>NC_134115.1:91013111-91325091 GCF_040939455.1 Microcebus murinus | reverse complement strand
AGTCAGCACAGCTGGGAGCGGAAGGGGCCGCTGGTGTCCCCTGGTGTGGGGTGGGACACCGCCCGGTCCCCAGGAGTGCCGGCTTCCAGCCTCAGAGCCCAGGCCAGGCGAGTCCCACCCAGGGCACCAGGACAGATGCAGGTGAAGCCAGGACTGTACCCGGGCACCAGGCCTGCAGGTGAGAACAATATGATAAGTCGATACATTAATTCATTCAAGAGCAACATTAATTCATTTTAAAATTTAATGAAAAAAGCCTTTCATTATGGAATTTTTCAAACATATAAAATTGAGAGTGGAGTGTGATGAACGACCATGTACCTATGACCCAGATTAAGCACTGATCAACACATAGCCAGTAAATTCACACCCCGCCTCCTCCCCACGCCACCTGGGTCATGTGAGAGCAAATCTCAGATTCATATCTGTTTGTTGGTAGATAGTTCTGGATGTCTCTCTAACAAAGACTTTCGTGAACCATCTCATGATACTATCGTCACTGCCAACAAACTGAACACAAGTCTCCTGACCTCATCCAGTAGATCAGTGTCCCTGTTTCTCCCGAAATGTCCCTACGGTGGGTTCGTTTGACTCAGGATCCAAGGTCCACACGGGGCCTTGTTTCGTTGGCAGGTTTTCAGGGGCTTGTTCAATACGCCGTTGTTATGGACTCAGTATTCGTGTCCTGCCCAAACTCACATGTGGGAACCCTCACCCCAGTGTGATGGCATCAGGAGTCGAGAGACCTTTGGTGGATAATTGGGTTTAGATGAGGTCCTGAGGGCGGGGCCCCCAGGATGAGCTTGGCGGCCTTGCTAAGAGGAGACCAGAGAGCTCGCTTGCTCTCAGGTGGCCGCCCGCACTCCAGGAAGAGAGCCCTCAGCAGACAGTGATCTGTGGACTCCTTGGACGTCCCAGCCTCCAGGACCATGAGAAATAAATGCCTCTTGTTTCAGCCACCCAGCCTGTGGCGTTCTGTTCTGGTGGCCTTAGGAGACTGGGACAGTAGGTCTCACCCACGTTTCATTTCCTACTATTTGTGGTTGTTGCAGGAATGGGATTATCTGCCCTATAGAATCCCCCAGCAGTCTGGAGTTTGCTGACTGCACCTGTGTTGTCATCCAAATGTCCCTCCGTCCCCTGGATCTCCCGTAACATCTGTAGACCTGCAGCCCTGATGAGAGCGGGCCTGGATCTTCCTGCAAGAGCTCTCGGTGGGTGGAGTGGGCAGCTGCTACCGTGCTGCAGTGGGGGCACATCCGCTGTCTCTGTGTGTGGTTGAGAGGTTGTCGGCCTCAGTGGTGCCCCACCACTGAAGCCCCACCAGCCTTCCTCTCAGAGGCACAGGGCGGTGGCTGCCACAGCCCTCTCCAGGTGTCTAAGCTGGAGGACTTCAATAAAGAACTTCCCTGGGGACCAGCGTGGCTTTCTCTAGCTTAGTTACGAGCTCATGGAGTTCCAGCACATTTGATGTGTTTCTATCTATTACAGTTGTCTCATCATGGGCAGTGGGCGCATCTTCAAGCTGTGTCTTCTATAAAATGTTTTGCTTTTTAAAAAAATCCATATTTCTCCCTTAAAAATCAATTTTTTCAGTTCCTACGAAGTCAGTCTCTGATTCCCAAATCTAGGGTCTAATCCAGGGACCTGTGTACCTCCAACGCTTCTGGCTCCTTGCCCCTCCTTCCCACGTGGCCTTCGCTGGAGACAGGGTCTCTGCCAGGCTCTCAGGGTTGGGGCTGGGAGGCTGGGACCCAGCTCCCCAGAAACAGCTTGGGGGTCCCAGGAGTGCAAGTCCCAGGGACGACACTGGTGAGGGAACAAGACACGCATGTGGCCGCCGGGCCCTCGGTCTGGCCCATCCTCATCCCTCGCAAAGCCTGGTGGTTAGAATCAAGTCAGGTCTTAAAGGAATGACGATATTTTTTGCAAGTTTTATCCTAGGGCTCCGTTATCAGAAAAAGAAATGCATAGTTGTCTCACCCTTACACACAGCTGCTATTCTCGGAAGATCCAGGCGTAGCATCCAGCAGTTAGTCTCGGATGGAGGTTACCTGGAGGAGACCGCAGTCAGCTTTAGTGCCTGGGGCTTTCCTGGGACAGGGCTTCACAGGTCCTGCATTCTCACCCTGTCCTGGGGCGGCTGGGTGAAGGGAACGGACACGCTCCGAGGTAGACAATTCGTGCATGTGCACAGATGGGAGCCACCAGGGCCACAGAAGGCCACTGTCCCAGAACAGCCCACCTTCTGTGACCCCCAGGTGGCAGCCAGGAGCGAAGCGCAGGAGCCCAGGATGCACCCTGCAGGGACACAGGCCTCCGGGTTCCAGGTGGACCTGGCTGGACACGCCCACACCCAGGCCAGGGGGCAGCATGAGGAAGCCACTGCCACGGCTGCATCCAGACCTGCAGCCTCCCGTGCCGCCTGCCCTGCCCTGCTTCATCCGTGGCTGGGAGCCCCAGCCTCACCACGCCACGCTGAGCCGGTCCTCTGAGGGACGCCAAGACACTGGGGACGAGGGACGAGCCGTCGTGGCTCCCTCTCTCCAGGTGCCGGAGGCAGGTGAGCAGAAGCTGTGCTTGCGGACTCCCAAACGGAGGTTGCCGTGTGAGCTCAGGCCCGCGGGACAGGCCGATTCTTCTCCGACGGGTTTTGCTGCGGACGAGTGGACACTCCCCATCCCCAGGGCAGCTCCTCACAGTCACGGACTCCTGCTCTCTGCCCAGGCGACCTCAGTGCCCAGAGCCAGCGCCCCCAGATTTGCATCTTCCAGGGGAGCCCGCAGCATTCTGGGCGGGTGAGCAGCCCCGACGGCCTCTGTCCCTTGCTCACGGGCTCCTCCGAGCCGTCCCGCGTGGGGAGGCCACTGTGGGCAGGCTTCAGCCCTGCACGCCTCTGACGGGACGTCCTATCCTCAGGCACCCAGCTCTGAGGGCGCCAGCCATGTCTGGAGGGATCTGGACCCCAAGCGGGCCTTTCATGCAGAAAGGTGAGCTTGCGCCCCCCATCCGGCTCCCTGCTCCTCTTTTGATGTGGCTTCCATTACAAATCCAGTCAAAATCAGGCTGGGAGTCCACAGAGCTACTATGCAAGGCCCCGGGATGTCTGGGTGACGTTTTTTCGGGTTCCACACCTGTTCAGCCATTCGCAACTTCCTGCGGCACCTGCTCGGTGGGGCGCAGGAAGCGCGGCGGGAAGCGCGGCCAGCACGGGCGCGCGGAGGGGTGAGTGCTGCTGCTTTAAAAACGAAAAGCTGAGGAAGTCGCTTCCTTTCATTCGCGGTGCGGAGTTTCATTTTAAGTATAATTTAAAAATATCAGAAAGGGAAAGATGAATATGCATGCATTTAAAATCCTGCAGCAAATACCAACAAACAAGGTTCTAAAAAGAGGACAAGCAAGGAAATGTTTTCGTTCCGTGACACTGAAGAAGTCAACATCCATTATGTATGACGGAGTCCTTCAAAAAAACCCGCCTGTCCTGAGAAGCCACAGGGGTGTGTGGGTTCCTCCTTTCTAGTCCGCGTGTCACTGAGCCTGAAGAATCTTCGTCCCCCGGGACAGTGCGGGAGAGGAGCCCGCGGTGGGGCTGCGTGCGGATCCCGCCTTCCCCGGGAAGCCCCCAGGCTCCCACACGGAGGGTCTCGTTGGCTGGCGGTGGAGCCGCCGCGGCACATAGGAAAGTTCGCTGAATCCTTCCCTGCTGCCTGAGCAGCAGCGTGTCTCCCCTGTCCCCGGGCGCCCGGACAGGCGCCGGCCCTGCTCTCGTCCCGGGACTGGGCGCCGGCCGGGCGCCACGCGGGGCACTGCGCAGAGAAACGTCAGCGGGGATCGATCTCTTTTTTTTTTTTTTTTAAGTGATGCTTGTAGTTTTAAAAACGTCCCATTTCCTGAGTGACTGGAGGCAAGTCACGCAGGTGAGAAGAAAGGGTGGCGTAGAAGAGCGTGCGCTCCCCACGCGGGCATGGACGGGAGGACCCTGGTCTTTCGAACACGGGCCCGCCTGTCTTCCGTTCGTCCTTTGCTTTGGAGCGATAAGGCGCTCCAGGTTCAGCTTGCACAGCTCTTGCCCCCAGACCGGACCGGGCTGTTTCTCCGAAGAACCCTGGGCTCCTAGAGTGGGGACACGGTGTTTAGACACCATAATTGACATGCTAAAGTTGTTCATTGCTACTGAGTTGCTCACTGTTTCTGTGCCTTTAGGATGGACAGAAATAACACACACACACACACACACACACACACACACACACACACACATGCTTTTATGGGAAACTATATTACAATGTCACAGTCATGTTTCCAGTGCAAATGTAGGATTCCTGGCCTTTTATATAATTTGTTTTATTTTACATTGCAATCATCATCTCTACACATAATTGCTTTGTCTTACTGTGTGTGCATGCACCACACACGTATTATTTGCAGAACAGCAATGCCAATAGCAGTGCCAATACTAATGGCAAAATTGCTAAAAACATCAGTAGGGTGCACGAGCTACACCTCACGGGGCCCGTGCGGTGCCTCCGAGTTGCCTGAAGTCATTCACAAGAAGGCAGAGACAGGCAGCACGCCTCCCTGCCCCCCGCAATTCGTCCTCTCACCGTGTATAACCGTTTCACCAGACTTTAACGTGTACCCTTCTGCATTTTAAAATGCAAATGATTACACACACGCGTGTGTGTGTGTGTGTGTGTGTGTGTGTGTTCACAGATCACGGCTGCTGTTCGCAGCCGCTTTCTCAGACAAAAGGTAGCGCGCTCTGCACGCAGCTCGCAGCCTCCTTCCCACGCACGCCGGTCCCGGTGACCCTGCGGGGCAGGATGCAGAGCTTGTCTGTATTTGTTTCTACAGCTGCACAGAACAGCTGAGGATGTTTCATATTTTATTTACCTGTCTCCAACTGATAGACAGGGAAGCGCTTCCCAGTCTTGTTATTACAAACAGTGCTTCGGGGTATAGCCTTGTGCCCGTATCACCGCATCCGTGCTAGATATTGCCACACTTCCTTCCATGGGAATTATATCATTTTTGCATTCTCTTTCCTGGGGTTGCCCACAGAGGACATGGGGCCAGGCAGGGAAGGCCCGCCGGACACTGCAGGAATTTTGGATTTCCACCTGAGCGATGTGGGAAACCAGAGGAAGGGAGCCACATGGCACGGGCTTTTAAATGACACTTTTGGCCAGGCGCGGTGGCTCAGGTCTGCAATCCTAGCACTCTGGGAGGCTGAGGCGGGAGAATGGCTCGAGGTCAGGAGTTCGAAACCAGCCTGAGCAAGAGCGAGACCCCGTCTCTACTAAAAATAGAAAGAAATTAATTGGCCAACTAAAAATATACAGAAAAAATTAGTGGTGGTGCATACCTGTAGTCCCAGCTACTCAGGAGGCTGAGGCAAGAGGATTGCTTGAGCCCAGGAGTTTGAGGTTGCTGTGAGCTAGGCTAATGCCACGGCACTCACTCTAGCCTGGGCAACACAGTGAGACTCCGTCTCAAAAAAACACAAAAATGACACCTTCACCCGGAGTTAGAGCAATAAAAGGTCAGGGCGTCAGTGGATGCTGTTGGGATGATTCACTCAGGACAGGGCAGTCCCCCCGGGGTGTGGTGCAAAATGAGAGGGGGAGCCCCTTGCTCAAAAACCGTGAAGAGCGGTCAGGACCCAGCAGCAGCAGGTCAATCCAAGCATGGGCCTGCACGGCTGCCCGGGTCCCCGGCCCGCGAGGACAGCTGGCGCGGGCAGGGGCGGCACAGTGGAAGGACTCAGACTATCGCTAACGGCGAGCTGACAGGACTGGCTCGTGGCTGGGACGTAGGAAGAGATACATCCAGAACAGCGGCAGGGTTTGCACTGAGCACCTGGAGGGGGGAGCTGGTGTCGGGGACCCGGCACGGGTGGGGAGGACGGCCGAGTCCACCCAGTGCAGAGGCCAGCCTGGGGGTGGCCCCAGGGCGAGGATTTAAGCCCTGGGACAGGACGGGGCTGGGCTGAGGAGAGTGGGACCGGGAGAAACAAGTGCAGGACCTGGGGCCCCCTGGTTGGGGACAAGAAGAAGGGGTGGCAGAACCAAGCGACATGTGCGCTGGGGACAGGAGGAGCCGCCATCAGCAGTTCCAAATGCCAGCAAATGGAGCGAGATGCCAGCAGAGAGGTGGCCGAAGGGCTGGCTGCCTCGATGGGTCATTGGAGGTCCTGGCGGAGCCTTTGGGTGCGGCGTGGGGGAGGGGATAGCTCTCTGGCGTTGTCTGGGGTAAAGGGGCGGAGAAGCAGAGCAGGATCCGCAGGGACGGCCTGGGCACTCGGGCTCTGGTTTCCCGTCGTGGGATCTTTGTAAGACGAGGACCTGCGCACTCCCGTGCTGAAGCCAGCGTGCAGCAGAGGCTGCTGGGCAGGGGCGGGAGTCGGAGGCCAGCTAGTGGCCGGGCTGGCACTCCGCTGGCTGGCGCCCCTGCGGCTGTGCTGTGGGCCGAGGGTGCAGGAGCCATTCAGCATCTGTCAGCTGTCACCAGGGCCTGTCACTGTGAGGAGAGTGCCACGTGCTGTATACACGAGGTCATTTATGAGGGTCTGGTCGCCCGGCTCTCACCAAGCTGCTGGGCTGGGCTGGGCATCCCTGGTGACGGCGCCTGGTCTAGGGCTGGACCCCGGCTGGAGGGGGGTGCGGGTTGAGGGACAGTCACGGTTGTCTCCCAGGTGTGCCCCTCCTACCGTGTGCAGGAGTGGCCGTGGAACACGCTAGCGCATGGAGAGGGGGCGCCCTGGGCGTGTCCTGTGGGCTCCCGCCCCTGCACGTGAGAGACAGGTGATGGGCCCGCACAGTCGTTTGCAAACACGTTTTTAACGATGGCTCTTTGTAAACCAGTGACATCCGTGTGGAAAGCCCACTCTGTGAACCAGGGCGCCGTGGTGAGGACAGACCGGAGCCCGGCTCGCTGGTGCTGTGAGTGTCTCTGAGGGAAGGGACATCCCCAAGGCTTCAGTGCAGCTGCTGACCCCTGTGTGGCCGTGGCCATGGGTCATGCGTCTCCACCAAAGTCAGCTCCACGCATCGCTGCTCAGCACCTAGTGCGCACGTGGGCCTGGCGCGGCGTTCCAAGATGCCGCTGACACGCTCCTCACATCCCTGAAGACGGATCCCGAACAGCCAGGGGTGGGGGAGGAACTTCCCACCTTCTCCCTCCACATGGCGTCCCCAGTCCGATCTGTACTCCAGACCTGTCCCCAGCAAGGAGGGCCAGCACAGTCACCGGCTGGGCACAGCCCTGGCCCCACCGGGCATGACACATGTCCTGGAGCTACCAGGATTGGAGCGCGTGGGTGCTGGTCAATGAGATGCCAGACAGACCCTGAGTGAGAGATGCATTCGGAAGCTGCCTCGAGTCGTGGGGAGGCTAGCCCTTTGCACTCGCTTGCTTTTTTCTCATCATCCACTCGACATCATCCAACATTGCACTCGACATCCGAGTGCAAAGGGTTAATATGTAATTAAGTGGGGTTTCAAAGTCCTTGGGGAACACTTGGCTCACTCGGTAGGTTGGGACAGACCACCAGCCATAGGGCGATGTGTGCCCCTATCTTGCTCCTTACACCAAAGTAAGTTTCATGAGAGCAAAGATATAATCATAAAAAAGGAAAACATAAACTTACTAGAAGAAAAGATGAGCTTTCTTTGGTAATAAGCTTAAAGTAGGGAGAGCCTGAAACCAAGAATCAATAAAATAAAGGATAGAAAAACATTGTCATGAAATTAAATATTTTTACATGGTAGAAAAAGTCAAAAAGCTCAGTGGTAAACTAGGAATAACATATTTTCAACATATGACAAAAGTTTTATTAGTTTCCGTAATATTTAAATCCTCTTATAAATCCATTAGAAAGGGACCAAGAACACAGTAGAAAAAAGCAGGCAAAGCATATGCACAAGGCTTAGCAGGAAAAGAAAAGACAAATGCCAGAAAGCAACCCTCCATGGTTGTACTGGAAATGCAGATTTGCAGTCCTGCGTGGAGGCGAAGGATGCTGGCGGAATGCTGGAGGCAATATTGATTATTTGGCTGTTCAGAAGATGACTGAGGGATGTCTATCAGGAATAAAGATGCACGTAACCTTTAGCTGAACACTTTCAGTCCTTCACTGGGGCCTGCGTGCAAAGGCGGAAGGTTACGTGCTGTGGTGTCTTCAGCAGCAAAACGTTAGGAACAGCTCGCGTGCTCATCAGCGGTGACCCAGCCAGGCACGGCTCCGCACAGTGAGCACTGCGCAGCCCTCAGGAGGGAGGTGAGGCTGTCGGAGCCCAGAGGGCAGGTGGAAAAGGAGAGGAAGAGACAGAGTGTGCGACGTGTATCATGCGTATGTCCGCAACAGGAGCTGTGTAACACGTGTGTGCACACGCATGTGTTTACATATGTGTCTAGGTAAATACGTATGTGTGCATATATGTGTGTGTCACGTATATATGAACACATATGGATGCATGTGTATGTTTGTGTAGGTATGTGTGTGCACATGCATGTGTTTACATATGTGTCTAGGTAAATATGTATGTGTGTGCATATGTGTGTGTCACGTATATATGAACACATATGGATGCATGTGCGTGTGTGTGCATATGCATGCAATGTCTGTGCATGCATATGATATGTATGGGGGTGTGCCCGTGTGTGCTCATGCACACAGACACACACTGTGCGTGTGTGTGTATATGAACATGGTCTCCAGTTTGGAAAGCTGTGACGGCAGTTTCCTTCTGGGTGGGGACCCGCGAGGAGGGAGTGAGGCGGGGGCTGGCTGCAGCCCACGTAGTCTTTCATTCACTGTTGGAACCCCATGCCTCATGAACGCATCACCTGGTCAAAAATGAAGAAAAAAAAAGTTGCCTGCCCTCGACGACCTTCTGTTTTCCTGGGGAGACAGGACAACGACTGGCCGGAAGGTGAGCTGGGTTGCTCCCGTGCTCACCACGTCACAGGGGGAGGGGGGAGAAAGTCATTCCACCAGGTGTGGGGAGACCCTCGCAGGGAGCACCTAGGAAGGGTGGGTGTGGCTGCAGGCGCCTGGCTCGGAAGTGCCCTGAGCTGGGCCCCACACGCTCCCTTAGCCGGCAGGCTGCTGGCTCGACCCAAATCTGCACGGTAGACACCAGCTCGAAGGGAACCAGGCAGCCACCGCCACCTGCCCGACACGGCCTCTGAAATCCAGGGGTGGAGCCCGGATAGCCCTGACCCACCTGGTCCGGCAGGTGGCCCGCCATTGCCCTGGCCCTGTTCCCTGGGGCAGGTCCTCGTGCCGACCGCAGGAGCCAGCACACCAGAAGTGTGGACGTCTGGGCCAAGGCCCGGGGCTGGGAGGACAGAGGGAATGGGTTCAGCAAACTCGGAAGGCAGGTGGAGGGTGCCTGGGGTTCGGAGAGGGACAGAGAGCCCAGGGCCGATGACACGCCGGTGAATAGGATGGGAGGGCTCACGCGTGCTGGCAGCAGCATGCAGGTGCCTGGCGAGCACCTGCCTTTGCAGGGGGAAGCCCACCCAGTGCAGAGCCACCAAGAGCTGCACGACCGTCCGCGGCCCGCGCAGGCCCAGCCCCTCCATTCTCTCCGCACGTCGCGCCGTCCTGCGGCTCCACAGCCACACGATCCGCATTAAGCTCGGAAAAATCAATTTCAATGGAAAGGCGAGTAAGTATGAAATGTTTTCATTTCCTCTCCTCTCTCGCACTACCAATTTGCCTGATGGATAATTACAGGACCTGCTTCCTTCTGCTGTTGCAGAGCCGAGACTGCCCGAGAAGGAAAGCGCTTTGGCAAAGGACGGGGAAGAGACCCCACGGACCACAAAGCGCAAGACTCCGTGGGGGCGCTGGCCGCCCCAGGCTGGCCGGGGTGGGGGGCTGTTCCTGACGGAGCGCCGGGCGCTGGAAGAGTAAACGTCCGCGGTGCAGCGAGCGGGGATGGATGGCCCTGCACCTGCTGAGAGCGCCGAGCTGTGCGATCGATACCCTCTCGCTGTGACAAAACACAGCGCGTTACATAACCAGCCATGGCCGCCCCGAATGTGCGGGCCGGGCTTGGAAAACGGGTCCTGCGGGGCCTCCTCTGAACGCGGGTCTGGGGGGTGGCCTGCAGGAGGAGATCGGCGGTCTCCACCCAGCTCAGCTCAGACAGGGACTGGGAAGATCCCCGGGGGAATTCTGTGCCAGCTGCATTCCCATTTCCAGGGGAAAAAAATGAGTCCTACCCCCAACCCTCACCTCCACATGCATCTAGAAACAGATCGGCTGGAAGGAAATGCTCACTGGGCCCCTTAGCTGGCCTTGACCACTGCCTGGACTGACTGAGCCCCCCGCCCACTGCCCAGCACTGCTGGTAAGATGAGAAAATCCTTTACCAGAAACCCAAGAGTCCCTGGGGCGCGGCAGTGGCGGCTGTCGGTGATATGGTGTGATCTGGGCGGGGCTGCGCAGTCCGCGTGGAGCGTCCGGCCTCGGGCAAGATCTGCCTGAAGAGTCGAGGTCAAGTAGCCCTGAACCCCGAAGGAGAGGCGGCTCCTCCACTCACCCCAGACAGGAGGACGGGAGTCAGGTGGACAGGGGGGAAGGCAGGGGACCTCGCAGTGAGGAGAGAGGCGTGCCACCCCGGCAGAAAGGCCACTTCCAGGCGGGTCCCGAGTGGCAGGGTGGCTTAGGCACGGGGGCTGCAGTGCAGAGCCACAGAGGCCCCCTTCGGTGATTCGGGAGGTGGCAGCAGGGGCTGTCACTCGGGTCTCGGTCGTGGGGACAGACATCCCGAGACACGTGTGCGCACACTCCCGGCTTTGAGCGGGCCGCCACCGGCAGCCCCGGAGGAAGCCCTCGCAGTCTCTGTGGCTCTTGTCTGGGGATGGCGTCCGTTACCTTATTTGGCAAACATCTGGCAGCGCCGAGCCAGACCCCAGGCACTGGGGGGCGCGGGTTCCCACCGAGCCAGTCAGGCAAGGCTTGGACTCCACGGCCGGCAGCTGCTGCACCGTGCGGTGGACGTCAGAAGGCCTGGGTCTCTGGCTCCCCTTGCCCTCGTTCTGAGCCGGAGCAGCGCTGCAGAGCTGCGGGGAGTTCTCCAATAATAGCCCAACGACCCCATGGGTGCCCCTGCCCTGCCACCACCTGACCCTTGCTCTGCCAGCTCTGTGTCCTCTTGCCCTGGGCTGCGAGCTCGACACAGGCTTGGCCTCAAGACGGTGCTTCCCTCGCCTCTTGTGGCGCTGGGCTGTCGTGCTGAGTCCCGGATGCGCGGGGCCAGCCGACCGCCGGGGCACCAGACCTCGGGTCGGTGAGGAGGGAAAGGAGCAGGGTGAGCCGGGCGGTGCCGGGACAAAACCCACCTCCGGGCGTGTCTGGGCGCCTGTCGCCCGCCTCACCACTGTCAGAGTTCATGTCTAGAATGCGTGTGTTGCGTCTTTTTCGGGGGCAAGAGGCAGGCACAAGACCGCGCCAGTTAGGATCTGCAAAGCCCTCTGGGAAGGGCTTGGCGCACAGTAACCGCTACGTAACTGTTACTTTGTACCGTAACGGTGGTTATTGTTACTAGTGGAAGAAAAGGAATTTTGACGAGTACCTGGCATAACTTGGCACACGGGACAGGTGCTTGTGGAATAGCTGTTTGGACGGTCCACGCCGAGCCGTTGAAGGCAGAACAGAGAATAGTCGCTTATTCATTAATAATGATTAACTTTCCCTCCCTCTTCAGGTGCCATGGCAGATGGTCTTTCCCAAAGGTGGCCACCCCTATACGTCCCACCTCCCTCCTGTGCTTGCTCTTCCCACAAACACTGTCACGGTGGCCGAGATCTCCCACCTCCTGGCAGGGCCCGCCTGCCCTCTCCCCGATGCTGGGCAGGCTCGACCAATAGGGTGCAGAAGAGGTGATGTGACGTGTGTGACTCCGAGGCCAGCTCCCACACCTGTCATGGACTCTCCTTGTCCTCTTGGACGACCTCCCTTGGAACCCAACTGCTATGCTGGGCGGAAGCCAGGCAGCCACACGGAGACACCGCGGGAAGGGGCCGTGGCCCCAGCTCCAGCTGTGGCTCCGGCTGACGGCCCTTCACGGCAGCCGCCCGCGTGTGTGAGGTCCGGCCCCTGCTGCCGGGCCTGTCCGGCCTCAGGCCACCCCAGCTGACACTTTCCGGGGCAGAAACAGGCTGTCCCCCCTGAGCTCTGCTGCAACAACACACTTGCTCGAGAGAGAAACACCCATCGTCTGCGCGCCCAGTTCGGGACGACTTGTTACATGCTGTAGGGGTGGGACAGATGATAGATCCTGGGAGGGGGTGTCGCCACAACCCAAACCTCACACACGTGACCTGGCTTGGAGGCCAGGTGGCAAGCGGGAGCTCGACAGGCACCGAGGGGACTTTTGGTCGGAGCACAGGGGGCCCCAGAGTGTCTGAGGACACTCAGAGGCCGCGGGGAGGCTGGCGGCGAGAGCCGAACGCAAGGTGGGTGGAAGTCGCTTTGAGGAACAAGACCTGGCCCTGCCGTGGCCTGAACTTTGGTGCCACCGTGGCCCGCGGTTTTGTGGGAAATCAGAAATAACTTAATGAACTCGGTGAGCTATGTGAGGAATGTGAGGAAGAACAAAGTGCCAGCCGGAGGCCTAGGACGAAATTCCAGGGAGGTGAGGAAGGTTACAGGTCGATCTGTTAAACGCAAAAGGACCAGGGCCTGCTGTCTGTGGCTGAAGATGAAGCAGCCCCTCCTCCCTGCCTCTCCGGCCAGTTAACAACTCCCCCGAAATGTAGGAAACAGCGTCCAGGGTCACATTTCCAGGACAGATGCATAAATGCCCAACAAACCCTCCTCCCACCAGGGCAGCGGAATGTGGTGAAACACAGAAGCACGGCGGGGCAGGCTCCAGGGAGTGGGCGCAGGCGGGTGGGGTGGGGGGTGGAGGTGCAGAGGCCCTGGGCATGGCAGTGGGTGGAGCGGGGTGGGGGGAACTGGGTCACATTTCTGCAGAGTGTCTGTGTCCAGGGTCCAGGGGGCTGTGTGGCCACAGGAAGTGCCAGGCAGGACACTATAGGAACTTGTGGAGCTTCTGGCTGGAGGAGAAATGGGGAGGAGCCGGGACAGCAGGGCTGCTGGGGAGTGAGGGGGGACCCAGAAAAAGAGAGAGCCAAGAGGGGAAACCCCACATTCTGCACGGAAACCCTGCCTAGGACTCCAGCTAGGCCTTGGAGCACAGCACGGAGCAGATGAAAAGCAGTTTGGACTGAGATTTGGGTCCCATTGTGACGGGTAGTTTTATGCGTTGACTTGACCGGGTCTTGCCGTTCCCAGATATTCAGCTAAACATTATTGCTGGGGGTGCCTGGCCGAGATCGGCATGTGGATTGGTGGACTCAGTAAAGCCACAGCCCTCCCCACGATGGTGGGCAGCATTCAGTCTGTTGAAGGCCTGATTTTTTTTTTTTTTAAAAGCCAGATTTCCCCTCTCTCCCTGAGCCGTGACACTGGTTTCCCTGCCCCTGGCCTGGGATTTACTCTGCTGGCTCTCGGGTCTGCAGCTTGCAGACGGCGGATAGTGGGGCTTCTCAGCTTCCATAACCACGTGACCAGATCCTCATTATACGTAGGGTCCGCGTCCTACGGCTTCTGTTTCTCTGAAGAATCATGAGCAGTACACCTGCCAACTACAAGCGTGACCGAGTTGGCAGTTTGGATCTAACCAAGTAAATTGGCTATTAAAACAAAAATATCCATCCTCTTTGGAGCAACATAACAGAATCCAGAGTGTCACTGCATAACTATAATAGTCTCCAAAATTATTGGACATTTAAAAAGTCAGGAAAATGTGAACCATTTACAAGGAAAAATACTCCAAGGTGAACCCCTAGATGAAGGAAATGTTGGAATTCCTAGCCAAGGACAGCTATTTCTAACCACGCTCAATACGGGAAATGGAAACATTCTCCTAATAAAGGGAAAAAGGGGGAGGGGGGAAAGGCATAGAAGTAGAATATGTAAAAAAATATCCAAATGGAAATTTCATAACTGAAAAGTAAAACAGCATAAAAAATTTACCTGGTAGAGCTAATAGCAGATTGGAGGTGAGGAAGGAAAGACTCCATTTATTTAAATCCAGGACTCTGAAAATCACCCAGTCTGAAGGAGAGAGAAAGAAAGAAACCATGAAGATGAATAACACCTTAGAAACCTCCTTTTAACAAATCTCACAAACAAGTGAATGTGGGAGTCTCAGAGAGGAGAGAAAATGGGTCAGAGAGAAAAAGTATTTACAATTTGAGAAGCTCAAGGAGCTGCAAACGGGGCACATTCACAGAAAACCACACCTAGATGCATCATAGGCAGATGGCTAAAAACAGAGATAAAGGAATATGTCTAAAGTAGCAAAGAAAAAAAAAGACAACAGTGTAAGTGACCTCAGCCTCTCGTCCGAAATAATGAAGACAAGAAGAGAGCAGAAAAAGGTCTTTAAAGTGCAGAGAGAGAGAGAGAGAGAGAGAGAGAAGAGCCCTCCCAACCCAAAACTCTATATGCAATTAAAATATCCTTCAACAATGAAGAATAAAGGCCCTTTCAGTTAAAGGAAAATCCCACGACTCCCTCTCCAGGAGGCCTCCCCTGTAAGAAGCCCTAAAGGAGTCTCCTTGTCAGAAAGGAAACAAAGCCATGTGGAAATCCAGGTCTCCAGGAATGAATGAAAAGCATCGGGAATGGGAAAGATAGAGTTAAGTAGACAAGACTATTTTCCCCTTCATTTCTTTGAAACACATGATTGGTTGAAGCAAAAAGCATGCAGTGTTTTAGGGGCTTTCTAATGCATGTGGAATAATGCACTTAACAACTGTAACACAAAGGATGAGGTGAGAATGCACCTGTAGGATCGTTGAGTGGTGCAATATTAGCCCCAAGCAGGCTGAAAAATTAGATATCACATGTCAGAGCCCCTAGAATAACCACGAAAACGATAATTCAGGAATGTATAACTAAAAGCCAAGAGGTAAATTAGAATGGAATCCCAAAACTTGGACAAATAATCCAAAAGAAGGTAGGAAAGTAGGAGAGGAACCTAAAAAAATAAAATAAAAATAAAGGAAAAACAGAACACGTGAGTAAACAGTAGACCAAAATGATTAAAAAGAAAAAAGCAAGACCCACCCCTATGCTGTCTGTAAGAGAAGCGCCCGTAAGTCTAAAGACAAAGGCTGAAAACAAAGGCATGACAAGTCACATGCGGGGCCAGCGGTGAGGCTGAGAAGCCGGTGGTAGCACTTTGTTGATATTGGAGCAACCAGACTGCAAGGCAAAGAATGTTGGCAAAGACTAAGACAGAAGCTTTGTAAAGATAAAAGGGTCAGGCCGGGCGCTGTGGCTCACGCCTGTAATCCTAGCTCTTGGGAGGCCGAGGTGGGCGGATTGCTCAAGGTCAGGAGTTCAAAACCAGCCTGAGCAAGAGCGAGACCCCGTCTCTACTATAAATAGAAAGAAATTAATTGGCCAACTGATATATATATATAAAAAAATTAGCCGGGCATGGTGGCGCATGCCTGTAGTCCCAGCTACTCGGGAGGCTGAGGCAGAAGGATCACTCGAGCCCAGGAGTTTGAGGTTGCTGTGAGCTAGGCTGACGCCACGGCACTCACTCTAGCCTGGACAACAAAGCGAGACTCTGTCTCAAAAAAAAAAAAAAAAAAAAAAGATAAAAGGGTCACTTTATCAGGAAAATTTAAAAAATCATAAATGTGTGCGCACATAATAACAGAGGCTCAAAATGTTTGCAGAAAACACTGACAGCATTGAAGGAGAAAGACAAGTCCACAACGGTAGCAGGGGACTTTAACGCTCATCTCCCCGCAGCAAGTGACAGACCTGGAGGGAAAACGTCAGTGAAACAGGGAGATCTGAACAATGCTGTCCACTACATTGGCGTAGCTGATCAGCATTGAACACTACAGGAAACAACTGAAAAGCAACATTCTCTTCACGGACACGTGGTCTGCTCACCAGGACAGGCCATCCCTGAGCCAGGAAAGCAAATCAAATAAATTTTAGAGAACGGAAATCTTACAGAGCATGTCCCTGATGACAATGGAATTTGGTTGGGAATTAACAACAGCCAGATATCTGGGGGGTCCCCAAACACGGGGGGGCAACAACACTTCTGAATAACTCATGACCAAAGAAGAAATCACAATGGAAATCAGAAAATATTTCAAAAAACGATAATGAAAATGCAACACATGAAAATTTATGGGATGTAGTTAAACAGTTTGTAGAGAGAACTTTATAACTGTAAAATGCTTTTATCAGAAATGAGCAAAGGTCTAAGATAATAACCTAAATTTCTACTTCGAGAACTAAAAGAAGAGCAAAATCAGCCCAAAGTAAAAGAAAATAATAGAGACATGAAAAGAAATCAAAGAAAGAGGAGACCAAAGACAGAGAAAATTAACAAATCAAAAAGCTGATTCTTTGAAAAGATTAAACAATAGACAAACCCTAGATAAATGACCCATAGAAAAATGAGAAAGAACTTAAATCAGCAATATCAGGAACAAAAGAACGATTGTTATTTTAGATCTCACTGACATTAAAAACAAAGGAAATATTATGAATATATGTAAAGAAATTCAACAACATTAAAAAGATAAGAGAATTTCATGACTAACTTCAGGCCAACAAATTTGACAACTTCAATAAAGAGGGAAAATCCCTTGAAAAACACAACTTACCAAAATTTACACCACACATAAGAAAATCTGAGTATCACTTTAGCTGTTTTTAAAGTAATTTTTTAAAATAAAAGCAAATCTTCCCACAAAGAAAATTCCAGTCCCCGCAGGTTTCATTGGTGATTTCTATAAAACACCCCAAGAAGAAATAACACTAATTACACACAAACTCTTCCAGAAAGCACAGGGGAAAACTTCCCAGCTTCTTTTATAAAGCCGTCATAACCCTGACACCAAAACAGACAAAGACATCACCAACAAAGCGACACAAAACAAAACAAAACCAAAAAATAACCTGCAAACCAATGTTCCTCACGAGCACAGACACAAAAATCCTTAACAAAACAGTACCAACTCAGGAAATCTGGTGACATATGGAAAGGATCGTAGGTAGGAGCACACGGGGTTTATCTCAGACTGTAAGGCCGGTTTGACATGTGAAAATCCATCAATGCAATTCACCATATGAACAGAATAAAGGAAGAAGATCCTATAGTCATTTCAATAGATACAGGGGGAAAAAATTGACAAAATTAAGTGTCCAATCATCAACTCCCAGAGAAGTGAGAACAAGAGGGAACTCTCAGGGCAGCTGTGTGGACTCCACAGCAACCATCACACGTACCGGTGCTACACGCTTTCCCCGTGAGACTGCAAACAAGACCAGATTCCTGCTCTCATCACCTCCGTTCAACGTTTCCTCGAGGTTCTAGTCATTGCAAAAGGAAGACAGAGAAATACGAGCACGCAGATTTGAGAAGCAGTAAAGCAGTCTCTATTTGAGGGCAAAATAATTGCTCTGTAAAAAAACATTGGGAAGTCCGTCAAACAAGCACTGGAACCGGTAAGTGCGTTGGCAAAGTTGCAGGATGTAAAGACACAGAATCAATCACGTTTCTGTAGACTAACAGCAAACAATTAGAAAATGAAATTCTAAGAATTCCCCTTACCATTGCACTAAAACCTATAAAAGGGATGGATTTAAGAAAAATGTGTGATTCCTCCTCATTAAGAATCATGGAACACTGCTGAGAGAAATTAAAGATGACCCAAGTAAATGGAAAATAGACTATTCCTGTATGAGAAGGCCCAGCATTGTCAAGAGGTCAGTTCCCTCCAAATTGAGCTTCAGATTCAGTGCAACCCAAGCAAAATTCCAGCAAGCGTTTTGGAGAAATTGACAGGCTGATTTAAAAATGTGTATGGAAATGCAAATGACTTACAATAGCCAAAGAAACGTTTAAAAAGAGCAAAGCTGAAGGAGGGGCTGGGGCATCGCCAGCGGTTGGTTAACAAATACAACAGTATGGCTAGGTAGGAGGAGTGAGTCCTAGCCTTCTAGAACACTCCGAGTGACTGTAATTAGAGCAGAGTTCAAATGTTCCCATCACAAGGAAATGATAAATGTTCGAGGAGATAGTTATGCTAATTACCCCGATTTGATCAGTATACATTGTATACATGTATTGAAACATTACACTGTACTCCATAAATATGTACAATTATTATGTGTTAATTTACAAAAAGCAATAAATGAATAAATACAGATTCCTAGGCCCAGCCGTACCAGCTGTATTGGGGTTTTTCAGGGAAGGAACTTGGGAATCTATACTTTAATGATGCCTGCTCTTCTTACTATCAGGCAAGTGGCAGAAACCCTGGAACTAATTCTACTTGGATCGAATAGTAAATGTCTTTGAAGCTGAATATAAATAATTTTGTAATTCTGAGCTTTCCAAGTATAGTTCTACTTAAATTACATCATCAGATGGAGCTATTCTATGCTTGCATTTATATAAAGCACAAAACAAGCAGAACTAAAACTGTGTGCTGTTAAAAACCCAGACGGTGGTCTGCCTTGGGGGCTTAGTGGCTGAGAGGGGCTTTTTCGGGGACTGCAAACGTCCTGTTTCTTCCTCCAGCACTGGTTTCAGGTGCAGCTTGCCAAAATTCACCAAGTTATGTGTGTGCATATATATATACTGTACAGCATATACACATAACGTATATATTAATGCTATACACATGTACCTCAATAAAATTGGTCTTCAGAAAGATTTAAAGGTGGAGGCATTATAAAGGTTAATTGAAAAAGAAAAATAGATATGCCAAGGGTGGCTCTATTAAATCAGCATTTTTATTAATCTTAAAGATTCATGGCCCAAATATATATGGACTTCAGATTATGTGCTTCACTCCTGGCAAAATAAAAGAAAAATTCTGAAGGACTTATACTTATCTGACTCGAAGTTTATAAATATATAGTAGTCAACACAGTGGGGCATTTGCAAAAGGATAGATATATCAATCAATGACATCTAATAGAGACTTCAGGAATATTCTCATGCATGCATGTTAAATTGATTTTCGACAAACATGAAATAGCATTTCAATGGGGAAAGGAAAGTTTTTTTCAACTAATGTTGCCGGAATGATGGGGTGTGCCTATGGGGCCAAAATGAACATGGACCCTAAAACTAAAACTATAAAACTTCCAGGCCAGGCGTGGCGGCTCATGCCTGTGATCTTAGCACTCTGGGAGGCTGAGGCAGGAGGCTCGCTTGAGGCTAGGGGCTCAAGGCGGCAGTGAGCTGTAACTGCACCACTGCACGCCAGCCTTGGGTGCAGAGTGAGACCTGGTCTCAAAAACCAGAGAGAAACTTCTAGAGGAAAATATAGGAGAGAATCTTTGCAATTTAGGGGCAAAGATTTCTTAGGTTGGATGCAAAAAAGCGCAAATCACAAAATATAAATTGAAAAATCGGACTTTATCAAAGTTAAAAACTTTTGCTCTTTGGAAGACATCGTTAAGAAAACAAACAAACACGATTAGGGCAAAGCACAAAGTGGAAGAAAAAATTCAAAATACGTATAATCTGACAAAAGACTCAAAACATACGAAGAACTTCTACAACTCAATAGGAGATAAAACTCGATTAGAAAACGGGTGAAATATTCGGACACACCACAAAAGAGAATATGCACTTGGGATGCTTAATATGTTAGTCGTGGGGGCAGGGGTGACCAGGAGACCCGAGAAGAGACTGCGGAGGCCATCTGGGCCTAGGCACCTGGTCTCGAGCCCCTTCCCCCAACTGAACCCGTGGGTGTGACTGTCCTGGGGACAGGCTTAGAGAGGGTCCCAGAGAGGCAGCGGGACTTGCCTAAGTCCCAAGGGAGAAGAGCTGACTGGCCCACGTGGGAAGCGAAGTCCAGTCCTAACCTCGTGGCCCAGGTATGCAGGACTGGAAGACTCCCCACCTGGCATCTCAGTGCACCTGTCTGTCTCCCCCCAAAATGCCCGCCTGCCTCCGAGTTGCCGAATGCCCATCCCAGAGCCCACAGTCCTGCCAGAGGGGATGTGCCCCCTGGAGAGAAGCAGGCGGCCCCCCCAGGAGGACCACGTCAACAGTGGGGACACGCAGAGCCCCGAGGCACTCCCAAGCCAGCCAGAGCAGACCTCCTGCTCCCTGCTTTGCAGATGCCCCCTGTTCTCCCGCTGGTCCAGCACCACACGCAGCGCCACCTCATGGGGGAGGAAGGAGAAAGAGTCAGGTCAGGACCCCGCGGCACAAGTTAATTGTTCAGCAGGTGGCAGTCCCCTTAGGGTCTGTTCATGCCCCTTGATGGCTCTCGGCTGCAAGGGTGGAACTCAGAATGCAGACGGCCCTTGGCAGGTAAATGTTCCCAGATCCGGCTGGAGCTCTCCCATCCTTCGCCTTAAGCAAGTCCATGTGCCCAGCTTTTTTGTCGACAGTTCAGTTGTGCGAAGGCCGTTACGTCCCCGTACTGACCCAGGCAGCCCTGCAGCGGTGGCGCGCCCAGGCCCAAGACCCCACCCGTCCTGCTCCTCTCCTGACTCAGTGCCCCCGAGCGGAATTGGAAGCAAATGTGGGGCAGTGTCGGGACAATCGAGTGGTTGTTCACGGAACCAGAGCCCCGTGAGGCCTCTGGAGAGCCCTTCCCCGGGGTCGCCAGCCCGGAAGCACTGCGATGTCTGTCCCTGTGCCTGGCACCGCACCCGGCAGCCACCCACGTCCTAAGGGGGCACCTTACTGAAGCGCAGTGAGGCAGGACAAGCGGCACCTGCTCACGTCACCGCGCTGGCATCTCCACGAAGGCCTTCGGAGGTTTTCCCTAAAGCAGCAGGTTTGGTAGGAATTATCAGACCATCCCCATTTTTTTTTTTTTTCGTTAACTCCCCTTAGTTGACGCTGAGTAAACACTTGCAGGAAAGACCATGGAAATGGATGTGTCTTATTTCCTTTGCCTTTTTTCTTAAACCAGTGACCTTCACCAGTGCATTTAACAGCCTGTGGTATTTTTAGGTCTTTGTTCTCACACTGCACCTGGGGGGCCAAGGTGAGGCCTCGGGCCTCTGTGCAGGGCACCCCCGCTTCCCACGGCCCCCGGGGAGGAATACCTGGGGCCGAGGGAGACCCTGTCTGGAGGAGGGGCCGTTGGAGCCCGGGAGCCTGCAGGAGGGATCCCAGCTCTAGACTGGAGGGTCCTGGGTTTGAGGCAGACTCTGCCACGTCCCGGACCCATGACCCTGAACCAGCGATTCTCGTCCACCTCTGCCTCAGTTTCCTCATAGGCAACTTGAGGCAATCGCAGCGCCCGCGTCACGTGGTGAGGAAGCCACGGCTGCCAAGAGCCCAGCCCGGGCCGGCACAAGTTCACCGCTCAGCGGGCGGCAGCTCTCCCGCTCTGTCAGTGCCCCCAGTGTCCTGGCTGCAGGGGCGGAATTCAGAACAGGTCTCCAGCCCCGGGAGCCGGGATGACAAGATCAAAGCCGCGTGTAATCCTCGAGAGGCAGCGAACGCAGCAGAGTGGAAGGACAGGAGCCCTGGAAACCCAAGGAACCGCGGCTCTGCCACAGCCTGGGGCGGGGACACGGCGCTTCTGAGACCCGGTTTCTGCACTTTGAGAAGGTGGAAGCAGCGGAGCTTCCACATGGACGAAGTGGGGACAGACTTTGTGCACACACACACACACACACACACACACACAGTCCCCAGCGCCACGGTCCATACTGGGCTAATAAATGCAGGTTTCCTCCCACTGCCTCTACCTGGAGGAAACTCGGGCACCGGGCCAGCAACCAGAAACCCACCAGCCTTCGGGCTGAAGATCTGGGCTTGGCTCTCAAGCAAGAGTCAGGGGACACAGGCTGGGGGCCAGCCCACAGTGGCCTTGCTGGGGTGCCCCAGCTTGGGCTTGGACAGGGAGGGGCCCCCACTGGCTCTGAACAGGGAGACGGAGCCATGGCCTGGGACCCGGAGCCCCTCCCAGCATGAGGCACCGTGCCAGCCCGGGGCAGACTCAAGGAGCGGCTGGGAGCCTGGGGGAGAGGCGGACTCAGGGAGTGAAGAAGGGTCTCTGCACAGGGGTGTGGCTGGCTGCAGGGCGGAAGGGAAAGAGGCCTCTTTGTTTATGCTGGGTGTGGAGCTTGTGGCTGGTGGGGACGGTTCTGCCAAGAAGAGGTGACAGGTGTGGTTAAGGTAGGGAGACAGGGAAGGGCTCCAGGGCACACAGGGACGGTGGTCCCTGAGCATGGGGTGGCGGATTTTGTGATGGGGCGGTGGAAGCTCTTCCAAGCCGGGCTGGGCTGTGGCCATGCGGCAGGAACCATGCTGTCTGCGGGGAGGGGCGCGGGGAGGTGCCGAGCACTGCAGAGAGCATGTATGTGAGCACCCGAGGACGGCCGGCTGCGGGCGGGGGCAGGACTCCTGGGAGCACCAGGCCCCAGGGGCTGGGAGGTCGAGACTTCAAAGTGGCCCAGTCCACGGGGCGGTGTGGCCTCTCCGGCCCTCGAGGTCGTCGGAAGCCAGGAGGGGTGGACGGGGAGGGAGGGGCGTGTCCAGGAGGAGGAGGAGGGTGGGCAAGGCGGCGGGTGAGAACTCGGGACTCCAGGGCCGCGGAGGAGAGTGAAGGGAGAACCCCGGAGAGGGGTCTCGGCGCTGCTGGCTCTGGGTGGACGTCTGCAAGGGCACGCGTGACTCCCGTGGGCATCGCACGTGCTGCTCAGCTCCTAGGACTGAGGGAGAGGACACGCATGAACTCAGCACACGCCCCACACGCAGCCGCCCTGATGATTCCACACGACCCGGGTGGTCCGAGCAGTGCGGGGTCTCCCACTGTGCCCCGGAGTGGCGCCGGCCACGTTTCCCTCCTTGCCAGCGTCCAAACAGGAGCAGCCGGCCCTGGGCGCCCGTCCACGGAGGAGATGAGCCAAGGCAGCCTTGAGTCCTAGGGATGAGTCCACCCCCTGTGGCCCAGGGCCGGCGTCCCCGTGGCCGGGGGCTCTCAGGGCTCTCGGGCAGCTCGGCGGGACCTGCGGAGGGTGAAGCCTGAAGGTGCAGAGCACAGGGGGCCGCTGGTGTGGGTTTCAGGCCCCATTTGGTAGGCAACTCGCAGGGAGGAGGGGAGAGTCAGTGCTGTTGCCTTGGCAACGCTCTGTCACATTATTATGAGGCTCAGCAGTAGAAGCAGCCTTGCCTTAAAGGAGCACAAAGCTTATCGATTTGCTGGTGTCCCGAGGCGACTCAGCGGGAGAGGGCTGCTTCCCTGGCACTTGCTGGGCATCAGGAAGGCAGCGGGAGAGGGGCTGGCGGGTGGGGGTGCCACGGCGCTGGGACCTGCTGTGCCCAAGAGCCCAAGAGCCACGCTGGGCCCCTCAGCTTGGTGCCCGCTGGGCCTCATCCCGGGACAGCTTGGGGTCACCGGCTGGCGTGGACTGGCCGGAGCCCTGGGCCCCGGCCCCACGCACACCTCTACGTGGAGCCCCTGCCCCGGGCGCGGACGGGCAGGCCTGGGCGTGAGCACAGGGACGGGCACCTAAGTCGGTCAGAGCGAGGTGTGAGGGCTGCGGGAACGGGCGTGGACATCATTAACTCTGGCGGCGTAAAAATAACACCGGCGAGACAGACTCAGAAGGGACAGAGGAGGTCGGGGGAGAGGAACGGAAAACGCTCCAGCCTTTCTTTCAACACGTGACGTGGCTGACTGGTAAAAATGGGGCCGTGGGATAGAAGCGCGGTTCAGGGCATCACAGACCTTCCGCTCCCAGCCTCAGCGGGTCCTTCTAGGAAGCAGGATCTTGTGCGGCGAAGACGAAGGAGCCTCCAGTCAGCGCCTCAGGTTTACTCTGGTTTCCCTGCCTTCTTCAAAGTCAAGTAATATTCTAAGTTGGGAAGATCGGATAGGGAGCCTCATCGTCCACACCAGCGCTCGCTCCTCTTGTCCTCGTTTGTGTCCAGCCTCGGCCACGCCAGGCACCGTTCCGGGCACTTTGCACGCTGTAGCTCCCCACCTCTACCCAGCAGGGCTCCAGCACCAACCCCCGGGGGGTAAGTGGGGTGCGGAGAGGTGACTCGCCCACGAGGGTCACGGCAGGCCCTGAGAGGCAGGGTATAGGCGGGGACCCAGACACCAGGTTTCAGAGGCTACTGTCACCATCACCTCCTCTGACCCCACGCACAGAAGAACGTCTGCACCGTAACCACCCCGTGCCCGCAGTGCTTACTCCGTTTTCAGTTCTTGTTTATATTCTATTTTTTAAAAGCAATGCAATAATGAGCCTGTGTGATTTTTAAAGAGCAGCTTTATTAACATACAATTCACATATCATGCAATTCACCCACTTAAAGTATACAGTTCAATAGTTTTTGGTATATTACATTATTTATTTTTTAAATTGTGGCTATACCTACGTGTGTATATATATATATATATATATATATATATAACAAAGTTTTCCATTTTAAGTGCACAATTTAGTGGCATTAATTACAGTCACCACATTGTGCAACCATCACCACTATCTATTTCCAAAACTGTTTTCATCACTCCCAACAGAAACACGGACCCATGAACTAATCGTGCCCCGGTCTCCCTCCCGTAAGCCCCCAGCCTCTAATCTGCTTTCTGTCTCTGACAGTTTGACTCTAGGCCCCCCATGTGTGTGAAATTACACAGCGTTTGTCCTTTGGCAGCTGCCGTATCTCACTTAGCATAATGTCTACAAGGTTCATCCGTGCTGTAGCGTGCATGGGTCAGACGTGGTTAGTGGCAGTTGGATGGTGGACCGTTTGGTTTGGTGGTTAGTGGCAGTTGGATGGTGGACCGCATTTGTCCATCCACGTCTTGATGGACACTCGGCCGTTCCCACATCCGCTCTCATGAGTGGTGCCGCCGTGAACAGGGGTGTGCAAATATCTGTCCCCGTCCCTGCTCTCAGTTCCCCTGGGTATCTACCCAGAAGTGGAATTTCTGGGTCATGTGGTTGTATAATTTGAAAAATAAAAGAATTCTTGAAATGCGGTCAGTGTGACTGAAAGAAAAAAGTAAATAAAAAAAAAAAAAACCTAAAAACGACTCTTGCTAAAATCGGATCCTAGAGCTCAGCCCACCTGAGGCAGTCAGCGCAGCCCTGCTTCCCCGCGGGGAGGGACAAAACCGCAAGGACCGGGGCTCGCACGCCCGCTCCCTGGGAGGTCCACGTGTGTCCCTGTTTCCTCTTCTGGACACGGTGGATGCTGGCAGCCGCCTCAGAGCGGGAGCGTGAGGGCCGGAGGAGAGGCGTGGGGCGCCTGCTGTGCCGAATGTGGTCAGTGCATCCCAGAACCTTCCCCGGAGACCTCTGAGTTTGCAAACTATTTGAACTATTCCTGCACTGGATCTTCTCAACAGCCCGTGAGACACGGATTACCTGCACCCTTCATCCCCATTCTAAAGATGTGGAAACTGAGGCTCAGAGAGTCTTTCTCTGGGAGAGCCAGGACAAGACACCAGCCCCTGCAGTGTCAAATAGCGTCCTCTCCAGCCCCTGCCGCCCCTCTCAGTGACCACGGTGAGGCCGAGAGGCCGAGGGGCTCACAAACAGCTTTCCTCCCTTCTGCGACAGTAAGAACACTCGGGGTAACAAAGAAAGGGCGACTGGGTGGAGAGAAAAAGAACTCCCCGCAGCCCCACCCTTTGTTTCTCCCAGCACCATCTCGTCTCAGACCCCCAGGGGCCATCCACCTGCCAGGAGCTCCCTGGGCTTAACCCCCCCAGGGTGGGAAGCCCACCCTCGCTTCCCCTGGTTGCAGCTCTGCTCTTGGGGCTCAGAGGACAGAGTCACAGCAGAGCCCCCCAGAGAGTGAAGGCCACGACACCCCCATACCACCTTCTCTTCTCAAGGTGCCTGTGCCCAGCTCCTTCACCCAGTGCCCAGAGGACACTCCCAGATGCTGGGCAGCGCGATGACAAGGGCAGGAGGTGGCAGCTAGTCCTTGCTCTGGAACTCCCAGGGCGGCCAGGGGGACCGGTTCAGCCCTGGCCCCAGCATCCTCATCTAAGAATAGGAGGGTTGGGCCACACCCCCCCTGGCAGCTCTGCCGTCTGTGACGCCGGGGTCTGGGCTCCCCTTGCCATCAGATATTTTCTTTATAGAGTTTATTTTTCAAAGACTGAACACTAAACTAAGGGGGAGCAGATAAGCGAGGCATCTAAATATGAACGCCTATGGCAACCTTATCTTCTCAGAAAACAGAGGTGTTTGGGGACACTGCCCCCCAAAATGGAGAATTTAAATGGAAATGTGCCCCCCAAGTCCAGCTCGCTTGGCCGAAGGCTTTGAGTGTGTGTGCAAGGGGGGGAGAGGGGGCGGGGCCACAGAGAGGGAAGAAGGGGGAGCCCGTCTCCACCCCAGCTGGAGGGTGGGCTCCAGGCCAGGGCCGAGGGGTGGGTATGAAGACAGGCCAGCCCCGGGGAGAGCTGGAAGCCCCCCGCCCTGGTGGGAGAGCCCCTCTCCTAGGCTCCTGGTTCCAGCAACGCACCTGGGGCAGCAGAGCCGTGTCACAACTCAATGCACAAGGACAGGGACTCTTATAGAGTGTGCACATCCCCCCCAACACAGACAGACCCCCATCTCTAGCCTGCCTGGGGGGCAGCAGGACCCCCAGCACCCAATGCCTGTCCCCTGGTCAGCATGAGCTGACCCACCAGGGCAGATGATCTGGGTTCCAGCCCTGGCTTCTGCCCCTGACCCCTGCTCCTCCAGACATCCTTCCTGACTCTGAGCCTCAGTTTACCTCCCTAACGGTGCCTTCTAAGGATCTGTTCAGCTTCATCTCCTGTAACTGCTGGAGACACGGAGACTGTCCATCCTAGACCCGCACCAGCTGTCATGCCCGCCCCCTCTCTGTGGTCCACTGGCTGTGCAGAGGCCCCGGTCCCCGCGCTGGCGCCCCCTGCCCCGGTCCCAGGGCCCAGGAGCCTGCCTGGCTCAGCCTGCCAGGATGGAGCTCTCTATCCCATTCAATTTCCCCCGCCTTTTTGATGTCACATCCTGTCCCAGCCTGCTTCCCCGCCGGCGCCGGCGCCCTCCCCCTCCCCGCGCGATCGAGGCGCGGGTCCCTCGCGCCACCCCCGCCCCCGCCCCTTCCCGAGCAAACTTTTGGCACCCACCGCAGCCGAGCGCGTTCGTGCTCCGCAGGGCGCGCCGCGCTCCGCCAATGCCAGGCGCGCGGGGGAGCCATTAGCAGGCAGGGGAGAGGAGGGCGCAGCCCGCGCCCAGCCCAGCCCTGCCCAGCCCTGCCCGGAGGCAGACGCGCCGGAACCGGGACGCGATAAATATGCAGAGCGGAGGCTTCGCGCAGCAGAGCCCGCGCGCCGCCTGCTCCGGGTGCTGAATCCGGCCGCCGCCGGGGACACGAGCCAGCGCCGCCACTGGAGCCCGCGGAGCCGGAGCCCGAGCGCGTCCGCGTCCACGCAGCCGCCGGCCGGCCAGCACCCAGGGCCCTGCGCGCCAGGTCGTTGGAGGTGGCAGCGAGACATGCAACCGGCCCGGAAGCTCCTCAGCCTCCTCTTCCTCATCCTGATGGGCACTGAACTCACTCAAGTACGTGCATCCAACGCCATTTTCCTCCCCGCCAGGCGCCCAGCCCGGCCCCAGGGGAGCCCGGCAAAGTCGGAGCCGCTCAGCGCCACCCCAGCCCCCTGCCCCAGCGGGAGCCCGGTTTGGGGAGGGGGCCAGAGTGCTTGCTGCGCCGGATGCGGGTGGGAGGTGGGTGCAGGCAGACCTGAGGCTGCTCCCTCCAGCCCTGGCCGGTGGGGCTGCACAGCTGCCCCCACTCCCTGCTAAGTTCAAAGGGCAGCCCCGGGGTCTTTGGCTGTTGTCGTCTTGGGGAAGCCTGAGAGCCAGGTAGCCAAGCCCCCAGGCATTCTCAGAGGTAGAGGGACCTAACTCCTGCCCTCCAACACACACCCCTCCCTTTGGGCATAACGCTGCCCTTGGGAGCTCCCCAGCAGTAGGGATTGCGCCTCCAAGACCTGCCTGGAAGGGCAGGCAGCGTGTGGCTGGGGTGCATTGTCGCCTTAATGTGGAGGGCGTGGGGACTGTGGCCACATGTGGCCACATGCACCGCAGGAGGTGTGAGTGACAAGTCCCGATGGCTGTGCTGGGGACCGCCGGGCTTCGTCTGAACAATGTATCAATAGAGAACGTGTCTCTGGTTGGTATTCTCCATTTTAGAAATGCATCTTAGGGCGGGCAGGTCTGGGAGGGGGGGAAGGGCTGTTTGGGGGCGCTGAACTGGGGGTGCTGCTCTGGCATCAGGGTACACGGAACAGCCTGCCAGCCCCTGGAGCCCGGCTGCTCAGGAGTGACATTAAAATGCCCTTTCGACGGTGCCACTGTGCCACGCTCTGAGCTGGGGCACTCCGGCCCCTGGGAGCTGCAAGTCCGAGTGGTGGGCAACCAGCACCTTGGCACCAAGCCCCAGTGGCACAGCTGCCCTGACCCTCCCTCCCTCCCTCCCTGCCTCCCTCTCTCAGAATAAAAGAGGAAACAAAGGAGAGAAGATGGGAGGGCCAGAGAGCAAGAGAAAGACCACGAAAGAGAACACGCTGGAACAAGCACCCCTTGTTTTGCCTGGAAGCCCTTGCCGGCTCCCTGGCTCTGCCCAGGAGTGCAGTCCAAACCCCGACCCCACAGTGGTGTTCTGTCATCCCACTCACCCTCAGAACCCCTGCTCTGTGCCGCCCAGACAGCCGGGCAGTCCCCGCTAAGGAGGTTCTGCATGGCCTCTGGGAGATAGGTTTTCTTGGCCCCAGGAAGGCCTGGCCGAGGAGTGGCGGCTGTGCCCCGTGGCCGGACAGAGGCACGTATGCTTGTGTGCACACGCAGATGGGCACGGGCCTGCAGCAGGGAGCCAGGCGGGTCCCTAGGGGTGGCACGCTGCCCTGCAAAGGGCTATGCCTGTGTCTCATGGAGACGTCTTGGCACAGAGATGGCCGGTTCTGGGTGGCCCTGGAAGTGGCTGCCCCCGAGGGCTCTCTACTGGCTTCTTCCTTCCAGGTACCCCTAAGCCTCCGTTCCCAGACCACAAGCTGCTTTTCCTCCATAAGTTCTCTTCCTGTCTTTTTAAAGAGCCCCTGTTCTGGGGAGAAACTTTTGGTTCTACTTCAGCTAGGAGCTTTGTCTCAGTGGTGAAAATGTTTGCCCGTCGTGCTGAAGGTGCTGGACATCCGAGCCTCAGCCGGCCCTGCGTGCACCTGGGCACGCCTGCGCACACCTGCGCCCTCAGGCTCCGGAGTCAGGGCCAGTGGGATGCCTTCAGGACCCTGGCCAGCTCCCGGGCCCGCACCCTCCTCTGGGGCAGGCAGGGAAGTGACGTTATTTTCTTTGTTTGCCTGAAAGGTGCCTCTCTGAGGCTGAGCCTCAAGATTTCTCTGGGGGCTTGTGTTCCTCAGCTCTGCCAGGGGACACCTCCCATCCCTGCCTCGTGGCTCTACCCTCCCTGGGCCAGCCCCTGAAAACTATGCTTTCAGAATTTTGTGTTGGAGGCCGTTTATCTCCAATTGTGGTGGAATATTGGAGCAGACTCTCACTAGTTAAAATCCTTTCGGGCTTTCTGACTCTATGAAGGGGTCAGAGGGTGGCCGGCTTGGCGACCAGCTCCTGAGGACCCGGCTACCCTGGTCTACCTGTGTGGGCCCCACTGGAGCTGAGCCAGGTGGCTGTCTCCTTTAGCCGGGAATTTGGACCTCTAAATGTGGAGCGTGGGATCGGGAGCAGGCGTGGGTGCAGGACTGGGCTGCTCTGCATCTGAAGCTGTTCCGGGATGTCCACACCCAAGAATCTTGCTTTCTTTATCCCAGAGCGATTCCTCGCCGGGTGCCTTGAGCAATGTGCTCGTGTTTGTGAATGAACGGACAAACAGTCCTGGGCTGCAGGAAGGGGGATTGAGCTGTCTGGTGTCTGTCTCCCATAGCCACTGTAGGTGAATTGCTCCCCACGGCAACAAACACTCTTGCTTAGGCCCCCAAAGGACGTGGTCCGGGACCACTGTTTCTAGATTAGGCTGCATCAGATCGGGAACAAGTTGGAAACGTGTGGATTTTACCTGCACCCGATAAATGCTGCTTGCAGGATTCAGGCAGACAGGCGGGGGGAGTGGAGCACATGGCAGGGCCGTCTGTTCTCCTGACAGCTTGCTCACGATGAAATGCTCAGTCCAGTGCCAGCCGTTGATTGATGGCCTACCACGTGCAAGGCTGTGGGGCCAGATGAACTTTTTCCCCAGCCAGAAAGACATTTTACCTGGCCTTGCTCTGTGATCTTCAGTAAGACGCTGGCACTTGATGCCTTTGGAGAAGCAGGGTGAGGAGGCATATATCAAACCTTCTGATTAGGGAGCTGAGGGGTCGCTCTCTCGGCCCTGGAGGGCTGGGGCAGGGCAGGGGCTCCAGCCCACCTCAGCCTCCCCTTCAGAGACAATCTTGTGCCTTGCATGCAATGGTGTGAAAGGGGCTCGGAAGCTCTGTAGCAACGACCTTGAACCCAGTTGTCTTACTCTTAACCCTGATCCCACCAGGCACTGGCTGGGTGACTTTGAGAAAGGCGCTTGACCTCTCTGAGCCCGAGCTTCCCTCTCTGTGAAGCAAGGAGGGTTAAAGTAGACAATTCCCTAAGCTGTCTCCCTACCGCAAACCCCCAATCCCTTCCCTTCATTTGCTCACTTCTCCGCTCCTCGAACAAGCCTTGCTTGGCTACCAACTGGTTGGATTTAGCTCAGTCAAATCTGGGCTTACAGTGCGGGATGGGGGCCAGACCCTTGCGGTCGGGCGTCTGGGGCGAGCGTGCTTTGCGGGAAGGCCCGGGGCTCTGCCGTGGTCGTCTGTTTCTGTGGTGCAAGAGCTGCGTGCACCACGCGCTCTGGACGGGAGTACGGGAGTGAGTTCCGTCTCGGGGCTGGAGGAGGCCTTGCGGAAGGGGCGATGCTGGAGCTGGGGCCGAGCTTGCATCTTGGTGAGCTAGTGGGCCCGGGGAAAGAGGACGGAAGTGGGGGCTGCATGCAGGCTGCATACAGGAAGCAGGGCTGGAAACACGTGTTTGTCGAGGGTGCCTGATTCATGGTAAGACTGAGGTGGAGCTCTTCCCACCAGTGGCTCACACCCCAGGCTGGGCACGGCCTGCCTTAAGCATGTGACGCCCTGGGTGCCCCCGGTGGGGGCTCAAGCTGTAAATGAGCACAGAATGGCCTTGAGTGCCAACCGATTCTGAGGTTGCCATTTGCCTTCGGGCTTTATTGAGTGACTGCTGTATGCTTGCTCCCAGAGTTGGGTGAGCTGCTTGCCGTGTAGGCGCCTTTTCGGAGACACGGACTAGCCCTGGACCGTGTTTGGGGAGGCGTGCGCTGGTGCTGGGTGTGGACAGGGCTTGTGGAGGGGACAGGAGAGGTGACACTGATGGAGCCTCTCAGGGCGTCTGTGGGGCCCGTCACTCCCAGTCTGTTCTCCCATCCTCATCCTCGTTTGCTCGTTCTAGAGCAGACGACCCAAGTGTACTCCCCTGGACAGACTGGATGGGAAAAAAAACAGCTGAATGTTGAGACGTGCTGCAGCCTGGGCTTGGGCCGGGCGGTCCCACTGACCTGCCCTGTCTACCTGCAAGCCCACCTGCCCCAGTTCTGGGGCCCACGTTCTGCCTCGGACGTGCTGGAGGGACAGAGCATGTGCAGAAGGGGGTGGCGGTCCTTTCCTAGCGATTTCAGTGTGCATGGGGACTGTACCCAGTGTTTGCATTGAAGCTGGCCACTGCCTCTGCGGCCAGTGACACCTCTGGGCACACAAAGGCTGTTCCTGGGGAAAGGAGGGCCGTGCTCCCTGGGCCCGCCTCGCTGGCGGGAGGCTCCGAAACACGGGGATTTACTCGCTGTAAATGCTGCGCAGGAGGCAGCTGCTTCATCTCCTGGAGCAATTTGCTTCTCATCCCTCTGACTTCCACCTTCCCCAATCAAAAGAAGGTAATTTTCTGCCTCGAGTCATATTTATTACTAAAGTTATCAGCCCTGTAATCAGTATTAACATCACCGTGCAAAGTGATACAAAACTAATTACTAGCTGAACTGAATTAGATACATGGCGACTGTGAGCCCGGCTGACGGGGACAGCGGCCAGTTTTCCGCCCTGAAGGATGGGCCACCGGAGCTGCCCACACTCAGAAACCAGCGCCGTGGGGCCACTGCCACGGGCAGAGCCACCGGCAGCCATCAGCGCTGCCCCGGCTGGCATCGTGGTAGGGCCGGGGTGAGGGGAGGAAAAAACAGCAAAAATGAGCATCTCTTTCATTTTTCAGATGGTCACACATGGAAAACCTGCCTGGGGTTAAGGCCCTAGGAGTGTCACCAGTAACGAGGGCTGATATTCTTTGAGTGTTGCTGTGTGTCAAACTCCATGCCAGGACCCTAATCTTTACCTAATAGTCCCACAGCCCAGGGCCCCGTCCTCGCTCTTGCCACAAGACACTGAGCCTTGGGAGGCGACACCACCTGCCCAGTGACCCAGCAGATTAGTGATGACCCCAGGTGCAGTTCCAGGTCTGCCTGATACCCGGGGAACCTGAGTTCAGGTGCTTGTTAAGACAGAGAGAAAATAAAAAGTGCAGAAAACAGCTCAGTGTCGCTGAGCACCAGTAAAGCAAGCGGAAGGGCCCGGCGCGGCCGTGCCAGTTGCCGAGTCTGCAGAGGTTCCTGGAGAGCCACTCAGCCGTGTTCGTCCAAGTGTGGCCAAATGCTCGGCCGCCGCTGCTGCCCGGGCGGTTGGCTTTCAGAGGGGCGGCGCGGGGCAGGAAGGAAGGGGAGCTGGATGGGCGTCAGGCTGCAGTTCCCTCCACCACCACGGATCAGTGAAGCTGGCAGGTCCCTGCACCCCTCGGAGACGGAGGGGCGTCTGCGGGTGCCTAGGCTGGGGCTCCTCACCTTGCTTCTCCCCCAAGTAACGCGAGGGGTTATGCAGGGAGAGTCCCGGCATTTGCTCGGTGACTTGAGATCCAAGAAGAAACATGATGTATACACTGAGCTGAGGTAGCCTCTCGCTAACTCTCTAAATGCCTGTGGCTCTAGCGACATCCTTTGTTGCACTTGGCACGTTTTGCACAGTGCCAGGGAAGACCGCGTGGCCAACGTGAGGAGCATGTGCTGCGGACATGTGCGCTCCGCCCTCGTTCCTGGCTGCTCCTTGGGGGAGGGTTTCTCTTCCCTCTTCTGCGGAGGTTAAAGCTCATGGCCGCTGCCTGCGTAACAGCAGCCGATGTGGCTTCTTTGGCCTCTAATAGTGTTTAAGAGACGTGGGCGCACCCACGAGCTCGTTCCACAGAGACGCCCAGCAATAGGAATTTGGTCTGCATGTTCCTTATTGCGGTTCAGTGATGTTTAGAATCTGCTCAGAGAGCGAGTAAGTACTCAGAGTCGAGACCGAGGGGTCCAGGGGAGAGATGCCAGCCCCAGTGCGGTCAGCAGGTTGACGGTGCCCGCCTGGATGGTCACTAAAGCAACCCTGGTCCATCCCATAGTTTTAGCAGGGATGCAAGTTGCTCTCAGGGGTTTAAAACCCCCGGCGGAGATGTCCCTGTCCACAGAATGGCTCTCAGGGGTGGTTCCGGAAGGTGCTTTAGGTGATGCTTTGAGCATCTGAGGGTCAAAGAGAGAACGCAGGTGTGTTGCCAACAGTTTTACTCGGTGCACCCCAGGGGGTCGTATTCAGACAGCACAGCAGGACTCAGAGAAGTGGGGAGCCGGCCACTTGTCAACAATTCTGCTTTCAGGAATGTGAGTCCCTGTGCCCTGCCTCCCCAACACACACATGAACACACATGCACATGCACACACACACACATGCACATGCACACACGCATGCACGCACACGAGCTCCCGTTCCTGGGGCCTCCCGGCCTCAGCATCCCGCCCCACGGATTCGCAGGCTAAGCCCGTGTGCGAGGCAGCAGGGCAGAGGGCGGGATGGAGCCGGGGTCTCATGTTCCATGAGCAACACCAAGGGTCACAAAACAGGAGCCTCCTCCAGAGACAGCGCCAGTGCTTGTTAGCGGTTGCTAAGGGCGTCTCTGAGCTGAGTCCCAGCTGGGCGGAGGGCGGGTGTGTGCGGAGAGCCCCACGTGTGGAGGCCGAGCGTCCTCCATGCAGGTAACTTAGTCTCCGGAATCCAGCTCAACGCACACGCTGTGTCCCCTGCTACATACGCAGCCGGATGCCGGGGCCCACCGCAGGTGCTTGTATAGTGGTGCCATCTTTTCATTCATGCTGGGACCAGTTGCTTGTTCCACGGAAGCCGGACTGTCCTTTTCAGTTGGCTGTGACGAGTCCCCTCCCCTGGACGGCAGGAAACGGGATGGGGCCCCTGAAAACCATGAGTTCAGTCCAGAGGGGGACGTGTCTGCCGAGTTGTCTTGTTCCCGTTCCATTCCCAGAACTGGATCCGATTTCTACTGGGCAACGAAGAGAACACGGAGCTGTGGCAGCCACGGTCTGGCCGAGAGCCAGTCTGAGGCAGCCCCCGTGGGAGCTGCGTGGAACTTGCCAGAAGAGGGAGCGGAGGGGGTGTGCAGCGCCCAGGGTGGGCAGGGCCATGGGCAGTCAGCTCCCTGGACGGACAGAGCAGTGGGACTGGCAGCCAGAAAGAGGCAGATTGTGCCTGGGTGGGAAACACTGTCCCCGGTGACAGCGTGGGCAGCAGGGTGCTCTCCCTAGGCGAAGTGGCTCCAGGTCGAGGGGGCCTTGCATAGAAGGACCAGCCCTCCAGGACTTCCCTGGAGGAAGCCAGGTGTCCTGGGCTAGCCAGCCCTGGCCAGGAGCCACCCAGGACGAAGCCCTCTCTCAGGAAGGGAGTGAGGAGCAATGATGCCCTCCCCAGTTTGTGCGCCCAGCGGCCACGGAGGAGGCACAGTGATGGGGACATTCAGCACTGACTGCCCAGGGCAGTCTTCCGTGGCAGCTGGGAGAGGGTGCTTGGGGACCTGTGGCTCCCACAGGCTGCCCTCCTCAAGGCCAGGTCCTTTCCCTGCTCTGGGAATGAAAGAGGCACATCAGGGTGGCGGAGCAGGGGGCCACGTGGGAGCGCTGTCTCTCTCTCCTCCTCCCCGACTCTTTCTCTCTTTCTCCTTCTCTCTCCTCTGTCTCTCTCCTTGCCCCCTCCAGCTATTTGCAAATAGCTGGAGGGCGATGTGTATATTTTTAAACAGCAAAGGGGCATTAAAACTTTGTCCTTTGGGATGTTCCCTTGCCAGGGAGCACCAGGCGGTTCCCCAGAGACCCGCTTCTCTCCAAGCGCCACTCCTGGCTTGGGCCCCTGTGGCCTCGAGGCTCTGACCGTGAGGTGGCGGCAGCTAGATGCACCTCCCGGCTCCAGGCGTGGCTGTTGTGGGGCTTCCCGAGGTGGCTCTCTAACACGCCGTGCGTGTCTGTGTCTTGTGAGGACGGCAGAATTTTAGGCAGGAGCATCCCTCAGGGTTACATAACATCAGCCCTCATCTGCAGAGCTGTGCACACCAGGGCCGTGGAGGTTGGCATTCTTGGTTTTACATGTGCTGATGGATTTGTGCAAAGCCTGTCAAGGTCGGGGCCTGCGAGGGGCCTGGTGTGAGGACAGAGACCAGGCCCGTCTTACCTGGCATGGCAGGTGACCTGGCACTGCAGGCTGCACAGGACCTGCATAGGGTGACATCCCACAGACTGGGTGGGCAAGGGCCCAGGAATGCTCCGGCAGAAATGTCTTCCGGTGGGCCTCTGCGGGCCAGAGAATGGTGCAGGTGGCCAGGGCTTCCGTGGCCTTGCTGATCGTGCCACTTCTGGGACTGGATGGTGGCCACCACGTCTGAGAGACGGGGTGCTGCCATGTTGTGGGCTTGGCTCTGGAAGCTCTCACCATTTGACCTTGGGCAGACCTTGTTACCTTTGGCTCTGGGAGCTCTCACCATTTGACCTTGGACAGACCTTGTTACCTTTCCACGCCTGACAGACCTCATCTGTAAAGTGGCGTGGATGGCAGCACCGCCCCTGGGCTGCGGTGAGGATTAGGCGACATCATGCATGGCTAATCCCCAGTGTGGTCTGGGGCACGGTGCCGGCTCCGTCAGTGCTATTATGATTATTCAGAGCGGCAAGTATAAATGCGCCTTAGCTTCAAGAGAAGTCGTGGAAATCGGGATTTAAATTCCTCTTTAGGAACTCTATGGATGTGCTGGTGCCATAGATCCTGTAATCCAAATACCTTCATTCTTCAACAATCCGTGATTTGCTTTTGGAATGTCATGCAGCCTTCCAAAGCAAATTACACTGCCCCAGCCTTCTCCGACGCCCCTCTCAGAAGCATCAAAGGCAGTAGTCACTCCCTCTGAACCACAGATTTCAGAAGCTGGATAGGACTTTGATTTGGGATTACAAAAGTTGGAAGTGACTTAACTAGAACCTCCCAGCACAGTAGAATAGCGCGGGTGCGGTTAGTACAGCACAGGCACAGCCTAGTGCAACGCAGGTGCAGGTCAGAGCAGCACAGGTGCAGGTCAGAGCATCTCAGGTGCAGGTCAGAGCATCTCAGGTGCTGTTAGTATAGCACAGGTGCAGCCTAGTACAATACAGGTGCAGGTCAGAGCAGCACAGGTGCAGGTCAGAGCATCTCAGGTGCAGGCTCGAAGCTGGAAGGCCAGTGCTGTGTCCCCCGCACGTCCGTGTTCTATTCATACATTCCATGGGTGGGGGGGTGAGAACTGTGTATCTATTCAGTTCTCTATAAGCATTAAAGATAATAATTAGGATTTAAAGGCAAGGAGGGGGGTTCATCTTTTCTTTCCATTACTCTAAAAATCCTTGACCTTAGAGGTCTTAGGAATTCCAAGGGCTGGTTCACATTTTTTTAGCAAGTTCAATGTGAGTTACCCAAAACCACATTTTTGAAAAAAAGATGCTTCTCAGCTGTGCCTTTGGGGGAACCATACACCCTGCGGCTGCCCAACAGGACGTGAACTCAGGAGAAACACGGTAGGGGGTTCAGATCTCTAGGCCACGCCTTAACTGCCTGTCCCCAAGAGAGGTGGAGAGAGTCCCTGGGCCAGTGGGATGGGAGGCGGCTCATCGGCTCATGGGTCCCTGGGCCTCACCGCCTCCAGCAGTCCGGCCGAGCGGCAGGCGGCCTCCCCGCTGCGAACTACCCGGATTCCTCTTCCTCCATTCAGAAGCCCAGCCAAGTCGGTGCTCTCCAGACTCGGAGCACCAATTCCAAGCCCTGTGCGGCATCACTGACCTAAGGGCAAATGATAAGTTCTTCAAGGTCAGGAGAGTTTTTTCTCTCTTTTTTTTTCAACTAGCAAGGCCCAGAAAGGAGAGTTTTTAAATTATTATCATTCTATTTGCCCACCTGGAACTTAACCTTCCTAGAATGTAGCTCCCAGTTGCTGTGGGTTATTTTTATATCCAACAATACCTCTTCCACATTTGCACAGCTATGCGGATAGCACCTCTTAACTGATGGCCTTTAGCCAACAGCAGATCTCGAGGGAGGCGGCAGAGGTTTCTGGGGATATCAGATCTTATTGGGAATCCAGGCTCTGTAGCAAGTCACTTAGCTGAGGTCCTTCCTGAGCCTGTTCTGTCTTCTGCAAAGCAGGTGACGATGCACATCACCCCTGTCGGGTGCCAGCCTCGTTCCTGCACCAAATCATTTAAGCCGCATAATGCCCTGGCGGGGGAAGTTACTATTATTAAACCCATTTTGCAGATGTGGGGGACTGAGGCTCAGGGAGGCTGATTAACTGGTGCAAGGGCCTCACAGGGCCGGCACCTGGAAGGCAATGTTTTAGGAGGCTTCTCTAGCAAGGGCATCTCCTCGTTAGGTCTAAGGGAGTTTGGGCTCAGGCACGGTGGGTGCCCAGCTGTGGAAAGTGCCTGGGAATGTCATTATTGTGCTGGCGTTGCTTCTGCCCTGGGATTTATAGCACACTGTACCCCACATCTTGGCAGAGCAGGTGTTTACGTTATCTGTGGCTTCTGAGCCAGCCTGAGAGTGTTGTGGATTGGGCTGGGCTGGATCTGAAGTCGTTCCAACAAGACAAGTGGTCCCTGTTTTGCTGTCGTGGGAAGTGGGTGTGAGGGCTTTGGGCAGGCCCGCGAGGCTGTGGCCCGGACTCTGTGTTGAATATGCCTGGTGAGAGAAGGCAGGCGGAGACTGCACCGGCCAGACTGGCCAGGTGCTGCCTGGGGGCGGCGGTGCTGCCAGCCGAGCCTGCAGTGCCGGCCTGCACTGGGAGATGGCGCCCGTCCCCAACAGTTGGGATTTGCTGGCGCCCCGCCTGCACCTGCCCCGCCACTGACTGCGCCGCGTCGGGAAGAAACGCTGGGGCTCCTTGGCCGGCGGGCCTCACCCCAGCGCTGGGGCCGGCGGTGACTGGAGGCCTCTCTGCGCACAGGGGCCGGGCGCACCGAGAGAAACGCCCAGGAAAGTGTCGTTCTTCTTAGGCAGGTGCCAGGGAGGCCCCCTGTCCCTCAAAGCCCATCCGGGAAGGGAGATTAATTTTCACCCGGGCAGAAAGAGTGCAGTGAGTGACCCGGCGGATGCTTTCCTTCCCAAATGGCTGGGAGAGCTTAATGGAAGGCCTGGAGGAAGCGGCTTTCATCTCCGATTAGGAGCCTTCCGCAAATTCGAAAGCCCCGTTAAAGCGTTTGACCCGGTCGGGCCTGCGCCCGCGGTGAGACCCCCACGCCCAAGTCCTGGCCGCGGAGGGCTGGGAAGAGCGCAGCTCGTGCCAGTTCTCCCTGCCCTGGGGACTGGGCACCGCGACTTGGGCTCCAGCCCTGCGAGGGACCCAGGGAGCCAGTGGGACACCCCAGCCCACGCCCCTCAACCCCAGACCCCAGGTCCCCGCCACACACACCTGCAGCCGCGCATCCAGGTGGGCGCGGGGAATGCCCGTTGGCGCTCTTCTGGCCCAGGCTTCAGGGCACCGCCGCTGCCTGCCCGGTTTGCAGGAGCGCCTTCCCTTTTGCGCCGAAGCCCCCCACCCCGCTGGCGCTGGAGACCCCCGCGGGGCCCGGGGCTACTTTCGGAGCCGCCCAGAGCCCCCCTCTCGGCTGGGCGTCAGCGGGCGGCCCGGGGCAGGCTGGAGCCCCGCGGAAGGTTAGAGGGCAGGCTCCGCGGGCAGCCTTCGCCCCACAGCGGGTGCCGGGGGCGGATCTGAGACGGGTGCGACCGTGAGGGCGGGGGAGCCCGGGATGGAGGGCAGCGGACAGTGCGCCCAGCTGGGTGTTTTATGATCTGGGGACGGTGGTTTGTCTCTCCCCGGGTCACCCCTTCCCAACTCCTTGGCGGACCGGGTTTGCAGACCTCCCTGCCAGCAGCCAGGGGGCGGCGGGGAGCCGGAGCGAGGAAAAATCCACCCATTTCCTGGGCTGATTGCGTCGGCCGCCGCCCGGCCGTGTCCCCGCCTCCCGGCCGCGGCCCCCGCGCGCAGCCCGCGCAGCGCTCAGAGCCGGGCGGCCCTTCCCGGCGGCGGCGGCGGACGCGGCGGACGCGGAGGGACGCGGCGGCGCGGGGCGCAGGGCGGAGGCGCGGGGCGTTGGGGACACGGCCGGGCGGCGCCCACCCTCCTTGGCGCCCGGGGGCGGCGCGGCGATGGCCGGGGCGCGCGGGGCGGCGGCGGCGGCGGGCGGGCGGCGGCGGGCGGAGGGGGCGCGGGAACACAGCCGGGCGCCCCTGCCCGCCGCGGTGCCCGCCGCCTGAAGGCTGCCCGGGCGCGGGAGCCGGTGCCAGCTCGGCGCGGGCGCTGGAGGCGACTCAGGCGCGATGTCGGTGCCGCTGCTCAAGATCGGGGTTGTGCTGAGCACCATGGCCATGATCACCAACTGGATGTCCCAGACGCTGCCCTCGCTGGTGGGCCTCAACACCACCAAGCTCTCAGCGGCCAGCGGCGGGACGCTCGACCGCAGCACCGGCGTAAGTGCGCCCGCCGCCCGCCTTCGCGCGGCCCCCTCCCTCCTCCTCTCGCGCCCAGGCCGGGCGGGACCCAGGCGCCCTGGCAGGCGGCGGGAGCCGGGCGCAGGGCAAGGGCAGGGGCGAGAGCCGGCCCTCGGACCATGCTCCCCACGCCCCCAGCCCAGGCCGTTTCCCCGCCACTGCGCCCCTGAGGCGACGCTTCCTTTGCCCTGTCCTGTCGCGCCGCGGGGCTGGGAGAGCCTGCCCAGAGGCTTAGGGGCTTGGAGCCCGCATTCACTGCTCAGCCCCGCCTTGTAAAGGTTAGGAAACTGAGGATGGGGACTTGGGGACTTGTCCAAGGTCACTCCGCAAGTAAGGGGTAGAGCCGCCGCTGGACCCCAGTCTGGGCTAGGTCCAGCCAGGACTCTGAGCCCGCCCTACTTTAAAACCAGGCCGGACTCGCCGGGAGTGGGGCCCCAATTGGGTGGGGTCCGGAGCCATGCCCTCGCCAGCATTCCTGAAGTCCCAAGGCGCCCTCCTTTCCCTCCCCATCCCCGTAGGCGTGTTTGTCTCGGAGGAGGGTGCACGGGGCTGGGGCCGCCCCTGTTTACCCCACCTCCCTTCGCCTTCCTCTGCACCCCTTTCTCCGGGAACTGAAATCCATCGCTCCTTCCCCTTCTCAAGCCGAGGGGGAGGGGAGCGGTGGCCCGGGCGCCCCTGGGCAGAGCTGATTTCGGTGGCTGAAGGGGAGGCAGAGCTGAAGCCACCCTCCCTGAGGGGCGCGCCTGAAGGGGCCACCGCGGGGCTCCCCCGCCCCAGACCACTTCCCTGGAGCTGGAAGGAGAGGTGAAGGACACCATCTCCTCCCCCTCTCCCCTTCTGCTGCCAAAGGCTGGGTCCCCTTAAGGAGGTCCCCGTGCTGTGACCCCCTCCTAAGACCCTTACTAGGGCCACCTCACCTGCTGGTTCAGGAGCTGACAGTACTTCCTCCATAATGACTTTGTTCCCTGCCTCTAGGTCCTGAGCACCTGGGGTTGGAAATGAATGAAATTAAATATATCACTACTATAGATTCTCTCCGCCCAACTTCTCCTCCCTGTCCCCACGCTAAAAATAGCAGGGAGGTGACCCGATGCCACTGGAGAGGAATGTGCTTGGAAACAGCAGGCAGGCTGTGGGGGGCAGCGGGCGGGTGTGGGGGTGTATGTTCAGAGAGCGTTGGGGGCTGGCATCCGCCCTGCGTACCTGGCAGGCAGGACTACCTGAGCCGGGTCGCAAGGTGGGACCAGCCACGCGCAGCTGTGGTTTCTTGGTGGTTTTGGGGCAAACCTCAGGAAGCGAGGTTGAGGGTGACCCCTGCAGAACACGTTACCAGCAATGGGGTGACATCCACCAAATGGCTCGTGGGTGGGAGCCCGCATGGAGTTGGAAGCCCAGTGCTTTCTCGGGGCAGTCCGTGCCAGGCAGCCAGCAGGAAGGTTGCGTGGCTCGTGGTCATTGCAGCTCCCAGCTCACAGGCTGCTGGGTCTGGGGCTGTTACAGCGGGTGCCTCATCTCCAAGTGTCAGGGGACGGACAGCAGAGCAAGGCTCGCTGCGCCAGCCACCCTGGCTTGCCTTAAGGGGAGGAGAGCTTCTTTCTGAATTGGTGCCTGCTGCGAGGCACCAGCCGCCTGCACTCCTGCCTTGCTGCCTTCCAGCTGTGGACCCTGGCTGCCCCTCCCCCTCCCAACATACTGATTTGGTCCGTTGCCAAAACTCCAGACACCCTTTGGGTTGCACTTGAATTTAAAGAAATTTAAAGAGTCATACCTCTTTGACTTCCTTCCAGCCCTGGGCACCCTAAACAGGAGACCTCTGTCTCTGTGTGGTCAGGGACCCCTTTCTCTCCTTTGGGTCACAGCGTGTCTTTGGACCATTTCCTTGTGCCTGCTCCCCGGGGTTGGGCATAGACAATTTCCCCGGCTGTTATCTTGAATGCACCACCTGATGGTCTCCCCTTCTCTCCCTCCCTCTGCCTCCCCTCACCTGCGCCGCTCCAGGTGTTGCCCACCAACCCTGAGGAGAGCTGGCAGGTGTACAGTTCTGCCCAGGACAGCGAAGGCCGGTGTATCTGCACAGTGGTCGCCCCGCAGCAGACCATGTGTTCACGGGATGCCCGCACGAAACAGCTGAGGCAGCTACTGGAGAAGGTGAGTCTGCGTGGGAGTCTGTGCATGCACGTGTGTGTACGTGCATGTGTGTGTGCGCACGTGTGTGCTTTCACGTGTGTGTATGTGCATGAGTGTGTACGTGCACGTGTGTGTGCCCGTGCCAGCACCAAGGCTTGGCTGGCCTGCAGGGGCCATCCCAGCTCTTTCTTGGCATGTCCCCACTTGAAATATTTGTGAATGAATGAATGAGTGGAGGATGGATGGATGTGTGGGTGGATGAGACTCCCAAGGGTGGCCCAGGAGGAGATAGGTAGACCCACCTCCTGGTCACTGCAGGCTCCACAGAGGAGTCACGTGGGCGTAGGAGGCAGGGTGCAGGCTCCTGTCCCCCCCCCCCACCGCCATCCCTCTGGGTGTTGCTCTTAACCTGTAGTCCAGAGGGTCAGAGCTGTTGCTGGGCGGCCAGGTGGGAGGGCTCCTTCAGGCCCAGGAATGCGTGGCCATTTGGATTTTTCGTGGTTGGACCTGGCTGGTGGCTGGACAGGCACTCACCACCGCGGCCGCCTTCCTGGTGTGAGCCTGGGAACAGCAGTGTGCAGCTCCCACGCACAGTTTGAATCCATGATTTCACTTAATCTTTACACCACCCCTGTGAAGTCGATGGGGGTTTTCGCTCCATTTCAAGAAGGGGAAATTTGTATCCTAAGAGGTGGACTGACTCGTCCCAAGCCAAACAGCCAGTCAGCAGGGGAGCTGGCACGCCGGCCCGCATGGTTTGGCCTCCTTTACTCCTCAGGTGGGTCAGGGTGCCTTCTCCTGACCGGTGCAGGCCACCAGCCTTCTGGCACTTTCCGTCCCGAGGCCTGTATTGCGAAGCTAACCTAAGTGCTGGGCGTCCCCTGGGCATTACTAAGGGAAGAAGGAGAAATGAGTAGGCTCTTCTGCTCCACTCATCCCCCCTCCCCAGGGAAAGGGGGCCTTCATAGGTAGCCCCTATGGACAAGGACACCCTTCCCACCCTGAGAGAGTGGAGTGGCACCCCCCGCCCCAGGACAGCCCGTCTCTTCTGCAGTTTGGACTTGGACTTCCCAAAATGAGTGTGCTGGCTTACGAGTGAGATGAGGTCTGCGTGGGGTGGGGGCTTCTGTGACTCGGGGACGGGCCCTATGTTGCGAGGACAGCTGGCGTTGGCGTTCTTCGCTTGGAACCCACTTCAACCACAAAGCCTTACGCAACTCTGGGCAAAGCAGGTCCCCTTCCAACTGTCAAGGGCGAGGTGGGCTAGAGGTTCTGGAGCTGAGCTGGGCTCCAGAGACTCCAAGTCACTGCCTGTCCCTGTGCCCCAGTGCCCGATCGGGCGTGGCACCCTTGTGTGTGGGGGGGGGCAGGAAGGAAGCACCCTGAGGTCTGGTCCCTAGAGCGTCCTCACCTTGAAGGGACAGAGTGTGGCTTTTTCTGCCATCTTTAGCCACCTGAGTAAATCACTTTAAAGGAATTAAAGTAAAATGCACTTAACAGATTCCATAAACATTTATTAACACCAAACTAGACCAAAACCTAATTGAGCCCTGAATTATTCAGAACCTCGGAGGAGGGAGCCGGCGCGGGGAAGGTCCGGACAGAGAAGAATGGGACTGAGCCTGGGGAGGTGGCACTCGGCAGGAGGGGTGGTAGTTGGGAAATGGATTCCAGAAAGCTCTACGAGCCCCTGGGAATGCAGGCCTCAGAACTTTCCTTCCTGCCTGTGCGTGCCACAGCATTGCTGCTTAAAAATTTAAAGCCTCATTTGATACCGTAGCGGGCGCTCTATTTTCGGAGGGCCTGAGCCGCTGGCTGGGAGAGGGCTGCGCCCTAATGCTCGCTGAATGTTAAGGAGGGGGCAGGGCCGCCCCTTCCTCTCTTTCCCTCCTCTTTTCTTCTGTCACGTGTGTGCGTGTGTGGCAGGGGGGAGGTCATCGCCCTTGGGGGCAAGAGCAGGGAGGTGCTCCAGAAGTGGCAATGCACGTGTCCTGCTGGTGGGGTTGGTCACCATGCTGCGCTCCCCCAAGTTTAGGGTTTCTGCAGCCCAGCTTCACCCGAGAGAGCCCACCTGGTGTGGCTGCAGAGGAGCTGAGTCCTAGCACCCAGCCCAGAGGCTCTGTCTGTCGTTGGCCTGGAGTCGTCCCGTGGGGCCTGGGCATCGACTTGCCTCGCAAGCGCCACCACGGTTCTGACTTGTAGCTAGAACCTGCAGGGACAGGGACAGGCGGGGCACGGGCTCCGTTCTCTCTGAAGCTCGAGGGCGTAGGTTTGGAGTCCGCCCAGCCTTCACCTGGCTGACCTGGCCGTGTGACAGGGAGCATGTGGCTTAACTTCTCCCAGCCTCAGTCGCTGTGTGTGTAAAATGGGACTCAAAATAATGTCCACCTCCGCCCGGGGACTTGTCACGATCGGTGAGACAAACAGCGTGGCGGGCTCGGCACGGTGCCAGCACCTTGGAGTGCTGGGTAGGGAGTAGCGAGCAAGTGTCCCCCGGAGGCCAGGTGTGCCTGCTGCCGTGGCTGACGCCACTGTCCCGGCGGCCTTAGCAGGGAGGACTCAGGGTAGACTGTCATTCAGTAGCTCTGTGACCTTGAGCTTGCCATTTGGCTCCTCAGGGGCACATCCTGCAGGTAAGAGGTTGCTCGTGCCCAGAGGAGGGGCTGGGGCGGTGGCTCCTGAGGCAGGGAGGACCAGCGGCGGGTGGTGGCAGCCCCGGGCTGACTGCCGGGCAGAGGCCACTTTGGCCTGTGCCCCACACCTGGCCAGAAAGCTGAGAGTGCAGTCAGGGTTAGGAGAGCTGTAGGGGAGTGAGTATTTTGTTTTAAGGAGGACGAATAGCTTGGCATCTTTAAAATTTGTTTTTTTGCATTTAAAGTCTAATCTTCAAAACGTGTTAAAATCGTTCCTGTCTCTGGGGAACAAAAAGCCCATCGAGCTGTGTGTGGTCTCCTGACCAAAGCCAGCCCGGCCCGGCCCCTTCTCCTGGTCACATGTCAGCCCTCTGCTCCACTCCGTGCGCTGGGAATACCGGGCTCTGTGCAGCGGCTACGGCGAGGCCAGGCCCCTCCTCCAGGAGATTCCTGTCCAGCACAGTATAGCGGATGAGACAGGTGTGTGGCTTACCCCTTCGCAGGTGCTGTGCCCACAGCGGGATGTTGTTTCCAAATAGTAGGTAGCCCCTCACGGCCCAGCTCATCAGGGAAGCCTCCCTGAAGGAGGGGGTGTTCCCTGTGGGCTTTGGAGGACGAATAGAACTGAAATTCCCAGCTTTTCTTGAAAAAAAAAAAAAATGCTGTAGTTATTCAAAACGACAGAGTGAGACAGGTGAGGGGAGGAAGGAGACAAAAGGCAATAGAATGTCTAAAGAGAGGGATCAGAGAGCGTCAACGTCACCCCCTCCTGTGTGTTGCAAACTTGAAATTTTAAAATAAATTTGTGTATGTTACTTGCAAAGAACGAGACAAAACCCCATGCATTGTTAAGTGCTGAGATTAGCAATGCTGGTATTGCTCTCTCGCTGAGAAAGCTTGGGGTGGCTCTCTCTTTTTTTATTACACTTATCCGCTGGGCTGGAGGATGCACAGTGAGAGTAAATCACACAATTGTCTCCTCTCGCCACAGACCAGGCACAGCTGAGCCTCAGACGCAGATGATTTTGTTCCTAGAAGGGAGAGTATTTTCAAATTCAGCAAAAAAAAAAAAAAAAATCAGAAATGAAGATTTTTCTGTGATGGAGGTATCTTCCTCCCGAGTAATTGGATTAGATTCTGAGAAAATGACCCGCACGCCGCTGCGGCAGCCCTCGGCTTCCCTCCACCCGCCAGTCCCCGCGTGCATTTGCGCACAAGCACGGGCCCGTTTCATGAAAATAAAATGCACTGGCAGGTGGCTGCACTAAAACTGTTTTTCTTTTAAGCTCTCCGGAATCCTGTTGAATATTAAAGTTCCATCTTGAGGCTAGACTCAATTCGGATCTGCCTGTAAAGATGTAAAACAGCGATCCTTCATTTGCTGGGTGATTGATTCCTGACTCTGTGCGGGCAACGTGCGTGTTTGCAGAGCAGTCATCTACCTATGATATTGTGGGGCGTGATGGATGGCTCACGAGACGGGGGGAAGAAAGCATGATGCGGAGTCAGGGAGAGCGGCTCCCTTGTTCCTTCCCCCTGCACTTAAGCAATCAGGCTTCTCAGCAAGGCACTCAGTGAGATTTAGGGGGAAGAAGTTATAGCTGGGGGCGGGGCAGCCTCAGGAGGCTGCTCCTCTCTGTTGGTGTCTGTGCTTGCTGAACTGACTTTCTCCTGCAATGTTAAGAGACTAGAAACAATGCCCACCTGCCCCAGAAATGGAGGAAAATATCCATCACCCAAAGTCCTGGTGCCTGGAGGTGCACCCAGGGGGGTTTCTCAGCCTGCACGCCTGACTTCTAAGAGCACGTTCCGGAAGACGGCGCGGGAAATGTTTGCCGAACCAATTTGCTCTGTTTGGGGAGTTACCCGTCCTAACAGTCCCCGACGCTGGCGATGAACCAGTCAATAATGCATGGCCACTTCTGGTTCCCAGTAGGGTGGCTGTGTGGGAAAGGTCAGTGCCAGGTGTGGGCAGGCAAGTAAGGGCGTCCGGCACCTACCGCAGCTCTTTCCTTGAACCTGTTGCCCTTTTGACAGGTGCAAAACATGTCTCAATCCATAGAAGTCTTGGACAGGCGGACTCAGAGAGACTTGCAGTACGTGGAGAAGATGGAGAACCAAATGAAAGGCCTGGAGTCCAAGTTCAAGCAGGTGGAGGAGAGCCATAAGCAACACCTGGCCAGGCAGTTCAAGGTATGTGCGCTCCTCCTCCTCCTCTCCCTCCTCCTCCCCTGTGTATTCCCCTCCTCCTCCTTCTCCTCCACCTCTTCGGCTGGGCTTGTTTTCCCTTCCTGTTTTCCCTTTCCCTATAGAAATAGCGATTTGGGGCCAGGAGGAGCACAAGCGAGGGTTGCCCTGTGCCTTGCCGAGGACGGCTGCCTGGAGTAGCGTGGCAGCCCACCCCGGCCCCAGTTTGGCAAAAGACACCCTGAAAGGGGCAGGCCTGGGCAGCAAGCAGTCTCAGCACACACTGGCTCCCCGAGCCCCCGCCAATCCGGCTTGGGGGCCAGGGGTCCCAGACCTGCGCCTCTCTAGCCAAGTCGAATATTAGCTGGGAAGGGACGTCATTATTGGCCCTTGTCATTCCACAGCTGCTGCAGGTAAATCACATTAGCCAAGGATTAGCTTAATTGATTAGAGCCATTTCTGAGCAGGGAATCTCTCAGGGCAATTTTTCACACCTGACCTAGTCTAGCTATGACAAGGCACGCCGCAGACTCGCAGGGAGGAAAGAGAGAGACACCACCATCTTTTGCACCCTGTGGCCAGTGTTCTGCTTTTCCAGGTAACTCTGGGCACTAAAACCTGAGTTTGTTTGACCTAAAATTATATGTACATATGTACAAATATGTACATATGCACCTACACCTGACTCGCTTCCAAAACTATTAGATTGAGCAATTACATGTCACCTCAATTAAGGTATACATGCATTTTAATTAGAAATCTAGCCCCGATGTAAATGACTAGGTCAAGTTACACAGCCTCGCTTGACAGAAGTGGCCCATCGTGCTGCCTGCCCGTCCTTTTTATGCTAATGCTTTTCTTTGATGTGCTCCCTGCATGAAGCAAGAACTCATTCTCTTTTAAAAACAATGCATTAAATAGACGAAATGGCAAGCTAATGAAGTAGTAAATCTGTATTATAAATTAAATAATAGCAGGCCTGATCCTACGGAGGCGAACTGAGCCGGCTGCTCTTGCCGGAAGCAGGGGGACAGCTCGCCCTTGCTTCTGACATGTCAGCAGGAATGATCTTGGAGAGAGATTTTGACCTGTCTGACCAGAAAGGGTTTGTGTCTCTCCTTGAAGAGCCAGCATTCCCTCCTCTGTGGTCGACAGACTCCTCTAAGGATGGGGTGTGTCCTGCAACCGCGTGGTAGCTCATTCTTCGTGGGTGTTCTCCGCACGGGCAGCTCACCCAGTTCCAAAATTTGGGGCTCTTGGGGAAGAGAAGCAAGCCCTTGCCTTCGATCATGCTTTAATTTCGTTACAAAATTCCAACAGGCGTTACTGTGAGGGAACCTAAATAACTGTTAGAGCAGTTTGTTTTGACCAACTCCAGCATTAAAGTGTGATGTTTTGTAAGCGACCATGCAAATATTTGTTTATTAACGGCTGTCTATTGAAGGCAGGCTAGTGAGCTAGTTCTTCAACAGTATTTCATTTTCTTGCTTGCAGGGCTAACTTAAAAGAGTTTTTTCAATGCTGCAGTGACTGAAGAGGCAGTCCACCCCCATGTAACCCTGAAAGAGAGCCAGAGAGCTTTTTGCACCATGCATTTTTACTATTATTTTCCAATACTTAGCACCATTTCACTAAGGAACCTTGAACACAACCAGGATCCTCCTTTGCATGCGACTGTAGATGCATTTCATGAACAGTTTGAACACTTGTCAATGCATTTTTTGAAAAAGAAAGAAAGAAAAAAAAAACTTCGTGTATGTGACTTAAAGCATGTAACCTTAAGATGTTGCATTCTAAACTGACAATAAAGACCTTTCCCAAATATGCTGGTGTTCTGAGGACTGTTTAATATGCTCTTCTAACTCATTTGGACCAGAATAAATAACTCCATAAAGCAAGCAGGAGGATGTACGTGTTCCCTCACCTAGGGAGAAGCCAGGCCAAGGCAGGGTGTTAGAGTTCTTGCATGCATCGCACTGAACCAGCTTATTTTAACCTTGCAGGCGATAAAAGCGAAAATGGATGAACTTAGGCCTTTGATACCTGTGTTGGAAGAGTACAAGGCCGATGCCAAATTGGTATTGCAGTTTAAAGAGGAGGTCCAGAATCTGACGTCAGTGCTTAACGAGCTGCAAGAGGAAATTGGCGCCTATGACTACGATGAACTTCAGAGCAGAGTGTCCAATCTTGAAGAAAGGCTCCGTGCATGCATGCAAAAACTAGGTAGGCCCAGAACCCTGCGGGGACGTGGCGCTGCACTGCCCACCTCCGGCACACACACAGGCCTAGGGAGCGGCGCTGGAGTGACAGCGCCTGCCTGGCTTCAGCGAGATGATGGCGGCTTAGGGCTTCTGGGTAGGGCCACCTGGAGAGAAGGTGAAGGAGGCGTGTAGGCAGCAGCCATCCTAGGGCACCGTTCACAGCCAGGTGTGGTACAGAGGCTGGTTCACAGACCCCGCCACCGAGTTGCGCATCTGGACAGAAGCAGGGTGATAGATGTTGCAAACCATCTGGCGGATGTGTGTGTGTGTGTGTGTGTGTGTGTGTGTGCGCGCATATGTGCACAGGTGAGCGTTTAAGGCACAAGTTTAACAGGGCTGGAAATGTACATCTCAGATTCCTCCAGGTTGAGAACGAGGGCTGAAGAAGCTCCTTGAAATACTGAATCCTGCATAGCTGGAATAAAAAAATAAAATGACACTCAGTCACATCCCAGTAGAAGATTGGCCGTTCGCGGCAAGCGAGGGAGCCCCTCCTAACCGCCTGGGAGGGAGGAAGCCCACGAGCAAATTAGCTCTGTGCGCAGGTTTATGTTTCCTAAGAAGGACCCCTGGTGCAGGGCGACCCATTTGGATCCCCATGCCTGATGGATTACCCACCCCTTATCCACTTCCCAGCTAATTGCTCCAACAAATCTCAACACGGTAGTGTCTGCGCCCCTTTTGAAGAGCGCATTTCAAATCCCACTCTTAGGTTTCCTTCGTAGATATTTAACCATCCATCCTCACCGACGTTAGCACAAAGGTTAATTCTCATGTTGTGTAGTTAGGGCGCCTTTTGGGATAATTTGCCTTACGAAGAAACTTTCCTTGGGCTTTTCCTGACGTTCTCACGTTTGGTTCCCGTTTTACTCCCCATTTCTGCACACACTCGCTCTCCGGATGCCTTGTTATACACTTAAGGCGCCCAGAGAGAACTAACACTTTAAAAGACGGCCCCAGTGCTGGCAGGGGAGAGAGAGAAGATACGAGGGGAAGGAAATCAGAGCCGGCCCGGCCCTTCTGCCTTAGCGGGCCCCACGTCTAGACGCTCGTAAGTGTTGCTGCAGTGTCCTCAGACCAGGCGCAAAGGCTGCAGGCCCGGGTGCCGGAGCGGAGACAGTGGGGCGGGCTGGGTGTCTGCCAGTGACCTCGTTTCGGGGTGTGACACCCGCCGTGTCCCCTCGGGGCTTGTCCACTGCATCCTCTCAGCTGTGTGCTCCGTGGTGGCCGAGCCCCGGCGTGGCAGGGGCCGGGTGGCCTCAGACAGTGCCCGGAGGTGTCTGGGCCGCATGGCCTCTCCCGCGTCCCCCCATTTGGCCGTTGCAGGGGCTGGTGCGAGTGTCTCGGTGTGGGTGGTGGCCGGCCGGGCTGCGTTAGTGGTTACGGGGCCGTGTGGGTGTTTCTGTCGGGCACAGCCTCCAGGTTTCCACCCACAGCCACCCTGAATCCACCATCGCTCCTCTCCCGGCCACATAGGGGTGTCCCTCAGCCTCGGGAGAATCCAGGGGTGGATTTGGTGTGTTTTGTTTCCGCACAAGCAGTGCCTCCCTCCCTGGTGTGCACAACGGGTCTGCCAGAGAGAACCCGAGAGAAAGCCACCCCGTTTTCCAATCAAGGGATCCGGGGGGCAAGATGAAAGCGAGGAGTAGAACGTTGGGAGTGCCGGAGGGCACGCCCCTCCCAGGCGAGCCGGCCCCCCACGTGCTCGTGGCCTATTTTCAGCAGCTGGCGAGTTTACCCTTGGGCTTCAGGTCTCGAGCCTTTCACACGGCCACCCTTGGGCTGCTAACACCATTGATTGGGGAGAAAGGAGAGAGGAGGGTAAATGGGCCCCCAGAGGCCCTGCTCCCCCCTCCCCCACCCAGTGCAGCTGCCGGTCGGGGGTGGGGTGGGGGTCTCCCCTCTGCATTCAGTCCTGCCCTGGGAGGGGCCGTGCCAAGGCGTAGGCAGAGGTCTGCAGTGGGGCCCGGGATCTGCGTGCAGACGGCACCCGGCCGGCTCAGGGTTCCCTGGAGTAGGGGTTGTTGCCAGGCAAGGGGAGAGGCAGTGCTGCCCAGAGACCCAGTCTCCGTCATCCCCTGGGCTGGGGCATGAGACCGTCTCTCCAGCAGCTAAGCTGAGTGACGTCAGCAGCGCCAGACCCAGTGCGGAGCGCCCCTCGATCCCCTGCAGCTTCAGGCCTCAGGCCTCCTCTCTGTAAGCAAGGGGCGAGCTGAGTTTTAGGACTTCTAGGCATCCCACGCTGGTGCTCCTCTGCTAAAGGCTTCCTTGGTTTATTTTCTTTAAAAAGGTGGGGAGGAAGCCCCCAGACATTCATCAGCACCGGCTGCAGGGTCCATGGGGGTCTTTTTGCTTCGCTGAGAGCACATCTCAGCAAAGCCTGCCGGCTCCCGCTGCAGTGGCCCCCGCCAGCAGCTGGGAGCCGGGCCCGCCCCAGCGTCCACATTGGGGAAGGTCCCATTAGGGCTCCTATCCCAGTTTGGGGACATCAGGGCATGGTGCTTCCTCTGGCACCGTCCTACACCCTCTCTCCTGGGGAGACCGGTCTGAAGTCTCCGAGTTCCCCAGCCCGTGAGATGCCAGGCAGCGAGGCCGGCGCTGTCCTGCCCAGGGCCCTGGGTGGAGCTAGACAGAGAGCCTCCGGCCAGCGCCCGCCCTGCCAGAGCAGCTTGCGGCTGGTACGCACGGTCAGGGGCTGGGAGGGCTCAGTCCTTGCCAGGGATGCCTCGGTCAGAAGGAGGACCCACCAGGTGGCAGGGGGGGAACTGGGCTCCAGACTACCTTGTTATTCGTAAGCACTGGCTTCAGTGGGTCCAGGCAGGGCCAGGCGGCTATCTTGCTGGGCTCTGCCCAGGAGTTCTCAGGACTGTGTGTCGGGGGAGGTCTAGAGGCACTGCCCTGCCCCCGCCCATGTAAGGAGGTGAACACGCCTGAGTGTGAGGCCTGTCGGGGGCTGCTTGGTTCCCCGCTTATTCTGTGTGCGTCTTGCACATTCATTTTTCCCAGCTCCCGCTTTGCACATTCCTTCCGGCTTGAGGCTTCCCAGGTTTCAGGGGACGAAAGCCGGGCCCACGGAAGATGAGCCCAGTGGCCGGGTGGCAGGCCGGGGGCAGTCAGCCCTCTTCGCCTGGTCTCCGAGGTTGCCCAGAGGCCGCTCTGTCTCTTGGCCTGAGTCCCTTGGTGGGCACCTCCCCTGGGCCTGTTCCTTCAGGTCGCCAGGCTGCTGTTCACATGCGGCCGCCTCCTAGGAGTGGCGAGAGGCAGATTGCTCCGTGCATGGGGGCATCTTGTCCAGGCTCCCAGCTCTGCAAGGCTTCCTGCCTCCTGGGACCCGTCCAGCGCCCGCAGGGCAGCCAGGCCCTCCCAGCCGGGTGTGCTTGTCCCTCCCCGCTCAGCCTCCTCTGAGATGGAGCCTGCGCGGGCGCGCCCTGAGCCTCCAAGGGCTCGGGAAGCCCGGCCAGCCCTCTCCCCCGCCCCTCCCGTCCCCTCCTTGCGCGTGCATCCTGAGCACTCGTGACTGGAGAGGGACACGTTCCTGGGCTGGATGTGCCAAGATTCCGCCGAGCGCTGCCGTGGGCTTTTTTAGATCCTGTCAGCTCCCGAGGTCTTGGCAGAGCCGGTCTGGACGGAGGACCAAAAATAACCGCCTGCCTCAGGAGGGCGGGCAGCCTCCCCTCCCCTCCCCTCTCCTCCCCTCCCCTCCCTCCCCGGGGCCCTGGGGGAGCTGTGCCTGCAGCCAGCCGCGCCCTGCCCTGCCCTCTCCCAGCCCAGAGTGTTAGGCTCCCTTCGAGGGCCGACTTGGGCATGGGAGAGAGCCGGTGGTGAGGGTGACGCTGAGCCCAGGTGCCAAGGTGCACTGGGTGAGGGAGCAGGACGCCCCAGCCCGGCTAGAGAGCCCTGTGGAGGTGACACCTGGGACTGCTGCCTGTCTCCCCAGGCGGCCGGAAGGGCCAGGGCCAGGGTGGGCAGGACAAAGTGGACGGCAACAGGCGGCCCCTGGCCCGGCCTTCCCGAGGACGAGGCCCTCGCGCCTGCCCATTCCCAGCCTGGACCCACGGTGACGCTGTCCCGGAAGCGCTACAGTGGTCAGACGCTCGCTCCCCGCGGCCCGCTGAGGGGCCCTGTTACCACTGTCCCTGCTCACAGACCGGGAGAGGGACGCAGAGCCTCCCCTGGACAGGCAGCCACGTCCTCGCCGTCCCCTCCTCTGGGGCAGGTAGTGGAGCCTCAGACGTGGGAGGGTTTGCTGGGAGATGAGCCATGCTCCATTTGTCCCTGGGCACGTCCCCGGGCCGAGTGCTGGAAAACGGGGCGCGTGCAGGAAGGTCTCACCTGGCGCGGGGAGGCCCGGGCAGGCCGTGCGGTCAGCAGGAAGGAGGCTCGGGGGTGGGGAATGCAGGAGGGGACATCTTCAGGGAAGAGGCATCATGGGGTCAAGCCGGGTGAGGCAGCGCTCCAGGTGGGGGAACAGCTGGGAGGAAGGCGCGTGGGCCGGGAGAGCCGGGCACGAGCTGCACCTCTGCCGTCTGAGTGTGACGTGGAGGGCAGACGTGGTCTGCGTCGGGTTTGGGGCAGAGCCTGAGTCTGAGTCAACGTCCCGGAAGAGCCCTGTGTTGCCCGAGGGGTGTGCAGTGGCCAGACACGTGCCACGTGCAGTGGGGAGAAAGCCAGTGGGCCTTGCCCTGCGGCTCCCAAACCGTGACACCCTCGGGGGCAATGGCTCCTCTGGCTCCTCCTTGCAGGCTGCTAGCAGAGCCACCGTGTTGGGGAGACCTTCCACGGACAGTCATGGGGGTGGGGCGCTGTCTCAGTGGACTCTGGCCTCTGGACAGCGGGGAGGGCGGGAGGACAGCTGGCGGGGGCTTCTCCCGGCTCCCGCCCAGTCCTGGGGAGCTGCTGTCTCCCCGCAGCCAGGCCCCCAGTCGATGGGAGCAGAGGAGGGCTCGGCTGGAGGGGCGATGGGTCCGGCCCAGGCCCCGCTCCCTGCCCTCCCCGTCCCGAGAGGCACGTTGGGTAGGAGGCTGGCCTGGCTGTCCTGGGAAAGGAATCCCCCGCGAGGCTTCCGGGACCCACCACCTTTTCTTACTTCCGGTCTTCCGGTCGCTGTGGATGCTGGCGCAGCTCGGCCACCTCCTCTCCGTCACGCTGTCCTCCGCCTCTGCCCCCACAGGTGGGGCGTGGCCAGGGCCTGGCAGCCTTGCCTGGAGTCCAGCAGCCACCCAGCCGCCCGTCTCACCTGGCCCTGCTGCCGGGAAGCCTCGAGCTGTGAGGGGACAGCGTGTATGTGGGAAAGCACGCCAGAGACATAACGTGGAAAAGGGGTCGGGAGAGAAAGTGCTTGCGGCATTTCTTTCTCCAGTCTGGGCGGGGCCGGCAGCCTCGGAGCTGGGGCCTCGGAGGGCTTGATGGGGATTTGGGTGCAAACCTGGTCTTTTCCTGCTTGCAGTGGGCTCTTAGTCACTCAAAGCCCCGTTGCCCAGGTACGCGTTCTCCTGCCGACCGGGGAAGGGAGGCGCCAGGGCTCGGGGAGAGGAGGTGTCCTCGTTCCGGTCTGGCGTGATGCCGCCGGTCTGGGGAGAGGGCGGGCGGCACCCGAGACCCGTGCCGAGCGTGGGGGCCGGCGGGCCGTGCCTTCGCGCTTTGCGGGATTACCCTGGCTCAGCCCTGGTCCCCGGGGTTAAGTCACTGGCGATCTCCGTAAGCACCTGGATCTTCTCTGAACTTTGCAGACCGCTGTGTACGTAGGCTAACGTGGCCCCACCTTAGGGTGCCCAGGCCACGGGGCTGTGGGGGGCTCCAGCCTCAGCCCTGCCCGGATGTCGGTTGGTCCTGAGAACGTCCCTCACCATCCTCGCTGCCCTCTGTGAGACGGGAGGGCTGCTGAGGTCACATCCAAGATCCCACCCGCCCCGGGGCCCCAAATCCCAGCCCCCAGCCCGGGGACGCCTCCAGGCGGAAGAGCCCCCGGCTCGCCTGTGCAGGGAAAAGCTCGCAGGCTCCCCGAGCAGGAAGGCAGCTGCGGCCTTTCCCCTGGGTCGGTTCTAAGGGACTGAGGCCACACGCAGGAGCTTCCTGAAATGGAGCTGAGGGCCTGGGCTTTGGGGAGGGGGGATGGTCCTGCCTGCAGGGCGGGGTACCGTTGCCGCTCCAGGGTCGAATCCTGCCTTGGGGACGGGACATGTCAGTCTTGTAATGCCTTTGAGGGTGGGCTGCTGCTGTGCCCATTTCCCAGAGGAGAAAACTAAGCCTTGAGACTGACGCTGCTCCCAGAGGTGCCACCCAGCTACTCCCGTCCCCGGGCCCCTCGGGCAGGCTCCTCCAGGAGGGCTGCAGCCCAGGGTGGCCACACGTGGGTCCTCCCTGCTGTCCTGGTCTCCACTGCTCTGTTTGCGAGGGGCTTGCTTGTTTGAGCCCACCCTGGGCTCCGGGGTGGGGTGATGTCTGTGCAAACAAGGCGCCGGCGGCCGTTTCACGGACCCAGACCCAGAGGGCGAGAGGAGGAGGCGCCCACCGTGGGCCCTGGCGCTTCCCCGCTGACGAGTGTGTGCTCTCTCCTCTTCCAGCCTGCGGGAAGCTGACGGGCATAAGTGACCCCGTGACTGTCAAGACCTCCGGCTCGAGGTTCGGGTCCTGGATGACAGACCCTCTGGCCCCAGAAGGGGATAACCGGGTGAGTGTCCCTTATCTCCTATAGGGTCCTTTGGGCAGGGTGCTCTGGGGGGCCTGGCGCCCTGGGCTGCGGCCCCGTGTTCTTGCACCTGCGCCAGCTGCGCCCACCTGGCGGGCAGACCCCTCCCGCTGTGGCCTGGGCGGAGCGTGTTGGCCCCAGGGCGTCTGTTTTTGGGGGGACTTCGCAGAGGGACCAGGCCCCTTGCTGAGGCCCCTGTGCTAACTCAGAGACGTGAGGATGGCAGGGGCGAAGGGCGGGGCCTGCGGACCCCTGCAGGGCCCCTCCCCCAGCCTGCCCCGCCCTGGTGGCCGGGTGGGGCCTCTCGGGACTGGGTCTGTGTCTCTCCTGCCAGACTCCCCGTCCCTTCCTCTGCCTTAGGAAGAGAGCCCATTAGGCCTTTCTTGTTTTAATGACATCTCATTTGTATTTCATTTGCCATTCCTTTCATGGCTGATAGAAACGCATGTTCCTTTTTGATTTAGGAAAGAGGCCATGTTCTTTTTTCTAGGCTTTTCCCCCCTGGGTAAAACCTCAGAAAAGGAGAGAAACAAGCACCACGTTTGCCTTGATCCGGGGCCCGGGTTTCATTATTTGCGCCCCTTTGGGGAATGGGGGTGCGGGGGGCTGCGCAGGGTGCATGGCGCCTGGCCCCTCGGTCTCTGGACCCCAGACCCCGCACGCACCCGCCCAGGACAGCATCGGCCCGTGGCTTCCTCTCCAGGGCTGCTGGGGGAGGGAGACGCCGTCTGGACTTCACTGTCCTTTGGCGACTTGCCAGCGTGACCACCACGGCTACCAGAGTGGCCGCCCTGCGGTCTGGGGCGTTTCCCACCCAGCCCCCTTTCCTCCAGGGGTTTGCGGGACACCTAGAAAATAAGCACTTAAAAACCCTCCCCTGGGGCTGATTAAGAAAGGGACCTTGAGGTCTGAGACTCTCCATGCTTTATCTGGGGCATTTGTCATGGAAACGATGGATCCTGCTGTCCCCCCCACCCCGAGGTTTCTGACCCCTTGGGCTCCCCCTCCCCCGCCCCCAGCATTTCCACGCGGTCCCTCCTAGCAAAGCGTGACGTGGTACTGTGCTTCCGGCACATTCCGTCCCTCTGGGAGGATGGGCAGTGGGGACAAGGACCGGGGCCTTCAGAGCCTGTTGCGCTTGCCCGAGTCCACCGACCTCCGTGGGAAGCCCCCATCTCCCACCCACCTGTGGGCCAGCAGCGCCCGGACCCTCTCCCCGGCCGGAGGGGCTGGCTAGACTGCAGGCCTGGATGCCATTAGGGGGCTGGTATTTGCTGGGCAGAAGGTTGTTTCTGTTTTCTGAATCCTGTCAGCTAATGCTGGGACGTTTTCTGGCAATTTAATTGGCTGTTACCCTGTTGTTCTTCGATTCCACATCCCACTTGGAAAAGCCCAGCCTCAGGTTGGAGTTTGGTTGGGAACTTGCTCTCGCTGCAGATGTTGGTGGTGATCACAGTAATCGCAGCACAGAAACGCAAACAGGACGGGGACGGTAGAGAGCAGGCCCTGCGTGCCAGGCACCGTCCCACACGTTTTATTGAGGCTGTTAACTCCAGTCCCATCAGAAAACGGCGGGGCCACAGTGCAGCCACCCTGCGCGCCCTTCCTAGTTTGGTCCTTCCAGGGATCCTCTGGCATCGAGATCATCGTCCTAGCCACTGTGTTGGTGTGTGAGGAGGGGACAGTGTGTTCACTAGGTGCAGAGGGCTGTGCGCCATGCCCAGGTCTATGCGCCGTGCCCAGGTCTGTGCGCCGTGCCCAGGTCTGTGCGCCGTGCCCAGGTCTGTGCGCCGTGCCCAGGTCTGTGCGCCGTGCCCAGGTCTGTGCGCCGTGCCCACACCGTGCCCAGGTCTATGTGCCATGCCCAGGTCTGTGCACCTGCCCAGGTCTGTGCACCTGCCCAGGTCTATGCGCCATGCCCAGGTCTATGTGCCATGCCCAGGTCTGTGTGCCATGCCCAGGTCTATGCACCGTGCCCAGGTCTGTGCACCGTGCCCAGGTCTATGTGCCGTGCCCAGGTCTGTGTACATGCCCAGGTCTGTGCAGGAGGGGCTGGGCCGTGGCTGCCATGGGCGCTGACACTCCAAGCTGAGTCTCCAGATACCACCCTCCCCACCCCACCCCCAAATCTTGCCCCCCCCACTGCACGGGGCAGGGAAGCCACCCCACAAACGCACGCAGGCCGAGTCGAGATCTGTGGGCAGGAACCAAGCGCCCGTCTGCTGCAGAGGACGGCTGTGCGGGGAGCGTTCTGTCCGTAGCTAGCGCTGCAGCTCCACCTCTTGGCCCCCACTTGGGTACCGGGTCCCCGTGTCGTAGGGGGCACTCGGCAGATTATCTTTTCCCCAGATGCCAGGGATCCGTGGCTCCTGGAAGCCGCGGCTGTGCGCTTTGCACGGCAGGCACGGCGAGGGCGTGGGCTCTCGAAGCTGTCGGGCTGCTGATGGATGCCTCTGATAATTAGACAGCCATTTCCCGCTTGATGGCTTGATCGCCCTCCAGGAGAGGAGGCGCTGGTGGCGGGCGGAGCGTGGGGAGGGTGGGGGGAGGCAGGCCTTTGTGGGGAGCGGGCGGCTCTCAGGAAGGGAGCAGAGGGGGCCCAGGGCGCCACGTGGGCTGTGGCCATTCCGACTCCCAGCATGCCAAACACGCGTCCCCGGGGCCTGCCATTGATCCGCACAGCAATGGATTGTTTTGTTTTGATCTTTTCCAATCTCCCATTCGATTTTGATCACACGCACGCAGGAGACCAATGACTCGCTCCAAAAAAAAAGAAGTCAACGTCGGCGTGAGTGCAGGCTGCCCAGGAGGGCGTTGCACGGTGGGTGGGGCGCAGCAGAGGGGACAGTTGCAGGGGGACCTACGTGCTGCCCGGCCTGTCTCAACATCTGCAGGGTCCCCGTGCCCTTGTGGCCCTGGGGGACACGGGCCTAGCCAGCGTTCAGGCTCTCGCTCTCTTTGCTCTGAGCTGCTAGACCTAGGTTAGCTGGGGATGCCTTTGCGACAGTCCTTCCTCAGTGCACTTATTAAGCACCAACTGTGTGCCCAGCAGTGTGCTGAGCACTAGAGCCCCCACCGAGCCTCTCAGCGGGGAGCCGCCCACTCGCTGTCCGTGGCCCCGGACGCCACAGCCCCTCCCTCCTTTCTTTCCTGGCCTGGCCCATCAGTGTTGGAGGATGGAAGGGCTTTGTGGGGGCTGGCCAAGCTCTCGACCTGACCCCTGCCAGGCTGTGTCCCACCCCACCCCGGGACCCTGTGAGCTCCGGGACCCTGTTCCCCAACTCGGAGGCTCACAGCCCCCTCTGACTGTGGACCACCCTTCTGCAGCCCAGCACCTGCTCCCCTTCCTGCTGTTGAGGTCTCAGGCCAGCTCACGCCAGACACCAGGAGGGACCCGCGTCCCCCTCTTGCCAACCCCAGGAGGTTCCTGTTCAGAGGGTGGTGTGATTACTAAAACACAGTGGTTGCGCAAACAGCAGTGAGCTCATCTTAGTGTCTAAAAGTCCTTGCCCGCCATCTAAACCGTAATAAAGCCATCCAGATATTTCATAACGATCCTACGGGGCCCCTTGTCCCGAAGGTGAAATTATCCGGAATGCACTGGTCCGTGTGGATGCGGCCAGGGGCTCGGCCCAGCTCAGTAAAAAACAGGGATGCCCCTTCCAGTCTTTTCTCTGCAGGGCGGGCTGTTCTTGGGGCCACTGCTCTCTCTGCGCCCCCTCGACCTTTGCCCTCTGTGTCGCCTCCCCGTCCCTCTGTCCCTCGTTCATGCAACACCTCCCTTTAGAGCATCACTGCCAGCCGCCCGGCTCCTCGGTGTTAGCGGCTCCACCAGGAGGACCCGAGACAGACGCGCGCCCCGCTGCGGGAGGCGCAGGCTCCGGCCCGAGCTAGGAAGCGCAGGCCTCTTAAATGGCAGCTGCTTCTCACCTCACGTGCTGCGTCCCGCATGTCCGTGAGGCGGTGCCAGATTTGAGGCCAAGCCGGTGCCCATCACCCGGTTCTGCCCGGACTGAGACAGTCGTCTTCACAGCGAGGCAGATGAAAATACTCGGGACAGCCGGGAAATGCCCTGCAAATCTCAGCACACTCGGCCACGTGCCACTGGGACGCAGACGAGGTGAGGGCAGGCCAGCGCTTCCTGCGCGGAGCGGCGTGCAGCGCTGCGTTTGGGAGAAGCCTGGTCCCCGGAACGCAGGTGGGCTGTGGCCGTGCCCCAGGCTGCACGGGAGCCCCTGAGTCCCAGGACTCGGCAGAGCAGGGCCTCTGCGGCCAGAAAGCCCCTGGCACCCTCCATCCACCAGGTCTCCGGGCCCGCGCTGGGCCGTGCCGGCCGGCGCCGGGTCACAGTGATAGTCCACAGACCGATGACAGTGAGGAGGACGTGTGGGTGTGGAAGTCTAAGGGCCATCTTTGTGTTCAGTGGCTGCAGAAACAGCTCCCTGCAGACCACGGGGCTTAAAACAGCAGGAATTTAGTCTCCCCCAGTCCTGGAGGCCAGGGGCCCGGCGCCCAGGTGTGTGCGGGGCTGCAGCTCCGCGTGCACCCTGGCTTGTGGCCACGTCCCTCAGTCCCTGCCTCCGCCTTCACGTGGCCTTCGCCCTGGGCCTGTCTCCTCTGCAGTCCCTCTTAAGGACACTTGTCACTGGACTTGGGGCCCACCCCCATCTGTGGATGATCTCAACCTCATCTGCATAGACCTTTTCTCCAAACAAGGTCCCATTTGCAGGACGTGGACCTCTGTTTTGGAGGCCACGCTTCGGTCCATTACAGGGTTGACACCTACCTGCCAGAGGGGGGTGCAGGGGCTTAGGAAGTGCCTCCCAAGGGGGAGCGAGAGCTGGGGGCAGGGCGGCGGGCTGGGGGCAAGGCACAGAGGCGTGATCCGGGAGTGTCGGGGCAAAGGCTTGGCCAGGCAGGGTGGGGAGTGGGGGCTACACTGGTGGCAGAGTGTGGACTGTGGAATCGGGAAGGGTCTGGGTAGGAGAGTGACAGGCTGGACTGGGGGTTCCAGAAGGTTTACACGGGCCACAGCAGAGCCGCAGGGGCTGGTTAGGAAGCTGATGGCGTAACCGAGGAGTGAGCGTCCCGAACCGGGCCCCGGACCTGGGTCAGTCGTGTCTGCATGGCGAGCAGCCCGCTTTGGCTTTGAAAGCAGCAGGTGTGGCCCCTGCACCTCCCGCCAGGAGGCAGGTGAAGCGCCCCCTGCCCCACCCCTGTTCCGTGGAGGGAAGCTGAGGCTGAGCAGGAATGGGGGACGTTGTCCCGCACGGGAGCCTGCTTCTGCTGTGAGGACCCCCGCATTGGGCTGGAACACACGTGTGCTCCTCCCTCCAGGCTGCCAGGGCCGAAAGGCAAAGGGTGTGCTTCCTTCCGAGTGCAGCCCAGGCCTGGGACAGAAGCGTCCTCTTTGCGGAGCCACCAAAGCCTCCAGGCGGGTGCTCCGTGGCCCCCGCCTACAGAGACACCACTCGGTCCACAGCCTCCAGGCCGAGCCTTCAAACCCCACATCCACAGCCCAGTTGCACCCAAGGGACTCAAGGCAGGAAAAGGAGCCTCCCTCGACCAGGCCGTACCCTGCACCTGGCATGGGTTGCTGGCCCGCTGCGTGGCTGGGGGCCAGGCGTGGTGCAGAGGCTTTGCCCTCCAGGGAAGCAGGGAGCAGAAAGGACCCTGGGCTGAGGGAAACGGGGCATGTACCCAGCGAGTCCGTGGAGTGGACGGCAGAGCATCTAGGCCAGGGCTTTTCAGCATCACCCCATTGACACTTGGGACTGGAGCAGTCCTGTTGCGGGGCTGTCCTGTGCATTGTAGGGCGTGTGGCAGCACCCCTGGCCTCTGCCCACCAGATGCCAGCAGCACACCCCGCCCCCCAGGTCATGACAACCCCAACTGTGCCCAGACACGACCAACGTTACCTGGAGGCAGATCACCCCTGGCCAGAGCAATGCTGTCAAGCTCAGGGTTTGGAGTCACCTCCTGGCTCTGTCAGCTGCAGAGCCACCAAACCTCCCTGGCCTGAGCGTTCTAGTCTGGAAACGGGGTAGCACCGGCTCCCCTGGTGAATGGGCCCCTATGGGAACTGAAGGCAGGAGACGCTGCCAGCGTCTGGCACGGCGAATGCCCTGGGCAAAGGCACGCAAGCCCCCAGGCATCCGGGCACCCGGCTCTGCTCTTGCCCTTTCGCTGGTGGCCTTTGGGTCTCGCTGGAAAGAACAGCCGGTCCTTCCAGGAAGCGGGAGGGCCGGGTCTCCCCAAAAGTCAGGCTGTCTTTGGGGCCGCCTCCCCAGAGACACAATTAGCAGGCAGTGACGGGGTTTGATCTGAGCCTTGGGGCTTGGACGCAGGGGAAGCAAAGGCATTTCAGGCTGGAAGGTCAGAGGGAGTGAGCGCTGCCCTCCAGAAACACAGAGCTCCTCATCGAAGGCCCGTTGGATTGCGTGCCTGTCTTTGCGTGGAGCCGCTTCCTGCTGGTAACGAGCTGAGCATGGTGGGAGCATTTACACCAGGGAAATCGGCAAGCAGCCACGGCAGCCTTCCCCAGGCCCCTTCCCCCGCCAGGCCCGAGATCTGACTGTACACGCTGAGCAACTCCCGCCAATTTCCCTCCCATCCCCGATGACGGTTTAGAAAGTGTTGTGTCCCGCATCCAGTTTGCCCGTGTACCGGAAGGAAAAGCCATTTAAAAATCTGCAGTCACTGCTGCCATTGCCACCCAGCTCTGCCCCCAGGAAGGAGGCGCTGGACCCTGGGGGCTCGGGGACGGGTCACTCGGGGTTCCTGCTGTCGGGGGCTCACTCCTGGGGAGGCTGAGATGTGACCACACTCACAAGTGATAGGAGGGACGGTTCCTTGAGAGGTGGGGCGGGGCAGGGTTCCAGGAGGAATGTCATTTGAGCCGGGTCTCAAAAGAAGTCAGGAGGAGCTCTCGGTCTGAGGTCTGAGCAGATAGCCGAGAGGAGCCGGCAGCGGGAGGGCGGCTCTGTGGCCGTGTGATCATGGAGGTTTCGGCGCACGTCCCTGGTCCCCCAGTACCGTTCCTGGCCCTAATCCGTGACCCACGTCATTGAGGGCTGGTCTGTGAGAGGCTAAGGATAATAACAGCCTCAAATGAGACCCAGTTAAAAAATAAATCTCATTAAAAACAGAAAGCACATCTGCCTCTAAGTACCTAAATGGATATCTCAGGAACAAGGGCATGATTTTTTAAAAATTTTTTGACGCATGTGTAATGCCAAGTCTGAAAGCTGCTGCACCCTTAATCCCTCCCGCGCCTGCAGAGCCCTGGCCGGGTGAGGCGGCTGTCTCGCTGTCAGACAGATGCCGGGCGCATTAGCCTGCCAGACTGCCCTCCGCCTCGCCGCGGTGCTTTCTAATTTGCTCCCATATTGGCTGGAAATGCCTGGAGCATTTTGTGCAAAGTCTAGACGGTTCCCGAGTCAGCGGGCATTTAGGCGGCCATCAGAAATCTCTTCCTGCGTAACCCCAGACTTGGGCCACTGGGCCCGTTCCCCGGGTTGACGCGGACAGCCGGAGCCTTCTTCGAGGCCCACGTTCTTTTCAGAGCGGCGCTTCCCCCGGCTCAGGTGTGGCAGTGAGTGGGACACACGCAGCATCCCAAATGCCAAACGAGTGACGTCCCGCCCGGCGGCTGGGATGACTCCATCCTGCCGCAGTGATGGCCTTGGCAGGACACGGGGGCTCACGCAGTGTCCTGTTGGCATACGGGAGGTGGCCCTTCCTTGTCACCTTGAGAGCCACTCGTCACTGCAGGCTGCCCTAGTCGGTCCAGGGCCCAGGCGGCCGGCCCTTTCCCATCTTGCGGGCGTCCACACTCGGGGTCCACGCGGGGGCAGAGCCCCTCCCCTCCCCAAATATGAGCTCCCCCGTCACAGCCTGGTGCCACCCCAAGCAGAGGGCTCCAGGTGGGGGGGGGCGTAGTGGCTTTCTGGCCGCCCGCTTGCATGGCTGGCACCGGGCGGCTGCAGCCCGTCCACGTGGTGAGGCCACGGGTTTGCCCGTGGGGTCTGTCCCCACACCCGCCTTCCCACCACATCCTTGCTTTAAACCAAGTGACCCTTGCTCAGGCGGCAAAGCAGCCCTGTCTCCTTTGAAAAGCTCACTGTGGGTTCGGAGGGAGGACCCGGCGCCCTTTGGTCCCAATTATTCTGTGCTGGTTCCCTGGACGCCTTTCTCGGTGGCAGCACCTCTGGAGCCGGAGACCGGGTCCCGTCCCGTCCCCGCCCCGTGCTGCTCGGGAGACGCTGACCGCGTGTGCTCTCTCCGCAGGTGTGGTACATGGACGGCTACCACAACAACCGCTTCGTCCGCGAGTACAAGTCCATGGTGGACTTCATGAACACGGACAATTTCACCTCCCACCGCCTCCCGCACCCGTGGTCGGGCACGGGCCAGGTGGTGTACAACGGGTCCATCTACTTCAACAAGTTCCAGAGCCACATCATCATCAGGTTCGACCTGAAGACGGAGACCATCCTGAAGACGCGCAGCCTGGACTACGCCGGCTACAACAACATGTACCACTACGCCTGGGGCGGCCACTCGGACATCGACCTCATGGCGGACGAGAACGGGCTGTGGGCCGTCTACGCCACCAACCAGAACGCGGGCAACATCGTGATCAGCAAGCTGGACCCCGTCTCCCTGCAGATCCTGCAGACCTGGAACACCAGCTACCCCAAGCGCAGCGCCGGCGAGGCCTTCATCATCTGCGGCACGCTCTACGTCACCAACGGCTACTCGGGGGGCACCAAGGTGCACTACGCCTACCAGACCAACGCCTCCACCTACGAGTACATCGACATCCCCTTCCAGAACAAGTACTCGCACATCTCCATGTTGGACTACAACCCCAAGGACCGCGCCCTGTACGCCTGGAACAACGGCCACCAGATCCTCTACAACGTGACGCTCTTCCACGTCATCCGCTCCGACGAGTTGTAGCGGCCTCTGCCTGGAGACCTGCAGTCCCAGTCCCCACCTGCGAGACAGCTGCCAAAAAAGACACTCCCACTAACAACACTAATTCTGAGAAGCCGTCAGCAGTGCGGCCCCCACACCGAGCGGTGGCGTTGCCTCCGCGTCCCCCCCGCGCCGGCCGGCGGGCCCCAGACCCGGGAAGAAACCCTGTAGTTGCAGCTGGAACTGCAGCCCGAGGCGCCTGGCTCCCCCCGCCCCCGCCCCTCTCTGGTCAAACGACACACTAAAGAAGCAAGGCGATGACTGTTGGCCACTCTCGCCTGAGAACACCCACTGTTAGGGTCGCATGGACATTCCCTTCAGTCGAGTCAGCTCCGAGGGACGTGACTGTCCTGTGTCCGGGGCCGTGCCTGGCGGCGGCCAGTCCAACACACACATCCCATCGCAGTGCTGTTTCCTGACCGTGTTGTTGTCTCTTAGAGTAACCGTGCCCCGGCTCCGAGTAGTCCCGGGACCGGCGTCCGGCACCTGCCGGCGCGGAGGGTCGGAGCGTGTAGAATGAAGTTGCTGTGCCCACGTCGTTTGAGCTCGCGTACCCCGTAGATATATCGTGCAGTGTCTGTCCGTTATTTCCTTGAGGTGGTACCTGTGTATGTCCGGTTTATGCAATGAATGTTGTAAATGCAATGCCGTAGTTTGGATTAATCAGTGGATGGTTTTTGTTCCTAAAAAGAAAAAAAAAAAAAAGAAAAAAAAATCAGTGTTCACCCTTATAGAGACATAGTCAAGTTCATGTCGATAATAATCAAAGGAATTATTCTCTTCTTGTTAAGTTATCTAAATCATGTAACTGCAGATAAGAAGGGCTTGTCTAGGGAAACCTCGGTTTCCAAGGGGAAAGGAATGTCACGAGGGTAACAGTGTGAGGAAAGTACATTTTTTAAGCAAAAAAAAAAAAAAAAAGAGGAAAACTTTGTACTATCCAGTTATCTAAGGAACAATAAAAACATTAGGAGATGTTTTTGCCTCCCTTGTCATTTCTGAGGGCTAGAAACGATCGAGGACCACAGGCCCTTACAGAGGCGTTCCGGAGTTGGAGGGGTCCTTTCAGAAAGGAGGAAAGGTCCTTCGTTTCGGAAGACGGCCGAGGACGCACCCACCGTTGGATCTCGGACCACCGTCCCCCTAAAGTCGGCACCTGGAGAATCAGCCTGGGTCCCCTCCCCCAGGCGGTTCTGGGGTGCTGCTCCCGTTTGAGGGTGCCATGGGGCTCCCACCCACAACCTAGCCCCACGGACACAGCGGGAAGGGGTCTGGGGCAGCACCCACCTTAGCCGGCCCTGACGTGGTAGGGCCACCAGCAGAGACCTTGCTGAAAGTTGGTGAGGTGAACCCCCCAGTTCGCTCACCGGGGGCTGTGGCTGGCCCTCTCTGGGACCCAGGTCCCGTGGTCTTGGAGACAGTGGACCACATGCAGGCCCTGGCAACCCTGAGAAGCCCAGGCCACAATGGAAAGGTCCACGGAAGCCCAGTGGGCCCTGAGGTCTCAACACTGGAGCCTTGCTGGGGTTCCTGCGGCCAGAGAAGGAGCAATGTCAGAGCAGGCCCCTGCCCAGGACGATGTTCCTGGCCCCAGCTTGGCAGAAGAGGGTTGCTGGTCGGGGTTCCAGGATGCGGGGCATGGGAGTTCCCCCCAGTCTCACCCCCACCCCCTGCTGGGGCAGCTGTCACCCCACAGCAGGAGGATGGCAGGGCAGTGACGTGGGGCACTGGGAAAGCCAGACAGGCTAGGAAGCCTGGCTCAACCCAGAGCTGACCAGCCTCGAGCTTCGGCCGTCTTTCCTGGAAGGACGGGGCTGGTACCCAGGCAGGGCTGCTGATGGCACTTGGACGTCTGCCATGCTGGCACAGGGGCCGTCACGGAGGCAGGCAGATGGGGGCACTCGGGGCCCATGTCCGGCTTGGTCACAGTAGCCACCCTTGATACCTGGCCATGCACAACAGTTGGGATGATACGTAGGGCAAAAGGGAGCCCTAAACCACTGGGTGGCAGGGAGGGTCGCAAGGCGTCTCTCGAGATGTGCCGGGGAATTGCTGAGCGACAGGGCCTGCTGCCCCACTGCCCGCCCGGCCATCGCCCACTCATGGGACGGATGTCTGGCCTCAGGTCCCCTCCTCAGCCAGCCGCTGGGGCCACATCTCTGCAGTGGGCTGGGGGGGCCGGTCCTCACCCGCTCCGGACACCCCGCTCTGGGACAGCGTGTGTTGGGAGCAACTCCTTCCCCAGCTCCAGGGAGGATCCCTCCCTCGCCCTGCCCTCCGCTGGGCCCTCAGCCCTCCCTTACCCCGGCCCTGGTCACCCCTTCTTCCCAGCACCCCCGATTCTCTCTCGGCCTGCATGGTGTGTTCTGTGGCATTTGGGGCGTGGGGAGGGGGCGATTTTTGGTTTCCGAAGTAGGTGACTTTCTAAACTCGAGACAAAAGAAAACCTACTCTCTTGTGTCTCCGTGTTGACAGCACCCACGTTTCTCCCCCCGGGGAGCTCAGCGCATCCATCCGCCGAGCGTGACACTCGGGACGGGGGAGTGGGGGTGGGCATGTCTCGGCACGACGCGCTGCTGAGCAAGGCGGCACGCACGCACTCCCGCGGGAGGAGAGTCTGATAAAAACTTTCAGACGTGGGAGGCGTTTTCATACTTTCATGTTTGCAAATGGTCTTGCAGTGAGACGGCGTGCCAAATCCTCCTTCGAGACAGAGAGCTGGTTATTGACACAAAAGCCCCGAGTTTCGGTAAAGCCATAGCTCGGTCTGCGCGGCCGCCGACTGTACTCCTGGTGTGATAGGAACCTGTCCGCGCACCACCAGGCGGGAGTCGGTCTGTAGTCGCAGCTGTAATTACGGGCCGATTTCTGTGTCATTTCCCCCTTAATGACATAGTGAAAAACAAATGTACAAATACCCAGTCTGTGAGTCACCAGAAGACAAAACCATGGCCTCACCGGTCCGGAATGGATTTGCTGTCTCAGGCGAGCACTTGCTGGGGAGAATATTCCTCCAGGATATTAAATATACAAGAAAAATTGTTCCGCCCAGAGAGCAAATAAATAACCGGCCTGCCGTTACATCCCTCGGATTCCAATAACCGAATATATCGGCTGACGGCAGAGCATCAGTGAATGGATTTTCTTTATTAAAACTTTGGCCTGGAATCAGACCCCGGCAGTTCTGTGGGGCGCTCACAGGCCACGGCAGGAGACGCAGGGTCCTGTGCGCGGCTGGGCCTGGCCTTTTCCGACTTTGCCCAGGGTTTCTTTCCTTCTGGCCCCTTCAGAGCCACGGGATGCTCAGGTGGGACTTGCGGAGGCTCCGCGTTCTGGCCGCCGCGCAGGAAGGGGGCAGCTGTGCGCGGAGCAGTTCGGCTCTGGGGTCTTGGGGAGCGCGGGGGCGGGGGGAAAACCGGTCGGAGGCTCTGTCCTGGGGAGGGAGCAGGAAACGAAAGGCGATGCTATTGCCAGTAGCTGAACGTGCTGGAGCGGCCAGTGGCCCGCCAGCCAGGTGACATCAAGGATGTCCTGAGCACAGACGGGGTCATTTGAGGGACTCCCCACCCAGAAAAACTGAGGGCTATTGATTCGCAGTCTGTAAGATCGCCAAGTGTGAAAATTTTGTTTTTTATTGAATCATTTCAGCTAATTCCCTTTGAAGGTGACAAGTGGCAGCTTAGGCACAGAAAACACCTGGCAGCCATTCCCCAGGTGCCCCCCAGCTGTCACGCCACCCCTCCCATCCTAGGATGGGCAACGCAGACACCGAGAGCCAGCAACCCACCCGGCCGCTCGGCGGGAGGAGCTCCACAGGCCCAAACAGAGAAGGATCTAGAGCGTTTCCTGACACTCAGGGGTGCACGGGGCCTGAGACGGGGGACGACGCGCAGTTCCTGATGCCCGTGGGGAAGTGAGTCCCAGGCAAGCGGCTCGCAGAGGCTGAGCTGGGGATCAGGAGGCAGAGAGGTGCGGGTGGGACCTCTGTCCGGCCACGTGCAAGTCCTGCGGCCACTTCAGCCTCTGTCTCCGCCCTCTGGGCTGCAGGAAGGGGGAGGGGACCACCGTCATTTAGGGCAGAAGGGGATGGGGACACCACCAGCCAGGGCGGCGGGGGGACCACATGGGCCATGCCGTGGCGATGTTTTCTGTGAGCTTTCAGGTCACATCTTTCGCCCACTTTTTCCCATTCAGTGGTTGGTCTACCCCGTCTCAGGTTTTCGGGGCTCTTTCTGTGTGTGGAAGGCTAGCCAGTGTGGCTCTGCGCGGGAAGTTGCGAATGTCGCCTGGCTTGTCGTTCATCTCCTGATTTGGGGTTATGTGTCAGGGTTTTTGTTTGTTTTGCTGCAGTTGAAATTGTCGGTAGTTCTTGCCATGCTCCTGGTCGTAGCGAGGGCGGGCCCCCTGCTCCCGGGCGCGAGGAATCTACCCGAGTTTCCCGGGTGCCGTGCAGCCTTCCGGACTGGCCGTGCCTTTGGGGTTCAGTGGCATGAAGTGTGGGGCCGGCTTTGTGCTTTCCCACGGGCTGCCCGGCGCCCCCAGCGCCCAGCTCCCCCCGCCGGGTGCGTGGACCCGGGTCCGTGCCGACGCTGCCCCTGGAAGGGCCCGTTGACACAGACGGGCCGGGTCCCTCTCCCGCAGGTGAGTGTTCTCGGTCTCCCTGAGGGAGGGAAGCACTCGCGGCTTTGTTTTGTAGACGCCTGTGAAAGCTGAGGGCCGCGCTGTCCGGGCCCCGCTGGGGGGTCTTGCCCAGGAGCCCTTACGAGGCCCGAGGGGTCTTTCCTCCGGTGGGTTTCGCCGGTGTGTCTCTCCGAGACAGTTCTCTGCTGCTCTGAGCCAAGGGCCTCACTCCAGAGACGTAGGCAGGATTCTCAGGCAAGGCCAGGCCTTGTCCTCTGCGGGACGTTCGGGACGTTCCCTGCTCTCCTGGTGCCGCCCGAGCTCCGCTGCACGGAAACCGCCTCGGGAAGATTGAGCGGCAGCCCCGAGCCCGGCCGAGCCCTGGGCTGCGCTCCCTCCCGCCCTCGGCTGGCCTGTGGCACACACGGCGTGTCCTCCGGCTGGTGAGTCACTGGCTGCTTGTTCATCACACGGCAGGCAGCGGAAGGCGCCAGAATGGTGTGCCCGGCCAGGATCTGCATGGTGAGTCACTGCCGGGTGCGGGGCAGGGCAGCGGCGGGAGGCGGCCCCGGCCAAGGGCGGCTGAGACACACGGCCAGCGTCTGTCCGACTGCCCTTGCTGGGAGCCCGGCAGGTGGGAGTGGAACGTTTCTTCTGCGTGCCCTCTGTCCCGTGCCCCACCTGGTGCAGGCACACGCACACACGCATGTGCACACGGGAGGATGCCAGGCTCCCACCACAAGTGCGGCAGCTGGGGGCAGCGAGCAGCCTTGGCACCGCACCTGGCTGGCTCAGGGCTGCTCTCCTCCCTGGCAAAGCGGGAGCCGTAGTTCCGCCGGCCTGCTGCCGGGGAGGCGCTGCTCTCCCGGCCTCCTCCGCCGTGCTCGGCCTCCCAGCCCGGCAGGAGTCCACCGCGGTCGCAGCCAGGGAGGGCAGACCTGGGTCATGAGTCACCCAGACCTGGCCTCCACCACCCACGGCCCCATCCGGGCCTCAGTTTCCCCAGCCAACCCCTGAGACACCAGTGCTGCCCTCGTGGGACAGACGCTGGGGAGTGTGGACGCCGGTCCCCACTCACGCAGGTGGCAGCCACCGCTCTGGGGACAGCTCTGCCCGGCTGGTGAAGGCACGAGTCATCCAGCCCAATGACCACAGCATCACTCGCCGGCTCTACCTGGAAAACGCTCTAATACCGGGCTCTCCTGGCCTCGAGGGAAAAGACCCTTTGTCCCCCGCACCTCCCTCCCCGGCCCTGTGAAGCTGCTCCTTGCAGAGAACGACCCCGCAGCCCTTTGCTCTGCTCTAAGGGGTCGCTGTCCCCACTTGGCACGCAGACACCTGGGGGCCCCGAGAGACTAGTTAGCGCCTGCCCAAGTCGGCACAGCCGGGAGTGGTGGCCTAAGACGCAGTCTACATCCCCTGACGCCCGGCCTCGGGCTCTTGCCGGAGAGCCGTGTTTGGAGAAATCAGCAGGATGTCCCGAGACTGTCTGCTAATTGGCCAGACTTTTCAGAATTTCGGGGGACGGAGCCTGCTCCCTCTGGGGCCCATTGTCTTCCTTCCGGAGGGGGGACTGGGGAGGGGGCCATGGCCAGACTGGCGGATCCAGTGGCCAATTGTGAAAAAAAGCGGTAATTTCCTTATTGATCTTTTCCTTCCCGCTAAGGCTTGGAAGTGAGGTCGCCAAGAATGATGTGGCTGCTGCACGTCCCAGGTTTCAGTTTTGCTTATTGAATTCTCATTCCTGGAGGACCCCTCACCACCCCCCTAAAAAGCTTCTTGCTTCAAGGACTTTGATGGCTTTAATGGCTCTCCCAGGTCCCCTGAAAAGCACCAGCCTTGGCCAGCGCCTGCTGCACAGCCCCGTGGCCGTCCCCAGAGCAGTGGAGACTCAAAGGTGCACCTGTCTGTCCACCGGCTCCACCGACTCCCGGACTTCCCACCGCCTCGCCCCTGTAATTAGCGGGACAGGCTCTCCCATCAGCTCCCAGCTGTTTGTCCCGCTTAGGCTGGCTCCTGTTGTCCCCGCTAAATTGGCAGTGGCAGGCCGTAATAAAGAAGAAAAACAGTGGCTGCATCAGGTCATTCCGAGCAGCTGACATTAACTCAGGAAGGGCCAGGAAAGGAGAGATTCAATTAAACTTTTACTGCAGCTCGGCGGCTCCTGGCCTGGCCTGCAAATCTCGCAGCTGGGCTGAGGTTCAGAAGCAACTGACAGCCAGATGAGCTCCCTCCGGGCCCTCCCTCCCGGATGCTGTCAGCCGCGCTGGCCGGGGAGGGGGTGAGCGAGCGGCCAGAGAGCGCACCCCGCCGCCCAGCTCTGCAGAAGCTCACGGGGCAGAGAGCTGCACGCCGGAGCTTCCAGCCACACACCGGCCTCTGGGGCTCTGGTCCAGCAAAGAGACAGACACTCCAGAAGACGTTCACGGGTCTCCAATTCTCAAATATGGCACCAGCAGCAAATTTCGCCCATAAAATTACAATAAAATAACGGACAAATTTAGGCAGCCTGTCCAGCCCTGAACAGTTTGTAAACACAGGCTGGCAGTGACCTGAGGGGCGATTTCCCATCCTCACACCCCTTCAGCTTGCTCCCCTCACCTGTGTGGGCCTTCAGGGGAGTCATTTGCCACAAAGGAAGCAGAGCAGGCAGAAAGGTCTGCAGGCCCGCGCAGGTGCTGAGTTCCGGCTCCGGCACCGCCGGCCCTGCGGTTTCCAGTCTGGAGAGGGAGATTCTGGTGGCCCACCCTGGGGACCGCAGCAAGGGGGACCTGAGCCAACCCTTGGAAAACAAACAGGCATGGAGGTGACACAGGAGTGGAGAAGGACAGGGTGGCATGGATGTGGGGCTCAAGAAGTGACACGGGTATGGGGCTGGGGGGAGGGGAGGGGTGACACAGGTGTGGGGCTGGGGGGAGGGGAAGGGATGGGGTGACACAGGTGTGGGACTGGGGGGAGGGGAGGGGTGGGGTGAGGTGACACCGGTGTGGGGCTGGGGGGAGGGGAGGGGTGACACAGGTGTGGGGCTGGGGGGAGGGGAAGGGATGGGGTGACACAGGTGTGGGACTGGGGGGAGGGGAGGGGTGGGGTGACACCTGTGTGGGGCTGGGAGAGGGGAGGGGTGGGGTGACACAGATGTGGGGCTGGGGGGAGGGGAAGGGATACTGGGGCAGTAGGGTGGGCAGACGGGCAGGCTGTCAGCTCGCTGTCCCTAAGCACCAGGTACGGCTCTGGGCACCAGGTACGGCTCTGGGCTGAACCCCGAATTCATTACCTGGTCTCATTGTCGCAGCAAGCACCATTTCTCAGATGGCAACTCTCAGGCTGGGAGCCATCGGGGCCTCTGCGAGCCGGGTGTGTCCAGCCCCTCGGCTGTGCCCGTGGCCAGGACAGCCTGCACGCCCCCGCCTGCCAGCCAGGGCGATGGCTCTGTCCGGAGCCTCGAGGACACACTCGAAAGAGGGAACCGCAGCTGCAGGTTGGCTGCGCTGGCTGCTCCCTGGACGTGCGTGGGCCGGCTGCTGCCCCACCCGGGTAAGCTCAGGTGCCCAGAGCACTGGGTATACAGGCGCCCACCATCCCGCCCCAGCCCCCACGCGCGGCTGGCACATCACAGGTGCCCAGTAACTACTGAGGAAGGAAGATGTCGCCGCATCTCCAGTAACTGTGCAGATATTAAACCGTTGGATAACAGGGCAGGAGGGACAGGGAGGCTGGCTCTGGCAGCACCGGGGCAGCGGGCAATGATGCTGCCAGTCGTCAAGAGAACAGGATGTGCCACTGTGACCGGGAGAATCTTTTCAGGAGTCCTCGACACACACGTCTGGGAGGGGAGAGCCTGGGACAGCTTGGCGGGAGCTGGAGGTCGGTGCTCACCTTCCGTGGGCAGGACCCCGTGGCTCCCTCCATGTCGCTTCCCCTCTGGTCAACCAGAACGGTGCTTGCAGACCTCAGGCCCTTCTATCCTGGCGTCCTGCGTCCCATTCATTCGGCACCTGCTGTGTGGAAGGCCCCGGGCAGGAGCCACAGACCTGCAAGCCCAGCACAGGGGTGATCTCGTGGCCTTGGAATTGGCCAAAGGACCCAGTGTTTGTAGGGCTGTGTGGATGGACTGAGGGTCGGTTGATCAGGCCGTAAGTGTCTGCTTGTCAGCCCAGTTAACCAAACAACTGCGAGTCCCCTGCGTTCATGATCCCTGCACCCGGTGCTGGGAACATAGTGGTGCAAGGACAGCAAGGCCCCTCCTCCCGTGGACCTCACACACAGGATGCGGAGGGAGAGACAGGTCAGCCAGTATGCGACAAGAGCCCGGCATGGGGAGTGAGACCACGGAAGTGGCCGGGAGAAGCTGACGGTGCAGGAGAGGGGACAGATTCAGGAGAAGCAGCCCCAGGATGCCGAGAGGGACGTGTCCAGGTAGAATGGGCTCAGGGAGGCGCAGGATGCTCCACCGGGGACTCGCAGGAGGGAAGGCAGGGGCGGGTGAGCGCTCTGGAACCTGCTAGGATTTTCTCAATGACCAATGAGTTGAGGTTGAGATTGGTGAGGGGAGAGGGACCAGGGGGTGTGGGGACTGGGAAACGGGGGAGTGGAGATGGGGTCCAGGTCAGGAAGGGCTTGGGGAGATCAGGAAGCCATGCTGAGCAAACCAGGGCACACCATGGGGTGCAGACCCAGTGGGGGGAGGGGCAGCAGCAGGGCGGCAGGCGCCACAGTGACAACGTGGCCGTGACTGCAACTGGCACTCAGGGGCTGAACACGGTCAGAATCAGGGAGCTGGAGAAAGGGGGCTTGGAACCAGGATTTAGGAGGAGGAGCTGCTCCCAGGGCGACAGGGCATGACCCATGGGGAGGGTGGCTTGGGTGGAGGACAGGCAGGTCAGTGGGGACAAGGACCTGAGCAGCCACGGTGGGATCAGGACCCGGTGGGGCGTGAGGGACAGAGCCGGCCCACAGGTGCCACACGGGAGGCTCAAGGAGATGACGGAGGAGCTGGGGCTTTGCGGAGGGGAGAGGAGTGTGTCTGGCCACGTGCACAAGGAGGACCCACCCCTGGGGGCTGCAAACAGCCGTCCCTGGTGAGCCTGCAGGGAGCAAGGCCCCACCCGACAGCCAGGAGCCCCGCAGGAGGTGGAGGGTGTTGGGGAGGGGAGGTGTGTGGGCTGCAGACTTGCCTCGAGGGGCCTTGCTGTAAGTAGGATGCAGGGAGAGCGGGGTGAGCTCAGACAGGGGAGCGGCGGGCATGGGGCAGAGGGGCCCAGGGGAACGGGCGGGCCTCAGCCACTCCCTCTCCCTCTGGCCAGGTGCACACCTGCGGGAAGGTGCGGAGGTGTCAGAGCAGGCCCAGCCCAGCCGGGACCGCCTCCCCCCTCACCGCCCTGCCGCAGCCTGGGCTCAGGAGAGCCTCAGCTCCCTCGTGTGTCCATCTGCTCGGGCCCTCACCCGTCTGACTCGGACCCCGGCCGAGCACGTGCCGGACCTGATACCCAGTGTCAGCGTGCCAGTGTGTGGGAGCCCGTGGCCCAGGAACACGGTTCAGTCTTGAACACACGCACACATGCCTGTGTGCCCGCGTGCTCTGGCACACAGCCGTCATAGAGGCACGGAGTGACCAGACCTGGAGGGCACTGCAGAGAGAGTGGCAGGGAGGCTTCCTGGAGGAGGCAGCTTCTGCACCCTCTGGCAAGGAAGGGGTGCATTCTGGGAGATCAGTACGGCCTGGGGAGAGGCTCCCGGGAAGCCAGAGGGACCCACGTCGGCGGGGCTCCCTGATCAGGAGCCCCTCGCTCCCCATTCATTTAGTGGACAGAGGAGCCGTGGACACAGAGGGTGCCACGTGGAGCCCCACTCACCCCTGCTTCCGGGGGCCATGGCCGGGTGGGAGTCAGGACGCTGTGCTGCTCACACCTGCGGGCATCCCAGCCGGGTGGGGACAGGAGGAGCCCAGCGAGTCCCCACAGGCAGCGGCATTTAGGACGTGGAAGGTAGCGGGGAAGGCCTTGCAGGGACAGAATGGGGAGAACCAGGCCGGGGGCAGGTGCGCAGGGCCTGGCTGAGGAAGAGGGTCCTGTTGGGTGTGACGAAGGGAACCAGGGTGCAGGGCTGGGGCAGGGACAGTGAGTGGGGCCCCTGGACACCGGGTTTCAGGGAGTGGCTGAGAGTGATGCTCTGCCTGGCAGGTGCCCCGGGGGAGGCAGGCCGGCCAGCCCGTTTGGAACCTGCCACAGCCTCGGTTTCTGAGGCAGGATTAGACTCCCACCTTGGGCCTTAAGACAAGGAACCACCAAGGGGGGCGGTTTCAGCTCCAGGCAAGGAAGAGCCTTCCAACAGTGGTGAGCTTCCCATCGCTGGTGGCATGCAAGCAGAGGGAGGAAGCCCCCTCCCTCCCAGCCCTGCGGTGTAAATCAGTATTGCTCAGCAGCCGCTGCCCACTGAGTGTCATGAACGGGCGGTCGGCCAGGCTGCGGCTCGCCCCCAGGGAGTGGGCGCCGGCCGGCCAGTCGGGGTAATTTCTCCTGCGCGGCTCAGAGAGGCGTGGGCCCCGCCCCTGGCCCATCTGTTTGCGCACAGCGCCAGATCGTTTTTCAATACATCAGCAGCAGCGCGGCTGAGAACGCCCCCTGGCTCCCGCCGCCCCGCCCGGCTCCCCCAGGCAGCGCGCACCCGCCAGGATGGCATTTCAGCCTCCCTCTCAAAGTCAGCAGAATATGATTTTATTGATTGGAGATGCTGGGCTTGTCGATTTCCTACGTGGGGGAAAGCATGCATTTCCCTGTCTCTTTCCTAAACAAGTCGTAAAACGGATCGCGCGTCTAAAAGGGCGACATAAAACACTGGCCAGAGCGAGCTGCGTGGAATGCGCTGACTGCATAAATCAGGGAGACGACGTTCAGAGAAGTCTCCTCTCCCTTTCTGGACATAAAATGGTTGACTTCTAAATTGTGAGAGAAGTCGGCCCACATGTCCCCAAGGCTGGCAGGAGGCACGGGGACAGAAGCCCTGGGAGGGGAGATTGGGCACAGGTGACAGTGACAGCCCCAGGTTGGCCCTGAGCCTCAGGGTTTGGGGACCCTCTTATTTCTTCTGGGGAGGCAGCAGGGGCTGGCTCTGCCCTTCCCAAACTTCAGTCACAGCCGCCCCCCTTCTGGCACCTGCCGTTCCCACGGACCACCTGTGCCGGTATTTACTTAGCAATTTTAGAAAGAGGCTCCCCCTCCATGCTGCAGTCTCGTTGCGGCGACAGCGTCTCTAGCCACGGGTGGAAGGGAAGGCTGCAGCCTCCCGGTCTCCTCTCCCCTCTCCCGGGCGGTGCTGCAGGGCCCCGGCACCTCCACCGGTGACCTCCAGCTTCTGTGCATTGGGGAAGGCTCCGCCTGCACCTCACGGGCTAGAGCCGGTCACGTGACCACAGCCTGGGCGCAAGGGAGATTGGGAGATGTGAGTTCCAGATTACTGGGGAAGCAGGCAATGAGAGATGAAGGGGACCCGTCCCTGCCACTGTTATTAAAATAAATGCATCTCTGGGTACCCCTCGGGCCACACCTGGGAAAGGCTGCCTTTGGCTTCAGAAAGGCCGAGGTGCAGTGCTGGGTGACCTGGGGCAGGTGACTCACCCTCTCTGAGCTCCGGTCTATCCGGAGCAAACATCCAGGGAGTAAGCGACTTTCTTCGGGACACAAGCCAGCTTGTTGCAGGGCGCTACTGCTCAGCCCCGGCCGGGAGCGCCCCGTGGGTGTCAGGTCCCTCAGGCGAGGAGGGCTCAGGGCTTTGAGCCTCTGGGCCCCGGGAGGAGGGCAGTGGGCAGCCAGGGAGGGCGAGGGGCAAGGGGAGCCCACACTGGCATTTTCGAGCAGACAGGTCTGGGCCTGGCGGGAGAGACCCTGAGGCAGGCTGCCTTCTTCAGTGCTCCGACTTCCACCCAGAAAAGCGACATTACGAGACTCATTAAGTTCAAACCAGAAAAGGCTGAGCCCGAGCAACGAGAACCGGGTCTTCCCTCCGGGCGGGGACTGAGCAGGAGGTGGGGGGCTGCGGCTGGTGGGCAGGGGTCTCTGCAGCAGCGGCAGGCCCGGCACACCTGGGCTCCCACGTTTTTAATCTCTGTGAAAACAGCAAACCAGGGCAAGGGAGGGACAGGCTGGGGAGGTGGGGCGGGGCACAGCCAGACCTGGGTGGTGACAAGCTGGGGTGCCAGGGACCCTGGGGAGAGAGCCAGGGAGTGGAGTGGGGTGGCGCCCAGACCTCCGACCAGGGCTGAGCGTCTGCCCTGTCATTTAGATGCTTGATGACGTCGGGAGAGGCAGGGAGCGATCGTCCGCGATCACTGACGTGCAATTGAGTCCACAGTGGCGAGAGCCGTGCCCCGCCTCACCGGGCAGCCGGCACCTCGGAGCCTGGGTCGGGGGTTGGGGGCCTGATTCTGGGACCCGCCGTGCAGGGCTGGGGGGTCTCACACGGGCAGAATCACAGAGAGCTTGTGACGTGGCAGCCCCCATAGACCCGAGTCCCAGTCCCCAGCGTCTGTGGGTTCGTCACCTCGCCTGTCAAGGGACCTCGCAGAAGAGACTACGTGAGGATCGGAGAGGGGAGGGTATTTGCATCCTCTGGGCAGGCCCCAGGTGATCGTGAGGGTCCCCCTGAAGGGGGGTGCGGAGGCTCAGAGCCAGGTAGAAGACGGGACAGAGCAGGGCCGGGGGGAGGAAGAGGCTGGGGGAGCTCCCGGCCTCCAACCCCTGCAAGGGGGCAGGTGAACCAGAGAGGGCTGCACCACCAGAGGGCGAGGTGCAGCCCCAGGGCCCATGAGAAGGGAGAGGCGGCCGCCTGTGACACCCCAGTAGCCGACGAGCAGACTCCCGGGGCTTTCTGGTCCTGGCTGAGACGGAGCAATAGTGCGATCGATGGCGACCTTGTGTTTTAACTCCCAGCAACAGAGATGAGGCCCCATCAGGGCAAGAGGGAGGGAGCGAGGGAGGGGTGAGAACAGGACCTCAGGCCATCTGTGACATGGAGCTGGCCGGGGCACGGTCTGGGGACGGGGACCCGCCCCACCCTGCCCGGAGAGCCAGAGCTGCTGGAAAACACCCTCTAATCCCTTTTCCAACCCCTCGAGCTAATTTCCCAGAGGATCCGGCTAAAAGACACCTGGGGCTGGAACAAATTTAGACCTGCGAGAAAGTGCTGAGTCACGCTTTGGCTGTTTGGAAAACAGAGAGCTAATTAAGTGACTGCTGGGAGGGAGAGGCTGGCAGCGGGACCAGGCAGTGGAAAAAACCTCCTGTGACGCCCGGCTCCGCAAAGCTCACGGATAAACACGGATCGCCAGGGGAGGGCAGCCCCCGCGTGCTGGGCTGTCCCCAACCTGTCATGATGCACCTAGAAGCACCTTGTCGTGCCTGTCGGCCGCCCAATAAAATCATGGCCAGATCCTGGGCTGGCGGAGCTTTACGAAGGGGTCTTGGGGGTCACAGGGCACCCCGTTATGCGGTAGACACCGAGGCCCAGAGGAGGGAGGAGGAAGAGGCTCAGCCGCCCAGCCTGCAGTGTGAGTCAAGCCTCCCCCTCCTCTGGGACTCCCGACGCTCGCCTGCCTCCCCCCCTCGCCGGCGCCTGGGAGCCTCCCTGGGCGAGGGTTTGCCGGGCTGCGTTACAGCCATGATGGCGGCAGACACGGTCCTGCCCCTCGGGGCCTGCGGTCTGGCCCTGAGGACACACCTGGAGCGGCCACAGCGCTGAGCGCTGGGGTGGGTGAGTGGCAGGGCCTGGGAGGGTGGAGGGGGTGCACCTGCAGACGGGGCAGGCAGGGATGGTTAGATCCCCGGCTCAGCAGAGGGACAGCATCTGGCCGGACAGGTGGCTGAATGAGTGCTTGCTGGCAGCGTTCTGGGCAAACTGCTGCAGGGCCAGGCACGCAGGGGCATCAAACTCATCCCCGCCCCTAAGGGGGATGTCGTGAGTCACACTCAGACAAGTGCCACCCAGGATGAGGCTGTGGGACAGGGACAGACTCTGGCCTCCTGAGCTTGTGTCGGGTGGGTCAGGTCCTGTGGGTCTCACCGCCACCCACTTACCAGCCCATTGCCTGCTTCCCCAGTAATCTGGGACTCACATCTCCCGGCCTCCCTTGCGCCCAGGCTGGGGTCACGTGACCGGCTCTAGCCCGTGAGGTGCAGGCGGAGCCTTCCCCAATGCACAGAAGCTGGAGGTCACCGGTGGAGGTGCCGGGGCCCTGCAGCACCGCCCGGGAGAGGGGAGAGGAGACCGGGAGGCGTGGAGCCACTGTGCGGGGAAATGCAGAGGCCCAGAGAGGGCTGGGAGTCCACCCAGACCCTGACCCCGCAGGACCTCTTAGCAGAGGCCTAGGCCTGGGCCACCAGCTGTGCGTGTAGGGCCCGTGGCCATGCCACAGTGACCGGAGACCCTGAGAGCCCTCTGCCCCTGGAAACCGCACCCTCCAGAGCCGAGCTCACAGGACGCAGGTGCGAGTCTGATTCCCCCCACCTCCGGGGCTCCCTGCACACTGCGGGACGGGTGTGGGGTGCGCTGACTCTTGGCGCAAGTCCCTGAGAACCCGGACCTAAGACCCCACCCCAGCCTTGCGCCTGGGCTCCCCAGGTCCTGCCCGTGATGGGTTTCCGGCAGGACGACATTGCCACCTCCCAGACTTCTCCTTGGTGATGTCCAAAGCCCCTTCCCCCCAGGGGACAGAGCCTCATATTCCATTTTGGGGTGGGGAGGGACATTCCAGGACTTCCGCTGGCTTAGAGGCAGGTGCACAGGCCCAGGAGGGGGTACTTTCCTGAGGATGGGGTTGCACGGGGGAGGCAGGCGGGACCACAAGGACGCTGGGTGCATCCCCCCCCCCATCAGCCAATAGCCCCCAGCCGCATTCCCTCCACACTCCCCTTCCCGCGCTGCAGCCATGCCCCGCCCGGTGCCAGGCCTCTGCTCAGGCCATGCCCTAGCACGCTGTCTCCTCTCCAGTCCGCCCAGCTCTTCCCCGTCTGCCGGGTGCCAGGGCTCACGTGCCGGGCCACATCCCTGGAGAGACTCCCTCCGTGAGGATTGGGCTTGGTGCAGTCAGCAGGGCTAGTTCGGCCACTCGGCTGCCAAGACATGGAGCTTCCCAGCCTCCACTCTGCTCTCCCTCGGGTGTGTGACCCCTGAGTCATCATGGCCCAGGGTGGCGGCAGAAGCTGAAGCCATCACATCTCTGTTCCAGGCAGCAGGACGGAGGACGGAACAAAGACAAAGGGGTGGAGGTGCACTCTCCAGCTTCCTTGTAGGGATGGTCCTAGGGTCTGTCAAATGACACTGCTGCTTGCTGCAGTGGGCAACACCAAGTCACGTGACTGCACACTACTGCTGGGGAGCTGAGACAGGCAGTGCTGACACTGGGTGGCCATGAACCCCGACGAAACCGGGGGAGGAGGAGGAGAATGGGAGCGAACGACTGTCCCTGCCCCAGCCCTCCCAGGCCCCACGCTCAGTCAGGGCTCCCAGCTCATCGTAGGATGGGCTCATGCCCTGAGCAGGGCCCGGCAAGTGGCCAGGCAGGGCAGGAGGGAGGTGTCACACCCCTTCCCCCGACAGGGGCCTGGATCTTCCTGTAAATCATCCTTTCGTCTCAGGAAGAGCTGTAGGGGCCGGGGGCAATTGCAGCTGGAAGTCTGGCTGGCAGAGCTGGGAGGGTGCAAGTGGGGCTGCCACTGCTCCTTCAGGGCGGCCGCACCCTCCGCTCCCGTTCCTGCACCGGCACGGCAGGCCGGCTCCTCCGGGGAAAGGAGGGTGGCACGTGGGGGTATCTGTCCCCTCACCAGGGGTTGCTTATCTCAGGAACAGGTGAGTGCAGCACATGGCACCTCTCAGAAGCCTGGTGTCAGCTAGGAGGCTGGCGCCCCAGGCAGGTAAAGCACCTGGCGGCCTCTCCCGGAAGGGAGCAGCTTATCGCATTTTATGGGGACATAGGGCACTGAGGTACTGCTGAGGGATGGGGCCTCTCTCCCTGGTGACATCCCGTGTGCCTCTCTGCCCACTTTGGCCTGCCTGGGGGCCCCCTTCACCCACCCTGTGCCCATTGCACTTGCTCTCACCGCCTGCCCCTTCGGCCTGGAGCCCAGGCCTTCCGGGCCCCACCCCAGCCCGGCCCCTCTCTCCCCAGCAGCCCCCCTCGGCACACATGGGCTCACTGCCTCTCCCTCCTGCCTTTGCTCAGGCCAGAGCCCCAACCTGGATGCCCTTCCCCATCCTGGCTTCTCCGTCCATCCCCATCTCGTTCCCCTTCCAGGCCTCAGCTGTGCAGATCTGCACCGGGGCCAGGCTGGGGACAGCAAGACGGGTGTGGGGGAAGGGGCCCTGCGATGAAGCGAACATGGTCCCAGGCTTCCAGGAGCTCCCGGTCTGCGGGATGGAGGCAGACAAGGGACCAGTGCGTTCTGGGCTGGTGATCGCAGCAACCACAGAAGCACCTGTCCTCTGCTAGGCACCACATGGTCCCGGGCCACTGACTTCTCACTTGTGAGTATTTCATTGCTTCGATGTCTCCTCCCCCACCAGAATCCAGGTCCACGAGGGCAGGAGCAGCTCTGTCTTACTCACTGATGAGCCCTCAACACTCACAGGACCATCTGCCTGGGACTCGGAAACAATGTTCACTGGATAGATGGGTGGACGATGGATGGATGGATGGATGGATGGATGGATGGATGGATGGATGGAGAGAGGGATGGATTGATGTATGGATACATTGATGTGATGAATGTATGGATGAATAGATGGATCGATGTATTGATGGATGGATGGATGGATGATGGATGGATGGATGATGAAGGATGAACAGATGGATAGATTGATAGACAGATGTGTGTGTGATGGATGTACATACAATGTGTGGGTGGTAGACGAGTGGATGGGTGGTTGGATGGCGCTGAGCTGTCGGGTGGCACCATCTCTGGTGAGACCTCTCTGGTCTCAGTACCACTCAGTGGATCACTTGCTCCCAGCCCCGCCCCTCCCCGCTCACGGGCCTTGCTACCACCTGGCACAGACTCCAGATGTTAACTTCTGCTTTCGGTCACTGTCCTCACTGTCCCTATGGCTGAGACTTTTGCTGATGCAAAAGTCAGGGCCTAAACGGTGCCCCCAACGTTTAGTAGGAACAGAATAGGTCATTTGTTGAATGTATGAATTGGTGAGTGAGCTGATGGAAGAACCATGAGAGACTCTTCTCAGAGCCCCAACGCAGGCTGACCCCCAGGCCAGGCCCGTACCCCACATCACCCTAGAAGAAAAGCCCTCCTGGGCCCCTGTCCAAACGTCACCGCCCTTCCTGGCCCCCTGCCTGGCTTCACTCTTCCACCCAGCACGTTTCCCAGCAGACACAGAACCTGCTTATTCGCTTGCCGTCTCTGCTCACTCGGTCGCAAGCTCTGGGGAGGAACGTTGTTTTGTTCCAGGTCCCTGGAGGAGAAAACGGGGCTCGGCACATCATGGCGGCTCCACCCATATCTCCACGGCAGGAGGAAGTGACGCCACCTGGGTTGTGCGGGACCAGGGTTGACCCACGTCCAAGGTCAGAACCTCCACGCCGCTCAGGGCCCTTCCCTGCGAGCAGCTCTGTCTCCATTTGCTGGGGACGCCACACAAACTGGGGCTGAAACAAATAAAAAACAATTTATTTGCTCACAGTCCTGGAGCCAAAAGTCCAAGGCCCGGGTGTTGGGGGGTTGGCTCCTTGCGGGGGCTGTGGGGGGCGGCTGGCCCAGCCCCTCCCCGGTGTCGGTGGCTTGCTGGCAGCCTCTGCTGTCCCTGCTTGGCTTGCAGCAGCATCACCCCACCCTGTCCCTCATCTTCACGTGCAGCTCTCCCCGTGCACATGTCTCTCTGTGTCCAAGTCCCCCATCTTGCAGGGACGCCAGTCGTACCGGATCAGGGCCCCCCTCCTCCAGCGTGGCCTCGTCTCGACTAGCTACACGTGCAACAACCCTAGTTCCAAATTAGGTCACGTTCTGAGGTTCCGGGGATCAGAGCTTCAACATGCAGGTCTTGGGGACACTGTTCAACCCGCACCAGGCTGACGATCCTGCCCGCTCCCTTCCTGACCCCCCACGCAGCACTTCATCCTCCTGCTTTGACGGACACCAAATTACGTTCAGCACAGCACGTGGATGCTCCCTTAGCGCCCCGAGTAGGGACTCGGGGTTCCGTCCTACTTCCTCGGCACCCCGAGCCTGGCACGGACTTGGGCACCGGAGTGCATCGGATACATCTCACTCGGTGACTGGAATGTGCGCTGGGTGTTTCTTTGCTCCCCCAAATCCATGCCCAGCCGCCTACGACAGTCTCTTTTGTCCAGCGCAGGGGAGGATTCCTGCCTGGTGACCAGGGAGGAGATCCAGGCAGACGCACGAGGCCGGGGAGGAGAAGGGAGCACGCACCCCCTTGTACTGCTGCCAGCCCTGCCCCCGCCAGGGGGGCCAGGCGAGGTGTGCTGGGCATTTATTTGGAAGCCGTACGTCTCTGTTTCCCCGGGACTCTCTCCAGCCCACGTCTCCCCAGCCCCCTCTCAGCCTGCCAAGTTCACACGAGAAGACTAACCTCCCCGGCTCCCAAGGGCTGGCGAGCAGGGTGGGGGCACGGCGCAGGAGACAGCTGTGCGGGGACCGGGGACGAGAACAGCGGGTATAGGGCACACCCGGGGCGGAGTTTGACCCAAGGCTGATGCAATTCCCGGTCTCCAGGGTTCCGGGGCCGCAGGGTTGATGGCGTGGCTCCTCCCCGCCTTCTGCCCGGATGGAAAACCACATCGGGTCCCCAGACTCCAGCAGGGCCCAGAGGCAGGCCCCGGAGACGCTGCGCAAGGACTGCGGGGAGGGAGGGCAGCGCGCTGGCGTGTTTTCCTGATCTCGGCTCTCAGCGGAGGACTCTGCTGTTCTAAGCCGGAGTTGCCCCTGCGCCCTCCAGCCCACCCCGTCTCCCGCTGGCCGGGGGGGAAATCTGAACCGACGGGCCCTGCAGCCGCTGACCGCCCCTCTCGCTGGTTCCTGCAGGCGTGTGGGGCGGATACCTCTGCACGCCAAGGACTTGGAGGTCATGTGCAGCCCCAGCCTCTGCCCGTCCAGACCCCACCTCTCCTGCCCGCTTGACCTATGCACGTGGGCACCTGGCAGAAAGGCCGGCTGGGCGGCCAGACAGGACCGCGAGGTCTCACACCGCCGACCACCCCCTCTCCCCCTTGCCTTAACCCCTTCACTCTGCACCGGCCGCCACGTTCCTGCAGACGCCCAGGCCGGACCCAGAAGGTGCCCCCGAGGCCTGTCTGCCCCACTCGACACCCATCTGACCTCAACTGTTGTTGACTCGGCTCCCAAAGGACATTCCAGACACATCCAGGTTTCCCGACCTCCGTTAATTCCACCTGCCTCGAGATCACTCCATCCACAGCCACCCTTACGGCTTCCTCCCCGGCGCAGAGGCCCCTCCCCTGGCAGCCAAGGGCCCCTGCACATCCTGGGCCCGTCAGTCCCCTCCGCCACGCCCCGTCCCCTTGTGGGCATCTGCCCATCCCTTCCCGCCCCAGCGTTTTAGCTGGCGCCCCACCTGCCTGGGATGTGCTCCCCAGACCTCTGGGGGCTGAGCCTCCCTGTCACTCTGACCCCAGCTGACGTCACCGCCAGGAGAGGATCCCTGCCCCCGACCCCACTCTGCCCGGCCTCCCTCCTCCTGTGCCCTGCCCGGGGCTCCACACAGCACCTGCTCTGCCCGGCCTCCCCGGTTACGTGTGACTGCCCCCTCCCCCACTGGAGCGCCGGCTTTGCCAGGCGCTGTTGGTGCCCAGGCGGTTTGGTCCCCGCCGGCCCTCGGTAAACCTATGCCATTGTTGAGTGTCACCCAAGACGGTACAGCCAGGAGAAAGACATGGTAGGGCCGTGGGGGCTCAGGCTCCTCACACCTTCAAGGGCCACGTGGGGGGCAGGCCTTTCCTGCTCCCGAGCCCCGGAATTCTTCCCAAATCCGTCCTGTGACTCCAGCCCCGCGGTTTCAACCTGCAGGGGTCAGAGCTGCTAGGAAACACGCAGAAGACTCGACACACAAGCGCACCCTCAGACCTCCCGAGCTCCGGCAGCCCCTCCTCTGCCCTGCAGATCACCTCCAGGCCGGGGAGCCCCCGAGAGGCCCCGCCGTTTTGTGCCCAGGTGCGTATCAGTTTCCTGTGGCCGCCACAGCCAGGGATCACAAACTCGGTGGTTTAAAACAACACATGTTTTTCCTCACAGTCCCGGAGGCAGGGAGACTGAAATCGAGTGTCACTAGGGCCACGCTCCCTGCAGAGGCCCTGGGGACCTTCCCGTGGCTCTGGGCTCCTTGGCTTGTGGCCGCATCACCCCCCCCCCCATGCCCGTTGTCATGTGGGCTCTGCTCTTCCGTCTTTTCTCCTCCACGGTTTTTTTTTTTTTGAGACGGAGTCTCACTCTGTTGCCCAGGCTAGAGTGCCATGGCGTCAGCCTAGCTCACAGCAACCTCAAACTCCTGGGCTCAAGCGATCCTCCTGCCTCAGCCTCCGGAGTAGCTGGGACTACAGGCATGCGCCACCATGCCCGGCTAATTTTTTCTGTATATTTTTAGGTGGCTGATTAATTTATTTCTATTTTTTAGTAGAGACGGGGTCTCGCTCTTGCTCAGGCTGGTCTCCAGCTTATGACCTCGAGCGATCCTCCCACCTCGGCCTCCCAGAGTGCTAGGATGACAGGCGTGAGCCTCCGCACCCAGCCTCTCCTCCGCTTTTGTAAGCACAGTTGCCGGGAGATTTCGGCCCCACTAGTCGAGGACGCTCTCATCTCCAGACCCTCAACGTAGTTACTTCTGCAGACTCTTCCACGTAAGGCCACGTTCAGAGCCTGGGTGGGCACAGCTGCCGGGCACCGAGCAGCCCACTTCAGCGCGCTTTTGCCTGTTTGTTCTTGCGTCTCCGAAGCTGCAAAGGGGAGCCCTCCCTCCCTCCTGCGCGGCAGCCCCGGGTCTCCCGCTCTGTGTGCTCCAGGCCGGCCCAGGTGGATGCTCCGTTGGTGCTCAGACTCTCCCTCCATAGGGCCCTGGGCAGGGTGGAGGGCGGGAGGCCCGCTGGTGCCCAGCCCCAGGCACATGGGAGACGCGGCTGGGGGACGTTTGCAGACTGGACCGAGCCTCACCCACTGCAGGATGCACTGGCCCCGAGTCGGGGCATCACACGTCAGACAGCACAGGGAGGCACGAAGGTTAGACTTACAGCAGGACTTCCCATGACTGCGTGTGCGGGTGCCCAGTCCTCCCCTGCCCAGGGACAAACACCTAGAGGTGACAAGCGGGGGGCAGAGCCCCCCACGGGCTGGTGGCTCATTACAGCAACAGGCTGCTCCGGAAGTGGCCGAGGCGGCCACTTGGATCTGAGGCGTCATCACTTTACAGAAGTCCAGGACCGAGGGGGGTGGCGAGCGTGTGACCCACTTCTGCCTGCTGACGGGCACCGGCTGGCAGGAGCGCCATGGCAACCAGACGCACAGGCTTAATTACAGCAGCCCTCGTGCTCCCCACGAATGTTAATGGGGACAGACACGTTCACCTCTCACAGTGGGAGGGGAGGAAGAGGAGCTGGCTGCTCACCTGAGGAGCCCCGTCCACAGCACCTTGCCTGGCCAGGTGTGCCCAGGTCCCTGCCAGGAGCCTGGGCCAGGCAGGGCTGCAAATCAGCGCTGTGCCCGGCCTCCTCCTCTGCGCCCAGTGCTCCCACGCCAGCTGGCCCTCGGGCACCTCAGGTGCTCACCTGCCCACCTGGCCTCTGGCCGGGCACTGAGGGAAGCAGGCGCTCTGCATGGTGGGTGACAGGGCGAGGCACTGGGGGCGGCCCTGGGAGCGGCTGGCAGGGAGAGGGACAGAGTGACGAGGTTCCCACCTTGTCCTCAGAACCTGCAAAGGAGGTGGCGGCCACTGTCCTCCTTCCGCAGAGGAGGGACAAAGGTGAGAAGCTGAACCAGCCCAGGTGTGAGCTGCTCCTCCGGGACTCCAGGCTGCAGTCCGACGGGCACAGGTGCACAGGCTCGGGACTCAGCCCGGCCACCTCCTCGGCAAAGTGGGGGACATTGGCCACCTCCCCCAGTGTGGCCCTAGGAGGCCACGCTAGCTCCTGGTGGGCGCAGCTGACTGGGGTGAGGTCGGCTGTCCCGGCCGTGCACCGGGCACCCCGCGGGCTGTGCCGCGCTGCTGTGTCCCCTAGTGCAGCACGTCTCATGTAATGACGGCAGGGACGGGAGGAAGGCCGAGACGCAGGAAGCCTTCCCGGACAAGGCAGCCTGCAAACCAGGAAGAAAGACCCTTCCCCTCCAGGGCAGCCCTAAGTGGCCCCAGCACCCAGAGCAGCTCAGAGTCCAGCAGGGGCTCCAGGAAGGGGGTGCGCCAGTGGAAACCGGAGAGGGAAGCCAGGCTCGTCCCTGAGCTCATCAACAGGCGCCGCAGGCCGGAGGGGCGGGCAAGCCCGGAGAGGGGACCGGGACGGCAGCCGTTGTGCTCAGGGCAGCGGAGGGCGGGTGGGGGCGCTGGGGAGCTGAGGAGCCTGCAGCGGGAGCCCGGCCTGGCCGGGGTGGGCGGGAGGCCCGTGGCATCCTGCAGCCTGTGGGACCCAGATGTGGCACAAGCAGGGCTCATGGGCGTAACAGGGAAAACAACTTTATTTTTGTCCCTTTCAAATGCACTGGGTGGGGACGTCCTTCTGCCCTGCATGGGGCTCAGGCCAGTCTGGGACGTCACCGCTCTTAGGTAACAGCGAGTCCCGCTCTTCCCTACCTTGCCCAGAGCCACGGCCTCGACTTAGAGGGTGGAAGGTCTTGTCCCAAGTAAGACAGTCATCAACCCTGAATTCAGCTGAATGTTAGACGTTGATTTCACGTTAGCCGTTTCCCCTCCCCCTGCTTGGGCGCTGGTCTACCTGTGACGGGGGAGGGGGGCCTTCTCCCTGTCACCTCCTGCCCCTCCCATCTGGCGTTTGCCCTTGGGTTGGAGTCCAGGGAGGAGGCGGCCGAGTCCTTACTTGCAGATGTGTCGGGCGCCAGGCCACGGGCTCGGCCACGCCGCTGTGCCCTCTCCTGCCGGACTTGCGGGCCCAACAGGAGCTGGGACCCCCACCACACACACACCAAAGGGTAGTGACCAGGCGCCCACGCTCATTGCCTGTTAGTTAATAAATGAGTCTTCCCGCAAAAGCTCCGATGCTTTGGTCCTTCCCAGGCGGGGCTCCCGGGAAGCGGCGGGCGGCCTCCATCTGGGTTTCGGGGAGCAATCCCTCAAGTGTGATCACACCCGCCCCCCACGCTCTGAGGACACACTCGGGCCTGGCCGCGGCTCCGCCTCTCAGAGCAGAGCCCCTCCTGGCCTCACGTGGCAACGTGGGGTCGACCACACCCGCTGCCTCTTGTGATAGTAGGGGTGGGCTCCTTGTAGGGCTCTGGTCCTCCCCTCCTCTTCCTCCGTGACAGCCGATGGGAGGGCTTCCCGGAGGTGCCGGCAGGGTGAGGGGGGCGTGCAGACCCGTCATCAGCAGGGCCTGATGGTCACATTCGCAAGTCCCTTCTGCCCTGGCTTCCCAATCCCTCCCCCACTCACCTAACTCACCTATCCCGCCTGCCCGGCCCCAGCTCACCTTTTCCTTTCCCCTGACGCTCCCACCAGACCGCTCTGCCCTCCACCTCGGATCTGAGCACATCCGTGGCCTGCTCCTGTGGGAGGCTTGAGAAGCAGGCCCCAGGAGCAATGACAACACACCCGGGGGCCACCGTGTCATGGCCAGTGCTGGGACCACAACTGGCGTGGCTTTCTGGAGGTCGGGGCCGCCCAGCCTCTCTCCTACCCTCCCCAGGCCTCTGCCCGCCCGTGTGCGCCTGTGCCGTCCTCCCCCGGAGCCTGCCTCCATCCCCTGCGAGTGCCTCCATCCCCTGCGAGTCCAGTGTCTGGAACTAGTGCCTTCTCACCCTCTTCATGACATCTGCCACAGTGACTGCATGGTGCTGGGACCACGTCCTGTCACCACCTTGTTCCCAGGGCCTCGTGCAGTGGGGGACCCAACCACATAACTCCGGGGGTGGGGTATGGCCGGCCTGGTGGAGGGAAAGAATCAGACCCGAGAAACCCAGGATTCTGCCTCAGCTCTGCAGAGTCCAGCCATGTGGCCTGGGATGCATCAGCTCACCTCAATGAGCCTCAGTTTCCTAATCAGTAAAGTGGGCTAATAAGTGACCCTGGGAGGTTGCTGTGATGATTGGGGGACATGCATGGACAGCAGGGAGCCCTGAGCCTGGCATGTTGGGGTGCTGGTATTCAAGGCCATGGCCGCTTCCTGATTGCAGGGACAGGAGGATGTTGGGGGTTTAATCACAGCCCCTCTGCACACCAGCTGGGACGTGGGCAAAACTTGTCACCAGCATGAACCTCTGTCTCCTTCGCTGTAAAGTGGGGATGGCAGAGCCAGCCCCTCACGGCTGTGGCATGGCCTCCATGAGACAAGGGCTATAAAACTTCTAGCTCAGGGCTGAGTGCCTAGAGAGACGCAGTGACCGGCCGTGGGATGACCTTGCTAACTGCTCCGTAGAAATATATCCTGCATCGATTTTTCCTTCACCACCTGCTTCTGTGAGAGGGCCCGGAGAGGAGCTAGCATGCTGTCTCATATACACGCACACACGCATGTACACATGCATGGACACACATGCATGTGCAGAGGGCCTGGAGAGGAGTTAGTGTGTTGTCTCATATACACACAGAGACGCATGTACACACACATGTACACACATGCATGTGCAGAGGGCCTGGAGAGGAGCTAGTGTGCTGTCTCATATACACACAGAGACACATGTACACACACGTACACACATGCATGTGCAGAGGGCCTGGAGAGGAGCCAGTGTGCTGTCTCATATACACGTACACACTCATGTACACACGCATGTATACAAATGCATGTGCAGAGGGCCTGGAGAGGAGCCAGTGTGCTGTTTCATACACATGCATGCACACATGCACGAGCTTGCATGAGCACACATGTATGCACAAACACGCGTGCATATACACAGATGCACACATTTGCGCATGAGCATTTGTGTGCACACACAGGTACACACCTGCACACACAGGATGCACGGGGGCTGCTTAGGGTGAGGTCAAGGGGCCGGCAGTGGTTGGTGCTCCAGGAGCTGTGGCTGCCCAGGGAGGGAAGATGGACGGGCCACGCACCGAGGCCTCTGTCCCCGCTGCACATTGCCTGGGGCTGCAGATGCAGCCTTTCCTTCCAGCCACTTCACTGCCGATTCTGTTTAGGGCTGAGCTGAGTGTTCTCGATGGGGAAGAGGAGCAATTGAGTGGCCTCTTCCCTGGGAAGGTCCAGTGAATCCCACAGGATTCCCGCAGGAGAAGTCCTGGACCTGGGCTTTGCACCGGGTTTGCTGCCCACGGCTTAGGGGGAGTCTGGACCCACATTTCCCAAGTGTGAAATGAGGCTGGACCGGTCATGGGGCTCTTGAACTGTGGAGAGGAGAGGACTCACCTGGGGCGGGGGGTGTTGCTTGGTGAGACTGCGGAGTCCCGCCCTGACCTCCAGGAGTTTGAGTAGGAGAGTCAGTCGGGCAGGCCCCAGGGGTCTGTTTCAACAGCCTCCCCAGGTGATCCTGACGCAGGTAGCTCTAAGTTCAACATACGGATATTTGTCATGAACCTCAAGGTCAAAAACAGAATATGCTTTTTCTCTGTGAAGGGGGACTGGGTTGCCTTAAAGTCCCGGAGTAAACTCTGCCACCCAGAGCTGAAAATTGCATTTGGAAGATTGCAATGTTCCAAATTTCTACAAAAAGAACTGGCCCAAGCAGTTGTCAAGAGGAGCAGTTCTGTTCCAGCTGTCATTTCCCCAGGCTTTGCCATGCACGGGACCGAGAGGGGCGGTTCAAGTGTATTCCTGCACTAAAGGTTCCTGCTGTGGGGGGTCAGATAGAAAAAGAAGTCAGCTGCATGTCACAGAAGCCCAAACATGATGACATCCAAATTCAGATTAATTTATTTTTCACATGACCATCAGTCCAGGGGTGCACAGTCAGGGCTACGGTGGCAACTGTGCAATGACAACAGGGTCCCAGGCTCCTTCACCTTCCCACGCTCAGCCTCATGGCTACAAAACAGCTGCATCATCTCCAGGCTTTGTTCACATTACTCTGGAGGAAGGGAGAAGGGTGAAGAGTAGGAGATGTGAACAGCTGAGGCTTCCTCCTTGCACCAAAAAGACAGTAGCTTCCAGGAGTCCCACCCTGTAGGCTTTTGCTTTGATCTCGTCGGCCACAACTGGGGGGTGCTTAGAATCCATGAGTGGTCCCATGGGCAACCCTAGCCTCGGGGCTGTGTAGACACAAACACCCACCCCTAAGCATGCTGCTGCGGCAACAGCTGAGGAGGGAGGCGGGGGGATATCGGGGAGACACCTGCAGCGCCTGCCACGGGACAGCGTCATCCCACGTTACAAGGGGAGCACAGACCACCGGGGTCTGCGCCCGGCTGACATGCAGACGTTTCCTTCTGGCGAAGCAGCTCCAAGCCTGCCCGGTTAAGTTAAGAAAACCCAAGTTCCTCAAAGCCTTGTTAGCTACACGATGACAAAGCCACTCGTGCTCTGGAGCATCTCCATCAGCAGCATAAGGAGGGCATGAGAGTAGGCGGTGACGCCATGCATGTGCAGCACTTGACGCAGGGCTTGTCACACAGCCTGTGACGGGTTGTGGCTGGCGTCACATTGCTAACGTCGTAACTGGTGGGCGGTTGTTGGGTAAATCTGCCATCGCAGAGGCTCCTGCAGCCTTCAGAGCCTCCAGAGACAATTCGTCTCCCCCCGCCCCCCTACCCCCGGGGCTTTGGACGGGACTTTATTTACCTGCTTGGAAAAATATGCACCTATTTATTCCTTGACAATAGCCTGATTTTGGGGCTTCCACGGGCTGCCTTGGAGAAGAGAAAACTGGATTGAAAGGAGTAGTGCTGAGGTCTTAAGGAGCTTTGGAAAGGTCTCTGGTTTCATTAGCTCTGCCTGGCAAATCCAGCACCTTCTTCCCCGCTGGCTGCCTCTCTGACCTCTGTCTTGCAGCCTGGCCGTCACCAACGTGGGAGGCCTGGGAAGGTTCCTGCAGCTCTCCAAGCCCCAGGCAGAGCTCTGAACTCGCCTCCCCCAGTATTAGCAGGGCCTCTGAGGAGGCCACAGCAGCAGAGACCCTGACTGAGGCCGCCTGAGGCCCGAGGGTGCGGCGCTGGGGCTGTCCATGGTGCTGACCCTCAGGGCGGGCTCAAGGCCTCAGGTCCAAGAGGCCAAGAATTTCCCATCCCCGCCACGGCGGTGGCCGTGACCTGGAACTCTGTGTTGGTAAGGCCTGAGTGGCAGAACCCAGTCCGGACGGGGGAGAATGCACTGATCCATTAGTGATGTCTGCAAGGAGCAGGGCAGGTGAGAACACGCAAAGGCCTTGCAGGTGGCTCCGAGTCTGCCATTCCTCTCCCAGAGCTACAGGCCAGGCGACCTGGGGTCCTACCCTTGTTTCCATTGTCAAACAGGGAGACTCTAGAAAGAGCTCCTTAATAGGGGCACAGCTCAAATCCTCTTTGAGAGCCCATTTTAGGGTTTGAGATGAGTGGGAGTGTTGTCATGACAGCTCCGCCTCCCAAATCACGCTGTTCGAGATATTTTACTTGCTTTCCCCCTTTCTCCTTCCCTTCCTTCTTCCCTCCCTCCCTCCCTCCCTTCCTTTTCTTCCTGTCTTTTTGTCTTCATTTCTCTATCTTTCTAATAAGATTCTTCCTGAAAATAACACGAGCAGCTGCTGCGTCTCGAGCAGGAGCCTGTGCCAGGGTCCCGCGAAGGCTTCCCACGTAGCCCACGCGACAGCCCTGGGCGCCACGGCGCTACTTCCCCGTCTCACAGATCGGGCTCGGGGAGGGCGCGGCCCAGCTCAAGGCCGCAGCAGCAGGGCCAGGACTCAAACCTAAAGGTCCCTGGCACCCGCGTCTGAGCTCATATCTGTCTTGCTATGGCATTCCTTTAGCAATTCTTTTCCAGTTCAGAGTGGTAATTGGAAAATGCAAACAAAAGAAGAAGAAAAAAGAAATCAGCTAGGTTCTTTCACAGGAAAAAAAAAAAAAAACTTAATTAGAAAAGTGATTTGCGCAAGAGTTTTCCGGTGTGTCGGGGGTGCAGCTTGAAGGTCAGGGAGCAGCAGCCAGACGGGGCGGGGGAGGGAGTCCGGGTCCTGCGCCCCAGGCGGCTCGGTTTGCTGATCTCCAGGTTCACGAGGGACTTGTGTGCCAAGCCCCTACTGTCTGGGAGCAGGAGCGAAGCCATGTCTTCTTGTCTTGGAATCAAGACTGGCACGCGTGGGGTGACCGGTCCTCCGAGGAAACACGTCCCGTCTCACCCCTCCAAGTGGAGAATGCACCTGAACGGGGCGCAATGACAGAGGAGGAGACCTGAGACAGGTCTGCGTGGAAAGCAGGGACATCACTGGGGAAATTGGAGGCTAATTAGCGCTTCCCAGCCGCGGGCCGCAGGTGCGGGCAGTTACATAAGACCGCACATGAGGCTGGGAGGCTGGGGAACAGCAGGCATGTCTTGTGCAGCTGGGAGGGGGCGGAGCCTTCCGCTGCTCTGGAAACACACATTCCCTGCTCGTTCAGCTTAGCAGGCCAGAGCCCGGATGAAGGCTCCCAGTTCCCAAGGCCGGCCTCCCCTGCCCACGGACAGAGCCTGAGACGCAGACCCTCTGCGAGCTTCGGGTCTTCACGCGGAGACACCCCAGGCACCCTCACCTCCTCGGGAGTGGGGAAATGGCGCGGGTTTGTGTTAAACTTGCTCCAAATGTCCTTCAGACGTCCTCCCTTCTGCAAGGAGCTTGCTCTAAACCCCAAGGATGAGCAAGAGCCGGTCTCTCTTTGGCTGAGATGAGAATTCTTCACCACAGTGATTAACAGAAACCCACTAGATACCAATAAACCCTGCTAATGCTGACTCCAGCGATGGAACAGGATTTGCCCACAGCCCGTGCCCCTGAGTCCAGGGACGCGAGAGGCTCCGTTACCCCGCAGTGTCCCCCGGCACCTGTAAGCCGCTGCAGACGGGTCTGCGCACGCACGCGCCTCATCTGGCAGACGCTGCCCTTGGCGACCGTGTCAGTGCCTGGCACGGGGGGCAGGCTGACGGGTCGGTGTGGACGTCAGAGCTGCAGGGAATGTTCTAAAAGGCTGCGGCAGAGGGGGCAGGGGACGGGGGAAAGGGGCTGTCTGGGGTAAGACACACCTGGTGTGACCTTGGTGCTGTCAAAGTGACCTTGGGAGAGTCCCCTGTAACTGATGAGTCTCCAAATTCTGCCTGTAAGTACAGATACCATTGCTTACCTTGAAGGGTGGCTGGGTCAAACGAGATTATACACACCCAGTGTCCGTGACATGCCCCTCCTCTCCGCAGGCCTCTCCCTAAAAGTTGGAGGGAAGCTCGTTATGATGGTCACGGCTAAGATTCATCTAGCACGGTGTGTGCAAGCCCGTGCCCTCTCCTCGGATCGCCTCACCTTGACCTCCCAGCCCCCCAGTGAGGAAGGCTCCCTTGTTAGCCCCACTCTATAGATGGGGACACTGAGGCTCTGAGAGGTTAAGAGGACATCCCTTCAGGTCATTTTCCACGTGCCCCAGGACCCGCCCCTGCTGCTCTGGGAGCAGCTCTGTTTTCCTCTGCTGCAAACTTCTGGACAACCAGAAATTGTCGCTACTAACAAAGATTGAGAACCGCTGAGCTCCGGACACCTCCATTGTAAAGACAGGTGAATTGAGACCTAGAGAAGGGGCGGGACTAGTTCAAACTGGCCAAAGATACAGGGTAAGGACTTGGCTAGTCCCCAGGCACTCGTGGGACGTGAATGCACACCTGGGTGCTGCCCAGTTATCTGATGGGCAGCCTAAGGTCCCTGGCACCCTGAGCCCAGGGAGTCTCTCAGCAGGGCCCGTGCCTGGAGGGAGGACAGTGTGGATGTAAAATGTGTATGTGCCGGGGCCAAGGACTAGGCATCAAAGGCATTCATGGAAGACACTTCCTGGGTTGCTCGTCTTCCACACCCTCATTCCAGGCCTGTTTCTTGAATGTCACTGTATCTGTGGCCTTGTGCTCCACCCAGGAACTTGAAGCTGGAGGAGGCAAGGCCCCGGCTCTCACGGATGTCTCAGTCTGGTGTGGGAAACAGATGCGTACCCAGACACCTGCCACGGCATGGCTGCCATCCGTCGGGCACTCACCACGTGCCAGGTGCTGTGTGAAGCACTAGCTCTACAGTAGGAAGGTACTGTTCGTATTCCTATTTTACCAATGGGGAAAAGGACGCTTAGAGATTAAGTAACCAGCCAAAGCCACACAGCTAGTAAATGACAAAGCTGAGATTCACAGGTAGTGATCCTAGATTCCTGCTTCCACCCACAAGGAGTTAACTGCTGCAGAAATTTCTCTCCTGGCGTAAACAACTATACAACTGGGCAAGACATGAGAAGCAATGGCTTGCAGAGACTGGACAACGGGGGCTGCTTAACTGCGAGCCCTGAGAGCAGGGAAGCGAGCAGGTAGGCCCTGTGATTGCCACGGCCCCTGACCAGCAGGCAGAGCCCAGCAGTCTTACTGAAGTGGAGAGTCACAGATCAGTGTTCCAAGAGACTAAGACAGCTGGAATTTGCAGAGCAGAATTCCAGAGGGAGGAGAGACACAGAGAAAGGTCCCAGAGGCTTGCAGCAGTGTTCAGCTGTGCACCAACCTGCACAGCCCTGGAAGAAAGTGCACAGAGACGGGGAGAGAGCCACCGGAAAGCAGGAAGCCGAATAGCTCCCAGGGCTCACATGGGCTTGGGGACAGCCCAGGTCCCCGCCAGCCAGGCGGGGCATAGCTTCAGTCAGAGTCCTCAGAAGGGCAGCACCCCCAACCCTAAACTAAAGGCTACTCTGTGCCTATTCAAAAAATGCTTAAAGAAAGACTTGAAAGGGTGAAACTGATTCCGAGTAGCTTAATTGTGAATCAACACAAAGTCCGATACCCTTTAAAGGAATACAACAAACTTCACAATTGCCAACACCCAATCAAAAATTGCCAGGTAACAAAGAAACAAGAAAATATGACTCATAGCCAGGAGAAAAACCAACCAACAGAAGCAGACCCTAAAACAATACAGATGATCAAGTTGGCAGAGAAGGACATAAAACAGCCATCATGATATGCACATAGCTCCATGTGTTCAAGAAGGCAGAGGACGTGAACTTGAGGAGGCGGGAAAAGACAGGGAGAGACCAGCGGGATGGAAAACGCAGTCGCTACTGAAGAGCGCAGCAGAAGCGCTCACCTGCATGTCACGTGGCACAGGGGAAAAGGTTAGTGACCTTAAACACACAACTTGAAGAAACCACCTGAAATGAAGCCCAAAGAGGAAAAAAGACTCAGGGAGGAAAAAAAAGCACCTGTTACCTATGAGATCACATAAGGTAATTAACACACCTGGACTCGGGGGCTCAGACGTAGCGGAGCGGAGAAAAGAATACTTGGAGAAATAAAGGCTGAAAATTCTCTGCATGTGATGAAAAGTGTGAACACAAAGATCCAAAAATCTCAATGAACCTGCAAATGGACAAACGCAAAGAAAAGTGCACCAAAGGGTGTCTGACTCAAATCGCCAAAAGTCAGTGATAAAAGACCAAACAGAGGAACAAAAACAAGAAAGACGTCAGAAGAGCCTGGTGTGACATCTTTAAAATGCCAAAAGGGAAAAAAAAAAAAAAAAAAAAAAGCTGCCAACCTAAGATTCCATACCAGAGAAAATATTTTTCAATAAAAAAAGGTGCAGGAAACACTTTTCGGATGCGCGGAATCAAAAAGCTTATCGCCAAGACATGTGAAAGAGAAATCGTTGGAGAGAAGGAAATCATACTAATTAGAAATCTGGATCAGCACGGAAGGTTGCAGAGAGCCAGAAATGATCCGCATGCAGGTAATTACGCTTCTTCTCGTTGCTCTGATCTCTTTAAAACGCAATTGTCTGTTTATGGCAAACTCGATGATCGTGTAGAGTGGGGGTTGTCACCCGGAGAGGTGAAGCATGCCACAGCAGAGCCACCAAGGACGGCAGGGGGAGGCAGGCGGGCTGCGCAGGGCCCGACGCCAGGTGAGAAAGGTGTGATGCACTCGGAAGGTTTACATTAAAAACGTAAACGACACGCTCTGCGACCACCACCAGTAACGTGAGAAGGAAGCAGAGGGAATGTCCCGGCTTTAAGGTCCCCGCCTCCCTCCCCGGGGCTGGCCTGTGTCCTGTGTGAGTCCTGAATTCCTCTTAGTGGGGTGTCGGGAAAGGGTTTTACAGGGAGTGTGGAAGCGGGCCTTCCTCCTGATTCCGAGCGGGGAGGGTGCGGGGTGCCCGTCTGAGCTGGCAGTTGGTCGAGGACCTGGCAGAGAGAAAGGCTTGTGGCCATGCTGGGAGAGGCGCCTGCTCCCGCCTGGGGGGGCCTCGGAAGGTGGCAAGAGTCTGGAAATGCAGGTGGGGTCAGAGCTCAGGTCAAAGGTTGCCATCAGAGAAGCCTAAATGGGAGCCTGGGCAGGGGGGAGCAGGCCAGGGGCCCTTCCTCCTGCAGGGTGGGGAGCGCACCCCTCCACATCAGCCCTGGCAGAGCTGCAGCTGCTGCATCCGGGGAGGCAGCAGGAAGGGCGCGGAGTGGGGCAGCGCCCGGTGCTTGTCCTGGCCACGCCTCCCGCGCCTGGGCAGCCGCCCCTGCCAGCAAGCTGGGCACCGCCCTCCCCCAGCCCCCTCTCGGCCCACGAGGGACGATGGACGGAAGGCGCCCGACTCACACATGGATGTCGGGCAGCCAGGGGCGTGGGTGGCTGGAGCGGGGACGACTGGGTGTGGGGGAGGCGGGCAGAGCCAGATTGGCGCCAGCGTGGTGTCTGCCCTTACCCAGGGGGCAGTGGGCGCCTCGGAGAGTTTGACACTCTCCGGAGGCAGAGGGGGGAGGGACAGGCGCGTTCCCCACGGAGGAAGATGGGCTGCCTTCCTCCCCTTCAGGGTCTGCCCCAAGCTTCACTCCCGGTGGCGGGAGGAGGCGGGGCAGGGGCTGGTTGGCGCCCGGTGCCGACGGAGAGCAACTCCTGGACACCCTGAGGGTGGGTGACGAGAGCCCCCTGCCTCCAAAGCCTGGGAGACTGTGGCTGGGGTGACCAACTGGTCCACCCGTGGGCGCTGGCTCCCGCCAGCTCCTTCCCGATGCCCAGGCGCCCCTATCCCAGCTAGACCGCCGCGGGGCCTCACCGCCCTGGGCAGGCGCAGGGAGGAGGTGCACCCCACAGTGTGCTCAGGGTCAGGGATGGCTGAGGCCGGAGGAGGCCAGGGCTGCAGGGTCCTGGGAGGCGCCAGGGCAGGAGGGAGCAGAGAGCGTTCCCCACACTGGGTTGAGAACACGGCCTTTTTCCACGGAGCCTGCTGGAGGACGAGGCCTTCGTGCATATTTCAGGAAATGTTCTGGCTGTGCACAGACGCCGGCCCCCGAGAGGGATCTGACGTCCCCGGGCAGCCCAGGCAGGGCCATTTTTCTTTCTCAGCCTCGGGCAACTGGCCAGGGGAGCTGAGAGCCCACGGGCCCGGCGGCCTGGTGGCAGAGCTGTAGCTGGGGACCCGAGGGTGCACCCCGGCTCTGAGGGCCTGGCTTCTGCCTGTGACGCCCCTGGCTTTAAATGACACACCGAGGGCATTTGTTTTGGAGACTGGAGCCTGCACCTGTCACTGCTGAGGTATGTTCTCGGGAGGGGCCGTGCCGCGGCCGTCATCACTCAGCGGTGGTGGGGATGGATCTGCCCGTCAGCGGCGTGGCAGTCTCGCCGCCCGGAGGATACGGATCTCCTGCTCGCCGCGGATGGGCGGCTCATTCGTCTGGGGGCCGAGGAGGGAGGAGGGGGCCGAGCCTCCCGTTCGTCTGAGGAGGCGTCAGGGGTGTCCTCGCCTGCCTCGCAGCTGGCTGGGCCACCCTCTCGTCGGATCCCACTCCCATCTGGGACCCAGGGCTGGAGGTGCCATGGGAAGGGCAGATGGGCGGGTGAGGAAGAGGGAGAGGAAGGCGGCAGCCCAGGGGCTGGGCACTTAGGACTTCTAGTTCCAGGTGCTCAGCAGCTGCCCTGCTGCTCGAGCCCCAAGCTGAGAATCAGAGACCGCAGGTGCCGAGCAGAGATGGCAGCAGAGCGGCAGACGGTCCCTGAGCAAAAGCCCTCCCTCCTGCCCCTTCCCTCCGGGAGGACCCGTGTCCCCTCCTGCCCCTTCCCTCCGGGAGCACCCGTGTCCCCTCCTGGTTAGTGGAACATGGTGGCCAGTGCTGGGTACAGGTTTTACACGGTACCCTACATATCCTCCAGTCCTTCAGGGAGGGACCCACCTCCTGCCCCCGTAGAGCATGCCCCGCCCCCCTGTCCTGAGCAAGACCTGCAGAGCCAACCCCTGCCATGGAGCGAGAGGCGTCTCTGGTCACCAGACGTGGCTGAGATGCTGTGATCGCCAGCTGCGTGGCAGAGTCTGGCCCCAGGGGGGGGCGAGAGGCGGTGCGGAGACTCGCCCCTGAGCACCTGGTCCCCTGGCCAGGCCCGTGCACAGGTGGGGGCCTTGCGACCACGTCCCCGACACCAGGTCGCCGAGACCGTTCCCACGGCCGCTGGGGCCCCTGTCGCTCGACTTCCGCCCACTTGCCTGGGCAGCAGTGTAATGAGAGGATTAATAGCTTTGACAAGCTGAAGCCTCCCTCACATGCTAATGAGTGTTTTCGTGTGGCTGCTGGTGGAGCCTTTAGGAGTGTCACAACACATCCTCGCGGGGACCGTGATGCTGCCGTGGGAGGGCGGGGGAGGAGGCGGCGCTCACATTCCTGGGACGCGCAGGGCTGCTCAGAGCCTTTGCTCCGTGGCTGCTGGGGCTGCCCCCCCGGGCTGAGCTCTCCTGCCCCTGGACGGGCGGCGAGGCCCCCACTCCTCGGCCAGGAGGAGAGCATGTGGCAGCCCTGGCCCCGGGCCCTCTGGGGCCGGCAGAGATAGCCGCGTCCAGATAAAGGCGCCGAAGCCCGGTGCCTGGGAAGTGGCACGAGGGATTCAGGTGGCAGAGGCCCAAGGGACGGAGGGGCACCTTTATAGCAAACTCCACATCTTTGTCATTTCTAATACTTTCTGCAAGGTGTCTGGTCGACGGCGGAGTCACTCGGCCGGGCTCCTCGAGGAGCGGAGATAACTACGGTGTCAGCCCTCTCAGCCCCTCATCCGCTCGCTGCCGGGACCTGGGGCAGCGAGCTGCCTGCCGGGGGCTCAGGGTTCATGCTGAATCCGGATGGATCTCTGCCTGGCCGCTCCCCAAGCCACACGGAGACATCCGCCTACTGGACGGAAGTGTCCATTCGGCATCAGGCCCTCAGGGCAGTGGCGTGTGGGAGAAAGTGCTTCTAGCTACACCAGGGCCCGGTGGGGTCTCAGTGGGGTTTCTATCCGTGTCTCTCCTGCAGGAACAGAGCAGGAGCGGGAGCTGCAGTGCTGCCCCGGGGCACGGAGAACCTCGCCCCGCAAGCCCAGAGCGCCCATGGTTGGGGAAGGGGTCTTCCAGGCCACCGCAGACACAGGGGCAGACCAGCGAGCTGCTCAGCGGTCCCCAGTTTTGTCACGCCAAGGAAGTGTTATTAAATTTACACCTTGGCGCATACCGGAACCAGAAGGGCAGGGCTCATGTTCAGCAAATAATTACTAGCTAAGGGGTGGTTCCCAGCAGCCGTGCTGTGATCATGAGGAGAAGACAGAGCCGAGAGAGCCACAGAGGAGCAGGGCCAGGGATGGCCACGCCATGCCTGGGACCCAGCGGCCTCCAGTGCCTCAGTGCCTTCTTTCCTCAGAAGAGGAAATAAGCCCTTGTTGTTGTCCGAGCTGGTTTGAGTTGGTGTTTATATTTTGCACAACCAAAGCCTCCTGCCTGAGTCAGACCCCCTCCACTTAGCCCAGTAGGAATTCCAGGCTCTGGATGCACCACAACACAACACATCATCCCCTTGTCTGCACAACTACCCTGTGACCTGGGAGCTATTCACCTTCCCATTTCACAGATGAGGAGACTGAGGCTTAGAGAAGCTAAGCTGCGTGCTGCAGCCACAGCCAGGACACAGTGGAGCCGGCGTTTGCACGCAGGTCTGCTTGGCCCAGGGTCTCGATCCAATTCGCCCAGCACTGGGGCGCCAGGGCGCTGTCCTGAGGCAGAGGAGGTGGAGGAGGCGGTCACATGGCGCAGGGGCCCCGGCAGGGCAGTGGGGGAAAGAGACGTCATCGGGGAACGGAGCGAGCACTGCTGGCGGGAGTCATCCGGTCCCCCCGAGTGCCAGGCAGACGGTGGCTTGCAGGTGTGTGCACACACTGGGGCCGAGACACTGCTGGGGAGGTGACGAGCCATGTCACCTGGCCGGAAAATGTCCCCGTCTTCATTATCCCGCAGGCACGAGGAAAGCTTTCCCTTCGGGGAGTGGAGCCAATCTCCCGCACGGCGCGAGTGGGGGCTGGGCGGGCGGGGACAGATCCGAGCCTGCAACCGGGAGGCTCTCGGCGCTGCCGTGCGGGAGGCGCCTTTGGAAGACACAGGCAGTATCTGGAGGCGATTTGGGAGGAATTCAAGGAAACACGCCATGCGGAGTTCAGTCTCCTCCTCTGAACCCCCTCTTCGGTCTCACGCAGCTCCACCGCAGGCCCCCGCCCGGGAGCCCTGCCCCAGGGCAGGGGCGAGGGGAGGCCCCCGTCCGCCCCGCCAGGCTGGCTGGGCTCTCACCCGCCCCGCCTGCACAAGACCCTCCATGACCACGCCACGTGGGGACCTGGGGACCCTCTGCCATCCGTCCCAGCAGCAAGAGCGTGCAAAGGAATCGAGTTGTCCCCTGACAACAGAACGTCAAGGAGGGGCTTGTGGGCTGAGCCCAAGGGGTGGGGGTCTGGGGCTCAGGGGTGCCACGCGTGGGGAGGGGTCAGCCATCTGCTGCCGCGGGGCCTGGGGGCGTCGGTCTCTTGTCAGGAGGAGGAGGAGGAGGGTCTCCCCTCCCCAGAGACACCGTCAGTGGGGCCCCTGCGTCTGGCAAGTGCTGCGTAAGGGACCGGCCCACCTTCCTCTTGGCCGTGCTGCCTGCGGACCTGGGCTGGTTGGGAAGGAAAGGGGCCCTGCGAGGGCGGGTGTCTTGGGCCCGTTTTGACGGTCTCCGGCACGAACCAGCAGGAAATCCCGCCCTCGCTAGGTGAGCCGAGCGGGAGCGAATCTGTGACGAATAACAGCCCATCTGCAGAGGAAAAATACCACGTTCACGAAACCCATTATGCACAGAACACATGTTCGTTCTCATGCATTTCAGACGGGGCCCGTGACAGCATCACCGTGGAAAGCTGGGGGCTGAGCCCTCATCCCACCACGTCAGGGCCAGACGCGACGCTTCTCACAGGCCCGAGCCGGCTCTGCGTCCCACGCACCGCGAAACACTCCCGCCAGTGCTCGCGGGAGGGAAATCTGGGGTCTGGGGTTTGCCGCTGTGGGAGCCGGCGCGGCCCGATAGTCTTGCTCCAGATGTCGGCGAGGATGCCTTCCGCAGGAAGAGCTTTCGGCGCAGCAGATGGTTTGACGCGAGCATGTGGCGGTGGCATCAGGCGGCCATCTGAGGTCACCACGTCCGGCGTGAAGGTGGCGGAGAAGCCCAGGAGCTACTGCTGCTGGAAGGCAGCGCTGGCCTCTGGCCAGAGAGGCCCCGGCTCCACGGCCTCTGCCCGTGAGGCCCCAGCGAGGCCAGAGCCCAGCCCACCTCTGGGCAGGGGAGGAGAATAGACCTGGGTTTTGGTTTTTTTTTTTTTTTTTTTTTTAAACAGAGTCTCACTCTGTTGCCCAGGCTAGAGTGCCGTGGCATCAGCCTAGCTCACAGCAACCTCACACTCCTGGGCTCAAGCCATCCTTCTGCCTCAGCCTCCCGAGTAGCTGGGGCTACAGGCACACACCACCATGCCCAGCTAATGTTTTCTATATATATTAGTTGGCCAATTAATTTCTTTCTCTTTTGAGAAGAGATGGGGGTCTCACTCTTGCTCAGGCTGGTCTTGAACTCCTGACCTTGAGCAATCCGCCCGCCTCGACCTCCCAGAGTGCTAGGATGACAGGTGTGAGCCACCGCGCCCGGCCTGGGTTTGTGGTTCTGAGCGCTGCAGGCTCGTGAGTGAGGGTAGAATCGAGCCTCACGCTCCTGCCCTCACGCGGGGGGTTCCCGTGCTACCTCGACGGGCACCGCTGGCCCCACACAATGTGGCTGAAAGGAGGTGGCGGTCCCCTGGCTCCTACCCCCAGGTGGGTGTGCGTGGCCCGTCCCGCACACCGGGGGCTGTGGGCTCCCTTTGCCGACGCGGCATCCTGTTCTCCCTGCGGGGAACCCGCCAGCCCCTCGCGATCGGCCGTGAGAACCAGGCGCTGGGGGCCCGGCCGCGAGCACGGCCAGCCACTGCCCCGGCCTCCCGGGCAGCTTGGCCCCCAGGGTGGGGGACAGATATGCATTTTCACCGCACAGCAGAAACTTCATTCCCAGCTTCTTTCCGTACAAGATTGCCTCTGTGGATGGAAACTTACCAGAGACCTGAAGCCACAGATGAGTTCTAATGTTATGGGAGCTCTCCATTTTGTGCTGATTTAATTTCCGGGGCTATTAAAGGCAGCCCGAAGAAACGCCATCTGTTGCGTCCATGATAGACTGGAGAAGGGATTTCAGCAGCAAGACTGTAAATTTCCACTTTATCAGGGATCTCGGAATCTGAAATCGATCTGGGGAAGCATCGGGATGCTTAGCAGGAGGATTTCTCAATCCGGGGCCTCCTCCCGGCCCGTTTTTCATTCCGATCAATCCGCTCCCGACACTCCGGGCCCAGGGAAGGGCCGGCCCGACACTCCGTGTCCGAGCGTGCTTCAGCGCTGCCGGGAGAGCAGCCGTCAGAAAATAAAGTATTTAGGGGATTTTATTTTTATCCAAGTCCACTTCATTTCAAGAACGCCTGGGCCTGTTCCCATGGACACGCGTCTTTCCCAGGGCAGGCGGAGACCCTGGCCAGGCGAGCTGGACCCCACGCCTGCCCCGCACCCCGCCTTGCAGCAAGACCCCGCTGCCAACCCCCTTCCACAGCTGAACGGGCTGGGGTCTGCCGCACCCCGACTCCCAGCGCGCCCCGCAGCTCGGGCAGCACCGTTCAGCAGGGCTGGGCAGGACAGGCCCTGCGCCCGTGTCCTGGCAGTGAGCAGGGCTGCTGGGGACTGAGTCCCCCCAAAATCCGTGTGTCGAAACCTAAGCCCGATGGGATAGGACTTGGAGGTGGGGCCTTTGGGGGCCAGTGAGTCAGGAGGGTGGGGCCCTCACGGGTGGGATGGGCCTCTCGTCCCTCCTGCCCTGTGAGCTCACGGGGAGAGGTGCGTCTGTGAACTGGGGGGCGGTCCCACCAGGCCCCGCGCCTGCAGGAGCCTTGACCTTGGACCCTCAGCCCCCAGCACGCTGAGAAGGGACGTCTGCAGTTCATACGCCACCCAGGCTGTGACGTGGACAAGGGGTGGGGACAAGAGACACAAAGGGCCTAATTCCAGATGCCGAAGGTAAGAAGCTATCACAGGAGAGGGCGGCTGAGGCCATCAGCGGTGCCCAGACCCGGGTTTGGGACCTGGGGCCACTCTGGGTCCCACGCCGATGACCCCGGGGGTGTCAACATCGGGCGACCACACAGTGCTGGGACGGGAGGTCCCTCCCCAGGGCCTGTCATTCAGGGAGACGGTTACCACCTGTGCCTGCAGCAGTGGAGACAGAGCAAAGATGCAGACAGGACAGAGGGCCGAGACGAGGAGGGGAGGGCAGGCTCTGCACCTGCGTGTGCATCCGTGCACATGTGTACGTGTGTGAGTGCATGTGTGTGCTTGTACATGTGTGTCTCTGTCCGTGCACACATGCATGTATGTACCATGCATGTACATACACGTGTGTGTGTGTGTGAGAGAAAGAGAGGCATCGCTTCTCTAACAATCGAGGAGGGGCCTCTCTGGCACGTGGAGGCTGCCGCAGTGCCTGCGGTTACTGCTCGTTGCAGGGAGTGGTGTGGAGATGTCCTTGCTCAGACCCGACACTCAGGAGGCAGACAGGCCCTGGAGGGAGGACGGGGCCAACAGGGTGGCCGACAAGCGCTGCCTGCAGGTGAGGTGGTCCCCAGCTGAGAGTCCCGGGGCCGTCACCAGCCTCACCTACGTCAGGGACTGTCCTGACATGGCTCACATCCCACCGCCAGCGTTAGCCTTGGCAGGTGGCGCTGCCTCCCTGAGCCTCAGTCTTGCCACCTGTGAAGTGGCGTGAGATGAGAGCCTTCCGTGGGGGACAGAACTGAACTGGGGGATTAAATCGATAGTGCCCAGCAGAGAGCCCTGGATACGTGCAGGCTCTTTCCTGTGGATCCAAGAGCTGGAACCGGCAGGTATGCATCGCAAGGAGGAGAATTTGGGGAAAGAAAGGAAGCCACTTCGGACCATTAAAACCAGCATCTTATCAGAGCTTCTTATCCAAGAGGCATTCAGATTCCAGTCTTTGGGTGCCATGGAGTGGATCCCAGCCTCAGGTGGGCAGTGGAATTCGACAGCACCTAACCCCGGGAGCTCATGACCTGGAAGCCACCAGTCCAAGTATGAGTTCAAAATGACACTTAAGGAACAAGTTCCATGTCATCTTCCTCCTCCCAGACCCAGAACCCCTCTAAAGCTGCCACAACCATAGGGGACATTTCTTGGCTCCCATACGTGACCAGAGAGGTCCCTGGCATTCCCAGCCATCCTGGTCATCTATTGCTACTTAGCAAAGCACCCCCCCCAAAAAAAAACTTAGTAGCTAAAAGAACAAGTCTCTGTTTTGCTCAGAAACCTGCAGTGTGGGCAGGGCTCAGCCCGGTGGCTCTTCTGTAGCTGAAGATGGAGCACTCACAGGGCTGGCAAGCCGGTGCAAAGCAGAGTCCCTTGGGAGCGTCTCTCCTACAGTAAGACCACATCACCATTTCTCTTTAGACAAGCACCTTGGCCCGGCACAGCTCCAGTCTGGGGCACCTGGAACCCCCAGCTGTACCCCATGCCCTACCCACCATCCTCACTGCTTGCTCCCTCTGAAGCACCTGGTGTTTGCATGAGCCTCTGAAGCACCTGGAGATTGCATGAGCCACCCTGCCCCTGGCCCAGCATTCGAGCGCGCCCTCCCTCCCCTGTGAAGCCCCCGCCCACCTGCACCCCCCACCATCTCCAAACACTCCCCCCACCTGCCTCCCCTCTCATCTCTACTTCCTGCCCCGCTGGCCTCACCCTCTCTCCAGGGAAGCCCCTTGGACACTCCCCCCATTACAGATCTTCTCTCCTCCTCGAGGTCCTTAAAGGTCTCCTGGCTGCGAGTTCTCATCGCCAGCCGGGCACACAGGGTGCCAAGTGTGTCAGTGACTGTCACCTGAGAACAGGATAGTAACCTGAGAAGGGAGTGGCATGTCCCAGGGGCCTCTGCTATGGAGCTTGGACAGGGAGGGTGGCCCCTCGGTGGCCCTGTGCCAGTCTAGGGGAGGGGACCCTGGATCAGATTACTGCCCCACGCCCGTCCAGCTGCCACACTCTGGGATGCTCTGAACTCTGTTTCTCTGGCGTTCCAGGGACGATTGAAAATTAAAGGACGTGGAGAGGCTGGGGGGGGGCGTGCTGGCTGTCTGTGCCTGACCCACCCCAGCCCCCCAAAGTCGAGCGCTGCAGGCTTGATCCCGACGGCCCCCAGGGTGCTGGGAGACGCAGGTGTCTCTTCTGCACGCAGACGGCTCTGGACCCGGCTCTGCTCCAGGCAAGAGCGCGGGGAGCGAGCTGGCCCGCACCTGTGAGCCGTGATGCCGGCCGGCTGCCCGCATCCCTCACACGCTCTGCTGCGGCCTGTCGTCCTGCCATCTCTGCTTGCGCAGGCGGGCTTCTGACCGGGTCCTGACATTTAAACCCCCTTTGAAAGGTTAATGCCTTGAGGTGGCTCATTACATTATCTCTCGTTAGCTGGATCCTCATCATGCACCAGCACTTTGGCTGTCAGCCGCTACCTTCATTAACAGCTAACACCTTCATTAGCAGCTAACACCTTCGTTAACAGTTAGCACCTCTGCCAGGCAGGTTGTCAGCCAGCTGGGAGCCACTGGGGGCAGGGTGGCATGGCCACCATTAAGAGGCGTGACGGGCACTAAGAGAGGACGGTGCCAGGGCCTTTGCCCAGGCTGGCCGTGGAAGTCCCCACGTGAGGACCCTGGAGAAGACCCTCCGAGAAGCGAGGGACCTGGTGCTTCCGGAGTTCGGAGCCGACACCAGCACCTGCAGGGCAGAAGCGGCTCCCGCTTACCGGGCGCCTCAGGTGGCGGCCCTCACGCGGCCTGTGACGTTGGGGGTGGGCGGCTCGCCCTGTCGAGGCCGGATAGGAGACGTTTGCAGGACGACGGGCCCTGTCACGACTGCACAACGCCGCCAGGAGAGCCCAGCGGCGCGGGCTTGGCTGTGCGCCAGCAAGTCTTCGCTAACGAGGCCAGGCCGGGTAGAGCCTGGGGGCCGTGGTCTGCGGACCCCTGCACGGTGGCATGTAATCTTCAGAAAATCCCTGGAAGCATCCGTGACACCATCAAGCTCAGGAACCTGGGCTACGACAGGTGGGAGTGGCCCAGGATCCCTGGATGGTGGGGAACCACTAGGGGCCCCAGACCCCAGGAACGCTGGGTGGCGGCATCAATCGGGAGGTGCCAGGGAGCCTGGCCGCACCCCCACTTTGCTTTCCCACCATGGCAGCGCTGTGAGGACCCCGCGAAGCCCCCTCCCGTCAGCTGCAGCGGCTTCTGAGGGGCTAGACAGGGTCTGCTGTCTGGCGGGCCTCACCCTCCCTCTCTCTCCTTTCCTCGCCGGGCCGGGGATCTAACAGTTCTTCATCACGTGCACGAGTCCTCAGAAGAGCACAGGTGCGGCTCTCAGCTCCTGGCGGGAGCCCAGCCCGAGCCCGGCCCTAACACCGGCAAAGGCGGCAGCTGGGGGCTGGAGAGCCAGGGCGGGAGAGCTTTGGCTCTGGCTGCAGGCGAAGCACGGAGACGAAGCACATTGGTGCAGCTGCCTCCGTCCCTCATGGGCTGTCTGCAAGGACCGGGGACAGCCAGGTCTCAGAGGGTACATGGTGACAGTCTCCTGGGCTGCCGTAACAAAGCACCGCAGCTGCGTGGCTCAGAATAGCAGCTGTCCATCTCCCGTAGCTCTGGGGGCTGGAGTCGGAAATCCGGGCATGGCAGGGCTGGCCCTCCCGAGGCTGTCGGGGAGGAATCTTGTCTGCTGGCTGCCCAGCTCTGGTGGCTCCCAGCATCCGTGATGCTCCTGGCGGGTGCTCCCGGGCTCGGCCTCCAGCGCGGCCTCCTCCTCTGGGTCTGAGTCCCTGGCGTGTCCTCTCTGCGTGGCTGGGTCCCCACCTCCTCTTCTTGTGGGGTGTGGACACAGCCGTGCTGGACTCAGGGCCCACGCCCTGCAGTCTGACTGCGTCTCAGCCAATTACACCTTCACACACCTGCACAGGCCCTATTTCCAAGTAAGGTCACGTTCACAGGTACCAGGGGCTAGGGTTTCATCATGTCTTTTTGGGGACACAGGTCAACCCACAGCAGATGGACATGTCAGTCTCTTGAGTATCTCAAACCCTGGCTTCACCTCCAGGGTCTCTGCATCTGGCCCTGGCTGGGGCTATGACAGGTGGGAGTGGCCCAGGACCCCTGGGCAGTCAGGGAGCCACTAGACGCCCCAGACCCCAGGAGCCAGGGGCACTATCGGGGCAGGACCCAGGGAGGAGACAGGGCCCGCCCCCCTCCCTGTCTGTCTGCCTGCTGGCCCGCCATCACTCACCAAGCTGGACCGAAGCAGAGGTTTGGGTGGGAGGCTGTGAGGGTGGCTGGCACAAGTCCCCAGCACCCAGCTGAGTGCCACCAGCCCATCCGAGCCAAGAGTGCCACTGTCTGGAGACACAGCTTGGCTGCCCCCGCCGCTGGCGTCTGACTCCGAAGGCAGAAGGGAGGGGCCCATGGGACGACCGATGCCCGTGTCGCTGCAGCTGGCCCACCAGGCTCAGGGTGAGCCTCTGCTCGCCAGTCTCGTCCCCTCCCCTGGAGTGGGACGCTCGTCGGTGGCCTCAGGCCACCACTGGCATTTCCCGAGCTCCTCTGGCGGCCGGGTCTGAGCTGGTGCTGCCCCAATCAGAAGGGGCCCAAGACAGGAGTCGCCCTGAGGGAGGGACACGGCCTCAGGCCAGGAGGATCCAGCCACTCAGGGCGCCTGCCCACACCCTGGGCTCCAGACGTGGGCTCCTGCTTAGCCAAGGCTGCGGGCACATGCTCCACAGTCTCGGGGCATCCATCTTAGATACCTGACGTTTCCTGGCACCAGCATGGGGCTGCTGTGCCCTCCTCACAGGTGCAAAGCTCCTGCCCCGCGCTGGGTCACCGTGAACTAAGAACCACCCCACCCCCGTCAGGCTCAGGTTCTCGGGGCTTCCCCGTCGTCTGCACCCTCTGCCGGTCTGACCCCTGGCCCAGGCGTGTACCTGGAAGCTTCGTGTTTCTCCGATGTGCAGGTAGCCTGTGCCCACTCTCTGACCTCTTGGAGTACCTACCCCAGGGGGTTCCGTGGGGGTCACTGCATACAAGTCCCGGCGTCCATGCCATGTGCAGTCCAGGCATTGGGACCACGTAACAGAGGCACATGAGGAGCAAACCAGCACTGTCCTGGAACAGCTGCTACCAGGGAAGCCCATGGCATCTGAGCTGGGCCTTGCAGGTGAGAGGCAGACCTCTGAGCAGGGAAGGAGCCCTTAGGCAGAAACGTGGGCACGTGGGCTTGCCTGGCATCACTCTGGGGGGACCCTTGGCCTGCCCGGTGACGTTGCTGGTGTTGAAGGTCAGGGAGCGTCTCCCCCACCGCACAGGTGAGAGTGACAAGACAGAGTGTGGACTTTCCCCAAGCCCCATCAGGGCACACACAGTCAGTCACCTGCCTCAACCCCATTACTAAGCTGCTGACACCAGGGACGAGTTCTTTTCCTGGATGGTGACCCGCCCCGAGTGACACAGCCGGTGTGTCTGGGCTCACCTGGGGACCCGGCCCAGCCTGGTGGAAACCACTTTCTTTGAAGGTTCATTATTGCTCACAGCCTGGTTGACGCCGGAGCTGTAGGTGCAGCCACTGTCAGCAGTGACGGGCTTCCTGGTGCCTAGGCCTGACGCAGGGAAGGGCCTCATCTCTCCCCCCGTGGCGGGTGCCCTGGCACTTGGCCTGGAGCTGGCGAGGCCAGCGCCACACTAGCTCCCAGTTGAGCAGAGGCCCCTCGACGTGGCTCTCGGCACAGGTGCCTTCTCACGGGGATGTCCCTAAACGGTCCCTCCCAGGCCGTTTCCAAGCTATGTCAGAGCAGGAGGAGGGCGGGGCTGGACTACGGGGCCCTGGGATACCAGGCATGTCCCAGAAGGACTCTCGAGGTCCAGCTGAGAGCATGTCCTCCTCCACCCTGTCTCTGTGACACGTGTGGCCACTCACAGAGGGACAGGCCCCAGACAGCACACCGAGGCTGTCTCAGGAGCCCAGGGCCGGCCCCCTGGTCTAGAGGCCCAGCGACCGCCTGCAGGGCTGTGAGGGGCGCGTGGCACAGCCCGTCCCGCCCCGACTCCAGCTCTGCGGGCAGCACGGTGTGGGTGCTGGAATAATCCATCACTCCTTGCCAAGCCCCAGGGTTGCGGTGTCAGGGTCGTCCGGAGGGGCGGGCTGTGTGCACAGGTGGAGAGGGGCGCCCTGGTCACGGATGATGAAGTGCCTGTGGGGCTGGAGACAGCGCCCATAAATCTTCCACGTCCAAGGGCCCTGGGCCTTTTGTGCGAAAAAAATATTATTCATGAAACGGTCCCCCCTGGGGCTGTTGAACTCAGGCGAGGACCGGAAATGAGCCACCAAGAGCTCCCTGGGGAAGGGCACAAGCTGGGCCCAGCTTCTTCATTCATACGGACCACAAAGAGCCTCTTGTGGGGACCCTCCAAGGTTACACAGCCCGTGATCTTAGGAAACAGACATGTCTGTGTGTTCCTCCCTGCCCTACAGCCTTCAGTGGCTCCCAGTTGCTCTTAGATACGTTCCCCATCTGTCCTTGGCCTGGACCCGGCCACACAGCCTGGCTCCCTCCCTGGCATGTGGGTTCGCCCAGAGTCTCCAACCTTCCTCACGTCACTCGCACACAGGACATGATAGCAGGTGCGTGGCTGCCTGGGGTAAGTAGGCCGGGCTCAGCCCCACCCACCACCGCAGGGAGGGGGCCACCAAACTCCGGCTGTTTCTTCCCCGCTGCACACGGCCTTGGGGAGAGCTGGCGGCCACTCACACGGCCCTTCTGGCTCCGGGCACGCCCCAAGCACTTTGCAGACACACAAGATCTGGTGCATGCTGTTTACTCTACCAAGAACGTGGTTCTGCTCAGCCTGTGTGCAGACGTGTACATGCATGTGTGCAACACACACACACCATACACATACCATACACACACCATACACACACGTCCTTCCAGCTAGACCGCTCTTTTCAGATTTCAATGCAAGGATTTCAGCCTAAACACCCTTCTCCAGAGATCTCTCCAGAGATGTCTCCAGCCCTCCGACTTGTTTGAGTCTCAGTCTGGACTGTCTCAAAGCACCCGGCTCTCTCCCTCACGGCACCCCCCACGGTCAGAACGAAGAAACGGACCGTGGGGAGGACTTGCAGCCCACGCCGCAGGAAGGCCCTGGCTCTCCGCTGTAAACACCTACAGAGCTGGCTCCAATGCTCGAGGCAATCGACACCAAGCAGGACTCGGTCCCTGAGGGTTGGCAAGTACACGGTGAGTCCTGCAGCCGCTGGCTCTCTGCCTGGGGCACTTCCGGGCTGCTGTGTGGTCCCACCTGCCTTGCCACTCTGCTCCTGCCCGGCTTGCCTTAGAGGAAGCCCCGACTCCGCAGAGAACCATGACTCCGTTGGGCTGGGGCGGGGGGTGGCAGGGATCGGAGTTCGGGCGGGTGAGGCAGCTGAGGTTGGGGGCAGAGCCCGGGAGAGGCAGGAGCTGCACAGAGGACATTCAGGAATTTGCACGGGTATCTCATTAGAGTTTGGCCAGGTACGGAGCTGCACACTGGGGCCATGCCACACGTGGCCTGCAGGAGCTGCTGGGGAGATTCGAGCAGAACTATGCTCCGATTACACATCTAGGACACAGGAGGCTGCCCCTGCCGACATCCAGGCACCCACGGAACCGACTCGCCAGAGAGGTGGCTCCACACCTAGCCCGGAGTGGGGGCCACTTACTCCAGGCAGATGAAGAGTTCGTGGTAAAGAAAGTTCTCCAGGATGAAGGAACTGGTGCCAGATGGAAATTCCCATCTGCAGGAAGGAGCGCAGAGCCCTGGGTGGAGGAAATGTGGAGTCAACCGGAGAAGCCACGTTTTTCCTCCTCTCGGTTGCTGGGAGCTCACATCTGCCTCCCGAGATGACGCGTGCAGCGAAGAAGACACAACCGCGCTTCCGGGGCACCCGCCACACTGCACGGCCACGTCGTGTCGTGAGGAAATCAGGGACTAACTCACATTGAGAACAATCTGCAAAATGACTGACCTACACCCCGGCAAATTGCCAAGGCCAAGAAACACAGAGGAAGGCTGAAGAATGTTCTAGAATAGAAGGGACTAGAAACATGCGAGTATTAAATGCAATGGGTGATGAGCTGGTTATTTCCTGGACTAGAAGAAAGAGTCTTAAGGGTGCTATTGGGGCAGCCACACGCACCTGGGCGTGGGCCAGGACCCCTGGGGAACTCACCTGACACTCCAGGTGGGGCCCAGAGCTGGGCCCAGCTCAGCGCCAGTGTCCGCAAGACCCTGGGTCTCTCAGTCCCTCCTGGCCAGTAAGATGAATGTGGCCCAAATCTCTCACTCTGGAGGACAAGTCACTCTCCTTGGTGACCAGCATGCTGGACAACTGGGGACAACAGCTGTCACCATCCACCTTTTGGGGGATTATCAAAGCCTAAGGAAGCCATCGGCAGACGTCAGCCTCCGAAGTTCTGACTGGGAGTCACTCCTGCCCCTGGGATGCCATGTGACCCACAGGGCTGGCCCGGGGTGTCACTGCTCCAGGACTCGCACAAGCCAGCCCCGCTGGGTCCCCAGGGCTGGGCTCCAGGTCCCACATCACGATGTGCTGCTGGCTCAGCTGTGTGCCTGGTGTCTCCAGGTGGGCTGGAAGCCCCCGGAGCAGAAACCCTGCGGTCTGCTTCCCTCACACCCCTCCTCCACCCTGGGGACAGGGTTGGGCTCAGGCAACACTCGGGCTGCTGGGGGCTGGATGGCTAGCGCCTGAGTGGGGCTCCTGACAGCATTGGGGACAGCCGCACTCGGCCCGCTGGGCCTGCCACTGAGGGAGTCCCCAGAGTCACAACTGGAACGCGTGCCCAGCTGGTGCTCACCCACAGTCCTGCCCTTTGCCTGCGCCTCGGAGGGGAGGAGGCCAAATGCTCAGAGCCTTCCACTGCAGGCCCTGATGCCTCTGCACAGGTGGCCTCTCTGCTGGGTGGGCCGGTCTGCGCGGCGCGGCACGGCTGCTCTCAGCACGACCCCGTGGCCCATGGGGAGGACTCGGGCAGCAGGTTGGAGGGAGGGGTGTCTCTCCAGCCCTTTGTGACCCTCCCTAGTCCCGGCCTGCAGCCTGCCAAGCCAGCCTGGGCCTCGGTGTGGGCACCCGGCTTCTGCACGTGGAACCCAGCCCCCCGCGGCCCTGCTGTGTCTGCAGGCAGGGTCTCAGCTTTCCAAACCTCTGTTTCCTCATCTATAAAGAAGGCACCTCACCACGGGGCTGTGGAATTAAAGGAGAAGACAGTGTCGAGAGCCCCAGTGGCGCCGGGACCGGCAGCCCTCGGTCGCCGGTGGCTGCCGTTGGCACCGCACGGACCGAGCAGGGGCGGGGTTGGTGCGTTCACAGTTTTCTCCGCAAGAAAGCAGGGAGGGAGAGGACGGCGTCCTGCGCCAGGTGGGCAGTCCCTCTGGACGCTCAGGAAGCGCCGGGCCCCGCTGTTCCCGCCACCTGGCCCTGGCCGGCGAGCAGCCGGAGCAGAGGATGCTGAGGCAGCGCTGAGGTTTGGGGTCACGGGGCCTTGGTAGAACGTTCTCACCTGTCCTCCCCATCCGTGTTCCTATTCCTGGAGGGAGGTGTCCACGTCCTTGGAAAGCCTGGCGGCGGGCCATCTGGCTCCTGTTGACAGCGGGCGGGGGAGTGAGGTGAGAGCAGCTGGCAGGACGCTCAGGACCACGGTGCGGCTCCGCTGCCGTCCGAGCCCTCGGAGGCTGCAGTTCCCGGGATGACACGGTGCTAATTGTCGTGGACTTGGCTGGAACCCAGGAAGTGGTAGCTGGGATCCCTGATTGCTGCACAGAAGGTAGGGGGATGGGCAGTTTTTAAGTTCTGCTGAGAGAAGATTCCAGAATGAGGCTGGAGTTGTGCTGTCTGGGTCAGGTCTGTCTGAGAGTCCCCCCAACAAAGGAAGGTCTCCCCAAGGAGAAGCCCTCCTGCCCCTTCATGTCCACTTCTTGAGACTGACCAACCTGTGATGGACGGACTTCACGTGGACCCTCCCCACCACCTGGAACCCCCGTAGCCCTCTGTCCCTCTGCTCACGTGCTGGGTACGGGCCAAGTTCAAGGTCAGCTGCACCCGCCCCTCCCTCAGGGAGCAGAGAGCCACACTCCAGCTCTGCTCTTCCCGCTGCAGGACCCTGGGCAGGCTGGGACCGCTCTCTGGGTGTCGTCCCTAACTCAGGGCTCACGGTAACCACCTGCAGGCTTCTCCAGATTAAAGAATGAGACTCAGAGAGCTCTGCCCGTAATCAGTGCCTGATAAATAACAGCTATTACCATTATCCAGTTATAAAAGCAAATGCCAAGTAAAATAGCGGGAGCCAGGTAACACAACAACGGTGACACTAGTGCCATTCCAGGGCGCAGCTGAATTGCCAGGGCCCGGTGGACCCTGACGGCTGAGACTCACGGTGGGAAGTGTCCCCGTGGGCTGGAGGGGTCCCCGTGTGCTTGAGGGGCAGGTGGGTCTCAGTGGGGTTTGATAAAGTCCTCGAGGAAACCACAGAGTGGCAGGTGACGGAGTGGGGCCCGGCGGGGCTGGTAGACTGCAGGGACAGAGAGGCCTGGGGGCTGGTGGGTGGGCGTGCCAGAGTGGGGACCCTGAGGGCAGGTGAGGGCGGGGCCCTGGTGGGCTGGCTGAGTTTATCCTGCTGCCTGTTTTGTGCTACACCATTGGGTTAACCCAGCCCCGCCCCCTCCCCGCTGCCCTGGGGCTCCACCAACAGCCCAAGTCTGGCTGTCCTTGTAGGTCCAGTGGGTCCCAGCGGCCGCAGAAGGAATGCAAGAGTCACACACATAGTTTCTGGTTGCACCCGGACCTACTGGGTGAACTGACTCCTTCCACACGTGTGCGCGAAGCTCTTCGTGGCACAGGGCAGAAGACAGTCCTGGGCACAGCAGGCACAGTCAGCCGTGTGACCCAACCACCCACCGGGCCAGGACCCAGCTCTCCCGGGTTGCTGGCACTGCGGCTGCGGGTTTGGTTGGATGTTGAACATTGATGACCAGTAGTTGGCCACCTGTGATTCCATCAGACTCTATGCCAGGCCTGCAAGGGACAGAGAGATGAGCAGGCCCAAGTCCCCACACGAGCAAGGCCTCGTGGTCCCACAGGGCTGGCAAGACATGCACCCAGAGGGCTCAGCTCAGCGGCCAGCTGGGGCAGGTGCGGTCACATGGCCCAGGGCCCCAGCACTGAGGCTTCCAGGGTCTGCGTGCAAGTCATGTGGCTTCAGCCCCTGCTGGCATTGCCTCCCGGAGGTGTCAGAGCTGGGCCCTGACGGGGTAGCAAATCTGTCCTGGGGAGCAGCCTGCGGGGTGGGGGCCTGGGACAGTCCACGGCAGACGCTCTCTCTCAAGGCTGCAGCCAGGAGTTTCCCTTTGATCTTAATTAGTTCACTGGCACAAAAAGCACAGTAAGCAACAGAACCCTTGGGAGCAGCAAGGACCTCGTGACTGTAGCTGTGTTTTTAGAACCAGGTCGCTCTGTCTTCACCTCAGCCGGGAGTTAGCCACGCTTTCCTGAGGGCCAGCGGGGTGAAGCCCTGGGCTCCGGGGATGCACCACCCCAGGCCCCTCGGGGCCCTCGCACCTCGCTGGGCCCTGCTGTCCCTGAGCATCAGCTCCTCACCTGGAAATGGGCTAGTTTGGACTCCAGGTTCCAAAACAGCAGTGGCTGCCATTCCTGCTGGCCCCGTAACCCCCGCGGGGCCCCGGGTGCAGGGGCCCGGGCTCCCAACTGCCGGCGCCTTCAGCCTGCCCCGTCCGCCCTGGGCCGCGTGGCCTGTTTGCAAACAGCCGTGGAGTTTCGCTTTCTAAGAGCCACATAGACGATCTTGGATCTGTCTCCTGAACACATTCACACTCTCACAAGGACCCAGCAGTGCCTCTTTTAGGAGATTTTCTTGGAGCAAAATTGGCCAAGCGAGCAGACTTCATAGCAAGGATGTTCCATGTTGTGCTGTTTACAGAGGAAAACGAGAACGACTCGCAAACCCCACAACGCAGAACCCGAGGCCGTGGTCACAACGCGTCTGCGTGCGGGAGTCAGCGGCGGGAGCCGGCAGAAGTGGGGCTCGTGGAGGGCGGCGGCCGGGCGCAGAGTCTCAGCCAACCCTGCGCGAGAGGGACCTTCGCAAGAGGGAGCAGCCGTGAGCAACGCCCTGGCGTGGGGCCGTCGCTAGCCCGGCTTCTCAATGCGGCGCTGACGCTCTGGGGGTCCCTGCCTCGCCCGGCCCAATTTGAAAACCAGGTTCTTAGTGGCCACTCGGTGTGGCCCGGCAAGTGACCACGTGCACGACATTTAGGGATGTGGATGGACGTTCACGGAGCTGTAAGCGGAAAGCAGCCAGCGCAGCCGCCAGGCACGGCCTCACCCGGCTCCTGAGACCCGCTCGTTTGCTGCGCGGAACCCGGGGCGTGGGCTGACCCGGCACCAGGGTCTCTTTCTTCGTGCTTCCTGCGCTGTCTGAACTTTGCTTGCAATAACCATGTATTAGTTTTATAATCGTAAGAAAACAATAAAGCTATTTTTACAGGCTGGCAATTGACACCTCGGAGATGAGCGTTTCAGGCTGAAGCCAGCTGCGCGTGAATCATCCGGCGACACTAAATTTAGCGTCGTGGTGGAAGGGATTAATGGTAGCTGGAAAGGCTAAGCCTGCCTGGACCCAGCAACCCCTCACGGGGGGTGGGCGGTGGCAGGGACCCGGGGGAGGGGGTGGCTCGGAGGAGGGGCCCAGAACAGAGGGGAAAGTGGGTGGAAGGGAGGAGGGAGTGGGTCCCCAACAGCGACGTGACAGCTTTGTCACTAGCATATGGGGCGTCCTTCTGCTCTCCCTGGACGCTTCCTGCCACTTAAAAGCACGCACGCACACGCGGCACCTCTCCAGGTGGGGTAGGTGGGAGACTAGACATCATGTCCCTTTGGGGAGCTGCACCCTGCGGGAGGGACACAGTCCAGCGTGGAGGGAAGGTCCTGCCCAGCCGGGCAGCTGTCCCACAGTCCCAGACAACGTCCTCGTGGGGCTGGGTCTCCAGCAGTGCAGAAGGTCCGCGCAGCCACGCGCACGGCCCTGGGTGTGGCCCGGCGGGCGCTGAGCCCGGGCCGCTCCGGACACCTGCTCTTCCCAGGTGCCAGAGCCGGCCCCAGGCAGGCGCTGGTGTCCCCCAAGGCGGTTTTCGTGCTGTTCCGCTAAACGCCCATCCCTGCCCTGAGAACCGCATGTGAGCTGCCGCTCCCCAGCACAAGGCCGCCCCCAGCGATGAAATGAGAGGCGCTTGTGGCCTCGTGTTTACTTGATGGATGGACAAAACACTGAAAATGAGGCAGTCACCGCCTGCGACGGCCGCGGAGTGCGGGTGATCGCGGGAGATGAAACCGGCCTCCTGAAGTCGTCCATCACTAGCGCCTCTCGCCCTCCCCCGCCCGGCCGGGGGTCGCGGGGCTCTCCGGAGCCATCCATCACCGCGGTCAGACTAGCGCAGGCCCTCCAGGAAGCCAAGGCCAACCGGCACGCCCAAAGCCGGCACCTGCTCGCTCGCTCGGAAATGCTGCTCAAACGCCGCCCGAGATGAGTATTTAATTAGAGCGTAATAAGGCATCTCATCTGTGCGCAAGCGACAAGCCCCACCTGGAATCGGCCATCGTTTCAGTGATTACCTTGCTTCCTTGGCCTCAGCCCCATCCGCCCACGGCTGCGACCAGGCTCCCCCCAGCCCCCCACGCGCTCACTGGGATGTCTGGGGCTCACCACCCGTTCCTGGCCCTCCTGCTGGGGTGGGGTGGGGGTAGAAGACCAGCCTGGCGGTGGTGGGATCTCGTGACCCATTCTGGCCAATGAGATGCACAGGCCCTCCCAGGTGGGGCCGTCCTGAGCCCCAGGCGACTCTCCACCTCTCTCCCTGACCACCTGGGGAAACCTGGAGTCACAGCGGGGATGGCAGAGCCACGGCCGGCTGGGCTAAGCCACAGAGGACAGTGCCTGGAGGGCAGCCTGGCCGCAGAGCAGTCTCCATGAGCCACGTGAAATGACCAAGGGTCTCTCACGGCAACAGAAGCCAGCCGGGATGGACCCCCCCTCCATGGAGCCCCCACTGCCTATGGGCTGGGGGCCCGGGGGACAATGAGGAGAGACATGGGTGTCACTTTGTCAGCCTCAGTCTGGAACGAACCTGGGAACCCATTTCCCATCGCAGAAGTGAGGGGCTGGATTCCGAGGAGCGAGGCCGCCCCCAGCGCCCGGCTGCAGAGCCCTGGCCCCAACCTGTCCACCCCCTGACCCGGGCTCCTGACCTTCTGGAAGCCCCTGCCTGCCAGGACCCGCTGCCGGAGCTCTTGGTGGGTTTGGTGACCCAGACAGAGCCATGGGGTCATGGGACCAGCTGGGGACAGAGGCAAGAAGCCCCTGCCTGCCCTGCGCAGACCCCCCGGCTGTCTCCCTGACCACCTCCCCCAGGCGGCTGCGAGGTCTGGACATTCACCGGTTGGGAAACCTGGTTGGGCACGGTCACCATGTGTGACGTCACTCCGCTGTGGATGGAGCTGGGCTGCTGGGGAGGGGGGGGGGACAGAACAGAAAACTCATGGGTGGGGGGGTTGTGGATGGTGGGGCGTCTCTCAACAAGCACCTATGGACAGCCTGCTGTATGCACAGCACTTGGCCGGGTGGGTCCCCAGTGCTCAGTTTACCCCTCTGTTGTGACTTTCTCACCTTTCCTTTTCAGGGTCCCAGACGCGGGGGCCCTCTGGGAACGCAGGGCCGAGAGGGACTCTGGGGACACTCCCGCCTCCCTCGCTGCTCCGATGTCCCCAGCGCAGCTCCGGGGGCAGCCCATTCCCCGGCTCTCCCTGGCAGCCCAGGCCACGCTGGGCCACCTGGAGTCTGCGGCAGGGTGCCCGGCAAGAGCGTCACGATGGACGTCAACACATCAAGGGGTTGGTGGGTGGCCTGTGGCGTCACGCAGCTCTGCACTCGCGGTGGGTCCCGCCATGTGGGCTGGGGCTGGGGCTGGGGCTGGGGTCAGGGCTTGTCTGGGCCTGATCGGGAAGCAGGGACGGAATCTGGATGCTCCACTGTCCGTCAGCCTCAGAGCAGGGTGAGGCCTCACCGGGACTCAACATCCCCACTGTCCCCTTCCAGGGTTCAGAGCTGTAGCAGCCATCACCCCTCCCCCACCCCCAGAGCACTGGGCCACCCCGGGAGGGGCAGTGCTGCACTTGGGGCACACTTGTGCCCGCACAGCGCACCCCAGCGACAGAGCCACATGGTGAGTTCAGTCGGTTCTCTCCAGGCTGGCTGCATCTTCCAGCCCTGTCTTTAGGGGGTTCCCATCCCCTCCCTCCCCCAATTCCGTGCTGTTAAGGAGTGTTCATGCAGCCTCAGATGTGGCGTCTCTGCCAGCTCTCAACGTGCAGCACCAGCACGAGGAACTGCAGAGGTGTTGGCAAGCTGGTTAAAAATAGCACCATCTATTAAAAGGTGAAAATGTGGTGAGAAACGCAGGGGCCTGGGGAGGGGGACGTGCTGCATCCTTGGTCCCCCCCCCCCACTTCCCGGGAGACCAGCCCTCCCCAGGCTCTGGCGGCCCGAGAACACCCTGACCCTCCGCTGTCTCCAGCCCACGCCCAGCGTGTCCCTGGCTGCCCACGGAGGGCCACGCCAAGCCAGCAGGGGTGGCAGTTTGCTCATTCATCTTGCTACCTTGACACATATCTGTTCTGAAATCAGGAATGTGTTTTCTCAAATGAATAGTCTTTTATTAGGTACCACGTGCCGCTTTAAAAAGAGAAAAAACATCGCGTTAATTCCGAGTCTGTGCCACGCTCCTGGATGGATGCCACTACCGGGGCATTGGGAGTCGGTTTTCTTCACGGAGGGCTCTGTCATCTCTGGCACCAATGTCAACAGCCACCAAGGGACCCCGATAGGTCTGGGGACCAGCCCTGGCACAGGGAGGGGACCAGCCCACACAGACCTCGGTGCAGAAGCGCAGAAGCAGAGCTGGCTGAAGGAGTGACGTGCTTGCAGATGCCAAGAGTTGTGGCACCTTCTGTCGTAGGTCCTTCACTCCCATCCTCTCGAGGTCTCTGGCTGGAGAGCTGTGAGCGCCGGGGCCGTGGTCCTTGCCAGGGATGCAGAGCCCCCTCCTCTGTGCAAACGAAGGGCCCCCCTCCCGCCCAGCAGCTCCCAGGCCCAGGTCCTCTCCTCCCCTGCAGCCTTCTCAGGCAGGGCTGTGGCGGGAGAGCAGAGAGGCTGCGGTGGAGCCAGCGGAGGGACAGCCCAGCCGGTGCATGCTGTCTCCTCTGTACCCCAAGACCACCGTGCCACGCCCTGCCACCGCAGCCACGCCCCTCACGCCACACTTGCCACACCCCCGTTACTGAGTCTCACCACACCACTACTGTGCCGCCACCTACTGCACCACGCCCCGCCAGGCCATGCGCCCTACTATGCCCGCTGCCACGTCACAGCCCACCACACCACACTCCTCCCTGCGCCCCTCCACGCTCAGGCCGTGGTCCGTCCTCACCTCTCCGGGCAGCTGCAGGAGCCCCTCACTCGTTTCCACCCCCTGGTGGGGCTGTGGCCGCGTTAGCCTTGCTAAGGCACAGCCGGACCACACCCCCTGCTCTGAGGTCTTCTGTGGCTGCCCTGGAGCTGAGACGAAGTCCCTGTCCCTGTCCCTGGGCTGGCGCTGAAGGACCCCGTAGTCTGTCCAGGAAGCACAAGTGGAGCTGTCCGCCTGCCCTCCTCCCACCGGGCTCTGCCACTCCGCGCCTGGCCTGTGCTCCCCCCGCCCCGCGCCTGCTCCGCCTGCCCCGCTCTCGGAGCCGGGCTCAGCCTCCTCTTCTCCCGGGAGACGCCCTGGCACAAGCAGAGGAGGAGCCCGGTCCCCCGGGTTGGGGTCGGTTACGAGGAATAACTGCACGGCTCTTGAGCCTGCGCAGGGCCGAGCCCTGGGCCGAGGGTTTCACCTGCAGTGCAGCCGCACACCTGCGAGGCCGGGAACGGGGGCCCGGCCCGCTGCGGGGTCTGCACAGGTTTGTTGAACGTGGTAACCACTGACGCCAGGGGGTCTGCTCTGCGCAGGGGAGTCACATGGTCCCAGAGACCTGCACACGATGTCATATGCACAGCCCCCCTCAGACCCTTCTCACCGTGCTCCAGGCCCTGGCTTTGGCCACGGGCTCCCCTCGGCTCAGCTCCCGGGGGGGCTAAGGCCCCACTTCCCCCACTAGGACGGAAGCTGGAGAGAGGGTTGCAATGGGGACAGAGCCTGCAGATGGCCCTGAGAATGCGCACTTGAACCCCGCTTAGCTGCCAGCTGTTTAAAAATGGAAGAAAGATTAAAAACGAGCAAGCGGAATGGCTTTGCGTGAAGCCATCGGCGCCCACATGCGCAGACTCATTCAGCGTCTGCACCCGCCCTGCTCTGGAGGCGCAGACCGGAGCCCGAGGCGCTCTGCAGAGGCGGGAGGAGAGGAAACGCCAGGAGTGGGGCCACCCGCCTTCCTCAGTGGCTGCTTGTAGATTTCCCAGACTTCACCGGCCACAAGCACGGATGAAATGTCAGTGTCTGTCCTGGAGGCCGCCCAGCCCTGAGCTGCACCGTGGAAGTCAGAGAGAGGCAAGGCTTGGCCAAACACGCACTTGACCAAGAGCACTCTTGGGCTCCCGGACCGCTGGCCTTTAGCAGGAGAACTGTGCACTCAGGGGGCCACGCCGGCCACTCGGCGCCGACGGCCTGGCCTGCCCCTCTGGCTCAGTCCTCCCAGCGACCGCCCCGTGGGTTGTGTTGGTTGCCTACTGCTGCATCGCTAGGGGACAGAGTATCCCGAACTTAGCTGCCGAGGACACGAACAGGCATCTCCAGGGTCAGAGCCTGCCAGGGCTGAGCCTGAGCGGCCGCCCCAGATCTCAAAGGAGCCAGACTTGGCAATCGGGCACCGCAGCCCTGCCACTGCCCGGCTAAGTCTCTCTTATTAGCACAAAGGTGACAAGAAGCAATGGCCACGGCCCAGGGTCCCATGAACGAGGTGCCCAGACCCAGGGTCTACACATGAAGCCCACATGCTCCTGTTGGTCTTTCCTTGGGACATGCTGTCACTCTCTTGATCTTCTCGTCCATGGGGTCCAGCCCCGCGGTCAGCTGGACCCTTCCCCTCCATTTCCAGAAGCCACCGGGAGAGCTGGTGGTGGGGCAGGGCAGGAGACTGGGACACAGCTGTCAATCTCATCTCAGCCAGGGACAGGGAGGGACCTCGGCTCAGTGGCCAGGTGGAGCGAGGTGAGGGGGCCTGTGGTGTCGTTTCCTCACCAGGCTTCTGCAAACACTCCAGCCAGCCTGTTTGAAGCTGCCAGGCAGACAGGCAGAGTCTCAGGACCCTTAGGTCGTGACGTGGCTACATCTTCACAGCGGCTGCACATTCACTCTCGTCTTGCTGGTCACAGATGTGAAGAGATCCCTCTTCCTTGGCCCATAAGCAGCACTTCCGCCACGCACCGAGCTTGGATGCATCACTTGCAGTCAGTCCCTGATCCCCCTGCCTGGGACAAACAAGCACCGGGCCAGACTGTGCCCGGGGCCAGACTGTGCCCTCCTGGGCTATGGCAACCCGTGAGTGGGTGGGCTAAGGGGCCTCCCGGGGCAAGCTCTGCAGACCCGCAAAAACGGGCCGTGGCATCAAGGGACATGGAAAATCCTCCTGTCGGGTGCTCGGCTGGTCTGTAAAGACCCTAAGAAATCCCAGGGTCCTGTTGGACTCCGTGTGACCCAGCCTGTCCTGAATACCTGGGACCAGAACCGTCTGCAGGCGGTCCCTTGTATCCGCCAGGCTAGGTCAGGCCGTGCCACAGCGACAAACAGCCCCAAGGGCTTGAAAAATAAAAATTCAGCCTGCAGCTGTGCCCCATGTCCAACGTGAGCTGGCAGAGGAATTCAACTTGCTAAAGTGGCTCAGAAACCCATGGTGACAGGGGTGCCATCTTTGCACAAATGTCCTCAGTCATCACAGAAGTGAGGAAGGAACATGGCAAATCGCCAATCATTGTGGCTCCATAAGTGACGTATGGCAACCGTCACCTTTCCCACAGCTGGCTGGCAAACGCCATGCACAGAGCCACACGCACCTCCAGGCCACGAGCAGGGCCCCTCACCTGTGCCCACACAGAGGGAGCCAGGAGCCTTTGGCGGCTGGCACTTACCACCCGCGCAGCGGTTAACGTCCCAGGATGGTCCCACAAAACAGACTTCTGGAAACGATGCATTTGTTTATAATGACCCCCTATAATCAGGCAGGAGAAATGTCCTGATCCAACACTTAAACCCAGCATTTCCGAGGAGCGCAATTAGCCAACGTAAACACAGGCGGCGTTGTGATTCCGTGTTTCTCCAGGCGCAGGCTTTTTCTTTGCATTCTGAATTCACATATTTATTCGTATGGAAAGTGTTTCCCCAGCCAATTGTGACATTTGGGTACTGAGTCACTGTTTCAGTTCATCCTCGACATCCCACAAAAGATGGAAAACATCAAAAAAAAAAATATTGTGGACACAGTCTTGATTACATGTTTCCTGGAAGCAATTTTTAAATTAATGACTAAGATGAAACAAAAACAAATAGAACACAAATGCTCCCTCTCGTTCAGAGGGGGCAGGCTGAACTGCTCCCTTCACATGCGGTCTGGGAAGTCGGAGCCGGGTGGCAGGGGAGTCGATGGGGTCAGGGAGGGGCTGAGCTTGGTGACAAGGTGAAGCCACTTCCAGGAAGGCAGCCCAGCCTTACCCCTGTCCAGCCTGCCCACGCTTCTCCAAGTCCAGGCAGGGGAACCCTGCCAGACTGTGCGGTTCCTCTGATCTCCCTGGCAATCCTGGGCTGTCCACTTCCCTTTTCCTGCCTCGGTTTCCCCACCTGCTGTGAGGATGACTGTGCATCCCCGGGACGATGTGGAGCACACGCCTGGTTTCTTCTCCCTCTTTCTCCCTGTGCTTGTCAAAATCCTTTCTAACCAGCTGCAAGCCCACCTTCCCAGCGGAGATGCCGATGGCATTTGCTGTCCCGTCCACTCTTTGCAGACCCACGTCAGGGTCCAATCACGGGCAGTAGTAGAGGCAACGGCCAGAGCCCCGGAAAAGCTGAGCACCAGCCACAAGGTCTCTGCACTGAGAATGACAATGACACCTTCCCCGTGGTGGAAGACGCTGCCAGGGAAGTGGCCCGGCCCTGCGGGCAGCAGCAGTGGGCTCGGGAGATGAGTTCTCTGTTCTTTCCCTGCAACAAACAGCACGCCCTTACTTTGCTGTCCTGCAAAGGAATTGGAATTGCCTCCTACCAAATCAAACTTCTGGGAGGTTCCTGGGGTTCAGCTTGAGCTGAACAAGACACCATCTCCACCCTCGGGAAGCTGTTCTAGAGATGGACGTAAAAACCAGCGGTTCCCCTCACGCTGTCCTCCTCCTGGGGCGGTTCTGCTCTGCCTTCCTCTCGCGGAGCCTCTTCATCCTCCAGACGTCATCTCGGCCGGCCTGCCCCCGGGGAGCCTCCCGACTCACATTCCATGTGCTGCGGGAGCCAGACCGGAGGGTCGGGCAGTAGCTCCACCCCTGCCGGGTCTCAAAGGCAGTTCCACCCCTGCCGGGTCTCAAAGGCAGCTTCCTCACCTGCCCTGCCTCAGTGTCCTCCCGTGCAGGGGGACAAGCAGAAGCCAGCCTCCCAAATGGCATCTGCTTGGGCCTCCCTCCCCGGTCCAGGCTCCCCCTCCCGAGCAGGTCCCTGGCCTCTTCCTTCACGGCCCCCACCCAGGGCCCCCTGACCGCTGGTTTCCACGTCCGTCCCTGAGCACCTTCCCGAGCATGGAGAGGGTGTCTTGTTCAACTCTGTGCCCCCCTGCACGGCACTCTGAGCCCGGCAGGCTGCAGACAGTAAGCAAGGGCTGGGGGTGTGACCAGGTGGCCCCAGAACCTGGACCAGGAGGATCACGCTCCGCTCACGCCCGGAGGAGGCTTGGAGCCGCCGCAGTCCGTAACTCACAGGCCCCTGAATTAATTACCATGGCAGAAGTATGGGCAGTGCAGCCGTCTCTTGGAAACCACCTCCAGTTTGTACAGCACTCGGATTAGGTAAAATATTGAACCTGTTAGGAGGAAAATGAAAAAGCCAGACAGGCTGCTCTCCGGCCCGGCTGCAGGCCCGTCGGGGGCAGCCAATGCGATCCGCCCGCCGCACTCGCCCAAGATTAATGGCAGCGGAGTCAGGAGAGGGGCAGGGCTCCAACTGCCCGCCCCTGAAAACCCAGTGAAACACGCTATTTTGTAATCTGTGTACTTGTCATGTAAATTAGTGTCCTTAAAGGGCTTTTACATGTGTCTCGGCTTCCATGCGGAAAGCCCGGAGCGCCGGCCGGAAAGAGGCATCCATCATCCTAATCGCGGTCTGCTGCAGTCCGGAGGCGCCATCAGGTCCTCCAAGGGCAACGCGGGGCTTCCTCCTTGCTTAGCCGGGGTGAGCCGGGTGACTTGGGAATGAGCGTGGCCACAGCTGCAGTGCTGGGCCGGGCTAGTCACACCCTCCCTCCCCCGGAGCCGTGGATCTTCCCTGGCGGTGCGGGGAGCCGGGGAGACACAGGGTCAGCCCTGGAGACCCTGCATGTCTGGGAGTTAGCAGGGAATCCGCTTCCTAAACCGTCTTCCAGCGTGCTCTGTCGGCAGGCTCAGAGATTGATTGCTGGGAGCAGTTTGGGTTCACGCCTGGATCAGATGTCAGTAAGGACTTCCGCCAGACCAGCCTCGAACTACAAGGAGAGGGTGTTGCAGCTGGCCTCCCTGAGAGGCTAGACAGAGAGTCCAGCGCCTGCCGGGCCTGCAGGGAAGGCTGGCGGAGTCAGGAGTGGAGACAGCGGTGAAGACGGGTGGCCGGGTCCTCACTCCTCGTGCCGCACCCGGGACAGGCGTCACTGAGCAGTTCTCGCCACTCCCTGCCACGACCAGCCAGGAGCGCAGACTCCTCCGCTACGCAGCGGGTTGCAGGCTGCCTAAGCCGACAACGGCCAGCTTAAGCCACTCGACCTAAACAGCGGCAGGTGGATTGACCGTGATGGCGATGGATTTGCTGGTGGGACGTGGCAGGTCACAGTGTCCGAGCAGCACTGAGGAGCCGGACCGAGCAAGGGCAGAACCCAGAGCAGCTCCAGGAGCAGGAACCACTGCTCGGGTCCTCCAGGGAGGGCTGGCTGCCGGGACGCAGCCTCTCCAGCCACTTCATGCCTTGGCGTCTGTCCACTCGAGCCGCAGGCCCCGAGGAGAATGGGGTCAGCCGGACTTGGGCAGTGTCTTGACCGAAAGTCCCAGCAAGATGGACTGCGGGGGAGCAGCCACCGAGGGGTCGCTGTGACAGCAGCACCGAGGTCCACCCCAGAGGGAGGAGGGGTGCTGGGAAGACGGAGGCCACCAGCCTCCCCTGGCTGCTCCACATGGCCTCGCCCGTCCCTGGACTTGGGGCAGAGCCTCTGCTCCCTGCCCGGCCTGGCGAGCTCTGACCATCAGCAGTGGGGGCGGACGTGCCCTGCAGAGCTAGGGCGGGAATGACGCAGAGGCGCCATGGGCAGAGTGGGCAGCCCGCTCCCGTGGGGCCCGGAGCTGCAGGTGGCTCCTGTCTGTGGCCCGAGGGTTTGCTGGGGCTTGGACCCTGCTCCTTGGCACATCTCGTTGCTCCACGAAGACGAGAGGCTCTCTGAGCAGGAGCTGTGCTGCCTTTTCCTCCTGGGTTCCTATAGAACCGCCCAGCACCGGCCCTGCGTTATTTCTGGGGACTCATAGGAAGCCACTTCCCTTTTCATAGTCAGGTGGGCTGCTTTGTGACTGTCCACGTGCCCATGTCCACGGGGACAGTCCGAGGAAACACAGCAGTGGAGCTGGAAGCCCTGGATCCCTCCATGATAATCACACCAGAACGAAGGTATGAAATCCTTTCTGCAGCTGCAGCTAAATTCTACTTTGAGCTCTCTGGCAGCCCAGGAAAAAAGAGAGAAAGAAAAAAAGACGGATTATATATCTTTCAATGTTTGACCAAACAGAGCAAAAGGTTCTACAGGGGATAGAAGTTTTCCCGGACCCCAAATTCCGACAGTGCAGGGCACCCACAAAGGGCCGAGCCCGCGTCGTCCTGCAGCCCGTCCAGAGTTTGCCCCACCTTGTCTGGTGCCTGTGGTCTCTCAAGGACAGTAGAAATCCCAGTGTGTCACCACTCCGCGAGGAGACAGGGTGCCCTGACCACAGCCTCCCTACCTGCTTGATGCTAAAAGGTGTTTGCAGGGGATTCTTAGGGCATCGAAGCCCTTCTGTAGGGCACACTAGTGGGGTACGTGACATTATGCATTTGCCAAAACTGATGGAATGTACAACACAAAGAGTGAGCCCTAATGTATACTACGGCCTTCAGTAAATAATAACATATTGATATTGGTTCACCAATGGTCACAAACGTACCACACTAATGCAAGATGTTAATTAATAACAGGGAATAGGGCAGGGAAGCTACTCTGTGTGGCCGTGGTCCCCACTCCTGGCTGCAGACCGGTCCATGGCCTGCCAGGAACCAGGCCACACAACAGGAGGTGAGCCCTGGGCAAGCGAGCGAAGCTTCCTCTGTGTTCACAGCCGCTCCCAATCGCTGGCATCACCACCCGAGTTCCGCCTGCACCTCCTAAGGATCTAGGTTGCGGCTCCTTAGGAGAATCTAGTGCCTGGTGCTCTGGAGTGGAGCTGAGGCGGTGACGCTAGCGCTGGGCAGGGGCTGCAAATGCAGATTATCGTTAGCAGAGAAGTCTGACTGCACAGAGACCATCATAAATCAATTGCTTGCAGACTCACATCGAAGCCCGATCGGTGGGCGGCAAGTGACAATTCAGCTGCACCTGGTGGCAGGCTTTGTAGTGGCGAGTGAGCTGATGTGCTTCAGCTGTGCAGCTGCACCTGGTGCAGACTTTACGTCAGAACCCGACACTTACTTTCGTGCACTCGGCCCGCCCATTATTTTACTCCCCGCCTCCGTCTGCGCCTCTTCCCTGCGCCGCGCACTTGTCTGGGCCACAGTGTTGGCAAGCCCACAAGCTCGCCCTAGCAAAACTGAGTGAAAAAACAAACGTACCTGGAGAGCTTCTTTGAAAGGGAGAAAGACCCAAGGATGAGACAGAAGGCTTTAGGACAGCCAACAAAATGAAAGCTGCATTTAAAAGAAAATACCAAGAGCCCTGCTTAAATTACGGGTTCATTGCAACAGGTGATTCATGTTTTCCGTGCCCTCTCCGGCCCGTCTTTCTCCACCTCCACCCCCATCTCCTGTGACGAGAGTCTGCCAGGCATGTAAGGCTCAGCTTGAACGGAACTCCTCCTTCCGGAAGCCACGCCCAAGCCCACCCAGCGACACGTGCTCACCTGCACTTGCCGAGCTTCATTCCTGCCATCCAAGCTGCCGCCCGGCCTCCGCTGGCCAGGGCTGTAAGCCCCTGGCTGGAGGGGACTTTCCTTCCTGAGGACCTTCCGGCCTCCATGTAGGGTGACACTAAGCAGCAGGGAGACAGCAGGGAGCAAATGGACGTGCTCCCAGTCCCCTGGAGCGTACGCCTGGTAGGGCAGAGACGCACCAGAGGATCATGACACAAACTGTTTGATTACAGCTGTGCTCCCAAGAAGCAAAACAGCAAGCCGTGAACACAGACATCGCAGGGATGCAACCACCGCTAGGGGTACAGAAAAGTCTCCCCTCAACAAGTGACAATTAAGCTTAGAATTGGGGCAAGGTTTGGGAAGGCAAAACACTGCAGGGTGGAGAACATTCTAGGCAGCAGGAAAAGCAGGTGCAAAGTCCCCGTGGCTGGAGGGTAGCGAGTCAGGAGAAGGGGGCAGCATGGCCCATGGTGCAAAGCGGAGAAGGCTGTGCTAAAGATTCCAGGCTTTCTATTTGGCCCCTACAGGATTTCAGCAGGAAGCACGTGACCAGGTGTGGGCTCAGGGAGAACGGAGTGAGGAACGTGCAGAGGCAGGGGAGGCCCAGGCGTTCCCGTCTCAAAAGGTGAGAGCAGAGCAGTTGGTCTTTCCAGCTCTAAGCTCTGGCGTCCAAGAGCCTTCCGGCCAGTCTCTGGGCCTGTCCCCAGCGTGAGCTCAGTCAGAGCTGAATTTTAGAGACAGCAAGGACAGGAGAGGGGCCTCCTCTCTCCTTCCTGGCTCCGGAATCCCACAGAGGGTGTGGCTGAGCCCTCTGGTCCTGAGCACACCCCAAGGAGGGCCCTTCTTCAGCCAGGAACAGGTGACCCCCTGTGGGCACCAGCTGGGGCGGGGTCATTTCTCTGAGCACCTGAAAGAGTAGGGCTCAGGTTAGCCCAGGGCAGCCAAGTCTCTCCCACGACCACTCAGGGGTCCACTGTCTAAAATTCCTACCCTTGACCTCTTCCCAGGTGGGAGTTCCTGAGGGCAGTGCCTGGCACAGCTGGCCATGCACGCCAGCCTCCCGGGGCCTGGTTACAGTGGTAACCTCTCGCCTCAGTGGTCTGGGGGCCTGGCGGTGCACCTCCTCCAGGTGATGCTGATGCTGCTGGCCCAGGACCACAGGAGCCCAGGGCTGGGGAGGCCTCCTGCCCACGGACGCCTTGTGCCAAGCCCCGTTCCCCAGCACAGCCTCAGCGTGCGGCACTGTCTCAGGGGCCCTGCTGCGGGTCTCGGTGGCGGGCAAGCCCAGCGCCTGGGCTCCAGGACCCGAGCCCAAGAGATCTCAGCAGTGACGGCGTGGGGAACATTGGGCCACCCTGATAGGTCAGAAAAGGTCTGGGCTTGCAAGTGGCTCCTGAGTGGCATGAGGGACGCTGGCCTGACTCTCCGGAGGCAGAGACCCCACCCCCACCTGACACATGCCTCCCCCACGACAGGTGCCACACCCTTCTCTCCCCATGGGGCGGTCTGTCTGGCTCGTCCCCAGCCCCCTGCCGTGCAGGGCCCTGAGCAGTCGCTGTTGGAGTGGGTGGGAGCAGCACTGTCCCTTGTCCCTCCTGCTGGCTGTGCCTTCTGGTCCCTGCTTGGATCCCTTCCTCCCTCCCCATCAGTCTCCCCCAGAGCAGCCCACCTCCACCTCCCAAATCAGGTCTTCCAAGAAGGATGACCCTTCAGCAGGTGCCCCCCATCCAAGCTGCCGGGATGGATTTGGGGGAGTGTGGCAACTCCGAAACTAATGAGCAGGACTCCGATGACAAGAGTGGCATATGTGAGCAGAGGAATATTCCACCGGTATTAGTTTTTATGGGGAATTACATATGCAGCTTAATGCACTAATGTCAGAGCAGATAAATATACACGGGAACAACCCCCTCCCCCAGCCGCCACCCCCCACCCCGCCGTCTCGCTCCGGCCCCGCGGTTCTCCTCCTGGGCGCCCCACGTCTTTAATCTCACTGATTCATTTCCCTGCCTTCGACGTGGCATATTAATGTTAGGTCAAAAAGCATTTCATCAGTTATTCTGAAGGCCTTATATCATTTTTATTCAAGAATGTGTAATCCTGAGAAAAAATAATTACATATGAGAGCAACAGTGCAGCTCCGTCCTGAACTCACAGAATCGTGAAATCTTGAAACCAGAAAGGGGAGTTAGCTCCAACCCTCTCGTTTCACATACGGGGAAACTGAGGCCCAGAAAGAGAGAGGGAGGGGGAAGACAGAGAGGGGCTGCGGGCTGCCCAACAGGTGAGTCTATGCGGAGGCCGGGCCTGGCGCCCTATTCTCCTGCCCAGAGTCCTCGTACCCGGCGTGGGGCAGAGGGTTTTGCCTTGGTCATCTCGGGCCACAGCGAGCTCCCTGGGGCCGGAGGCGATCGGCAGAGACGGGCCCCACTCGGAGCTGCTACATCTAGCGTCACCACAGCCGTCCCCGAGTGCTCCCGGGGCCCGTGCTGAGCGTCCTGGTGTCTGCCACCTCATTGAATCCTCAGCTGCTGGGCTTGTCCTGATTTTACAGACGAGGAAACTGAGGCATAGAACATTCTGGAAACTCACCGAGGCCGAGCAGCTAGTGAACAAGTGAGACGTCAGGACCGGTACCCACGTGTATCTGACGCCAAAGCTCGTTCTCTTAGCCCACACGTTCCCTTACCACGGGGGAGGTTATCTCACTAAGTGTCCCCGTGGCTTCCGAGTCACGTTCCGCCTGACAGCCCACGGAACACCTGGCGTGGGGCAAGGACACTTCGGGGTAGCCACAAGGGACGGTCGGTGTTCATTTTCTGTCGCTGCCATAACAAATTGCCGTAAATGTAGCAGCTTAGAACAACACAGACGTGTCTTCTCACGGTTACTTAGGTCCGAAGTCCACGGGTGTGGCCGATTTCTCTGCTCAGAGTCTCCCAGAGCCAAACTCAAGGAGCCTGCGGGGCTGCCTCCTCCCTCGGGCCCTGGGCGAACCCGCGGCCGAGCTGTTATATTCGAGATTCATGAGGCCGCAGGACAGAGAGACAGAGTCACCGAGGCTGTAATCATCAAAAGCAGTTTTATTGTCTAGCTCGAGCTAGGGTCCGAGCCCCCAGAGTGCCAGCGCAGTGGCCTCTTCTCCGGGCAGGGACCCTCCTTTGCGTGCTAGTCCCCTTTTTATAACTCAGTTGTTTACACACTGGTCATGCATCCGCCCCCACAGAGATTCTTACTTCATCCTGCCCCTGATAGGCTCTAACCTGTTCCGGGTCCTAGTTGAGAGACTCCGGTCTCCGCGTTCTTTGTCTGTTTCCTCTGCATCCCATAACGTACTCATAATGCCTTGCAGTTAGCAGACAAGCAGTAAACAGAAGCTGGAAGGTGTCCGTTGTCCTTATAGCCCAGTATCTTACAGAGCTCGCTGGGCTTGCGGCAGCGAGCGGGCCGTGCCACCGTGGGACCATCCCTGCTTCCTTGCTGGCCCTCTGTCCACCTGCAGAGTCTGCGGTGGTGGCTCAGGTCCCCGTCACACTCAGAATCTCTCCTGCCTCTTCAAGTCTCTCTGGCTCTTTTGCCTCCTCCTTCCTCTTCCAAGGGCACCGTGTGACCGCCCTGGGCCCCCGGGGTTCGGGACAGTCACAGGCTGCAAGGCCGGCCCCTCAGGCGCATCTGCGAAGCCCCTGTTGCCACGTAGGGTGGCGCAGTCATGGGTGCTGGGGACTGGGACGTGCTCGACTCTGGGAGGCCGCTGTTCCTCCCGTTACGTCCGTGAAGATGGGGAGCCTCGTCTTGGGCAGAACATCATGGGACACGGGAGAAGGCCCGAGGTAAGGAGCTACACGCGTGCGTGGGCCGGGCCGAGCGCCCGGGGAAACAGGCAGGGACCCGGAAGGGGCCAGGTCCTAAGGCTGGTGGCAAGGAGGGGTGGCGAGGAGACGGGTAGGGCGAACCTCTTCCAGTGGGCCCAGCGGGTGGGTACACTTGTGTGCAGACCAGGCTGCCCAGCGCCGGCACTGTGTACCCTGTACCTTCTGGGGCCGCCATGGCATGTGCTGCCCGTGCCCTGCCTGAGTGCCCCCCGAAAGGCCCCACTGGGAGGAGGCCGGGATGAAGGCCATGCATGGACTGACAATGGGTGAGGACCCCGTGCATGAAGGTTGACCCGGCTCCGCACCCGAGTGCCCAGTCTGCAGACGGCAGCGGACCATCCTTAGCCTCCGTTATGGGTCGGGTCACACCCTCCCAGAAGATGCTAAAGGGGAAACAGTGGGAAGTTTATTGAAGACTCACCTTTATAGGCCTGCTGGCAGTGGGAGGTGGGGTGCGGAGGCAGGGTATGTCCTTGGCAGACTGGGTTGAGTTCTATAGCGTGCAACACAAGCCTTCAACCAGCCACTGTGTGTGGCGTTCGGGACTCAGTCACACGTCAATAACCGAGATGAGCCGCACACACGACCCTGCACTTGCAAGGGTTGTTTCTTGTCCCTGCCTCTGCTGCCTGCTGCCTTCAGGTGTCAGGACCTAGTGCCTCCCCCGGGGGTGCACGGCAACGCCATTTCAGCTTCTTCGTGCTGCTGTGCAAGGAGGAAAGGGAAGTTAAGTGCCGGGTGATTGAGTCTGAAAATTCAGGAGAGCCAGAGCTGCGGAGTGGTGTCAAAGATCAACAAAGCCAGACACCAACGTGGCCAGGACAGGCCTTAATTGGTGACAGCTGCTGTGACAGGGGAGAGTCCAGGTGAGCTGAAGTCCACTTCCATTTGCAGGGAGGTCTCAAAGGGAGAACGAGGAACAGGGAGGGGCTGACGGGCCTGTGGAGTAGGCGAAGTGACAAATTACTCAGCGCTGGAGGGGGTGGCGTGCGGGTAACCCTCTGGCACTTGCCCGGGTCAGGCTCGTGCCCCAATCCCCGCCAGGGCAGGGAGACAGGCCGCACCTTTGGGTGTCGGCTGGAACGAACAGGAAGTCCTGAGTTTTCTCAGGCAGGCACGTTAAAGGGGCTGGGGTCATCCTGGGTGTGGCCTCGAGCGCCCAGGAATGAAGGTGTGAGTTCTCCAGGGGGCGGCGAAGAATCTCTGGCAGGTGGGTGCTGGCTGAGGGCAGAGGGGCTGGCATGGCACAGAGGGGCACAGCGTGAGGGCCACCGCAGCCCCGCCCAAGCACTGCAACCCCCGCCTTGACACCCTCTGCTTCCTGGCTGTCGTTCGTGTTCATGTGTCTGCCCACAAGTGCGCGCGCGCGCACACACACACACACACACACACACACCTGCTCTCTGTCCCTTTCCCATGATGCCAGTATTCCACGGCGGCTCTGTTGCTGGGGGCGATGATGAAGCAGGTCAGTAGCTGCAGAAGACTGAGTGGAGCACGGGATGTCGCCCTGGCCTCGAGCTGCACGTAGTGCTTCATGAGATTTAGGGCAACTCGTTTTGGGGGCGCTGAGTGGTTTGCATGATGTGTGGTGGGAGCATTTTCACTGAGCATAGCGTGAACGTTGTCAGAACCAAAATGGAGTCGCTTGTGTCAAACCCTAGCAAAGGTAGAGCAGCCGGGAGGTGAGGAGGGAGGGAGGGGGCTCGCGCACGCATGGCCGCGGCGAGAGCTGTTGCGAGGGGCTCTCACGCACGTGCGCCTGCAGCGAGGTCTTCTTCCAGGGCCTTCCCGGCTGCAGCCTGCTACGGCGGTCACGGTAGCGGGGTGTGCAGGAACGCTCGCCTGCCACGCCGTCTCCACCGTGAGCTGACGTCAGCTCCCGAGACTGGCCCCTGGAGCCAGCGTTCTCTTTTCTCAAGACAACTTAGGTGCACTCCTCCTTCTGCCTTTCAAACCTTCCCCCTGCCCCAACCTCCTTGGACGTGTCTGTGGCCCTCATGGTCTGCACATTCAGGATCTGCAAATCCCCTGCGAACTCCCCAATAAACTCCATATCTTTGGCGAATCTCTCTCTTCATTCTGTAGGTTGACAGTAGATATGGGATGGAGGGTATTGGACAGACAAAACAGTGAGATTTGTCACTTATTTAGCAACCACCTTGGCCAGGGTTGTATTGCAGAGAACAGAATCCACCCCAGCTGTTACAAAAGGAAAACATTTATTTCAGGGCACAAAGTGGCTTCAGTGATTACAGTGTCAGGGAGAATTGCTTAAGAAGAGAACCGCAGGCCAAGCTTTCAAGAGTCACTCCGACGTCACGCCACAGAGCCGCCGTCCCCTGCACAGTCAGGAACCTTCTGGCTCAGGAATCCCAGAGCCTCCTCACCAGGAAGACTCTACGTTCTGGAGTCGACAGGAGCAGAAAATGACCTCTGCCAGCTCTGGAGCCTGCTGCGTCTTCCCTGATCAATGCTGACAGACGGGGCACCCATACCTGCCTGCCCACAAGATAGCCATGGCACCCCGAGACCCGGTCCGTGGCTGTTGCCACCCTCAAACCAAATGCCCAGGTCATCATTCCTGCCAGCAGAAACAGGCAGCAGCAGAGGTGTGGCCTCTTCCCAGTCTCGTGTGAGGGTACCTGACTCATGCCAGACCCCTCGATCTGCAGAAATCTGAGGATGCCAGCTTAGCTCCTTGGCCTCTGCACACAGGAGATATTAGGCAGAAGTCAACAGAAAGGGCCAACCCTCCCAGCCCAGCTGACCAGCCTCTGAGGCCTTTCCAGGCTTGGTGGATCCCCACCCTCATCAATGGCACCAAAAACGGCAGACAGTCCATGCCTGGCTTCTCTTGCAGCTAGGGTGAGTCACATGACCCAGATCCACCAATCGGATGCTCCCAGACCAGATTTTGAATCACAGGGAGAGGCAGTCAGATCCCATTTCTTACAGCAGGGCAGCAGCACGGACAGTACATCCAAGGCCAGCACCCAGAGCAGATGTGGGGGGACTAGCACCCAGAGCAAATGTGGGGGGACTGCCCAGTGACAGTGACAATGTGACATTTGCAGGCTGGCACTTCAACATCACTGGGTCACTGATCCTGGCTATAGAGATGCCCAGCCTAGGTGTCTGGACTCACTCGTATTTTGGGAGCCCCCAACGTCCTTTGAGTAAATCTCTCTGCGTACGTAGCCGGAGTTACTGGCTTACAACTCAGACCCCTGCTGGATGCAAGACGCTGTCAGAGAGCTCTGCATGCGCCTTTAGCCATGAGGGGGGGCTCACGGGGGGAGGGCAGACTAAGGGCTGCACAAATCCTGCAGAAGAGGCGTCCATCGATGTATCCCAAGCAAGCTGTGCACAGGCTTGTGGCGTGGGCTGGGGGACCTTGGGGGCAGGGGCTCATGGAGAAAATGCAGCCTGAGTGCTTTTGATCCTGAAATATTGTCAACTGTGTAGTCCTCGTGGGCACCAGCGCTGTCTCCGCAGGGCCCAGCACAGAGCTTTCTGTGCACATTGAGTGACAGAATATGTCTCCTCCAGACACAGGCTCTGACGTGGGGAGGGCTCTGGCTAGGGCCGCAGTTGCCATGGAAGACGGGCACTGTTTGGGGACTCAAGTGCACTTCTGCAGGGAGCTGTCACTTCTGGTGGAGACAGAGAAGCTGCTTGGCGGAAGAAGCCTTGGCCCAGACTGCCGGCTTCTGGGGGAGTTAGCCAATGGGGAGTCCAGGCCGGAGCCCGGAGGGAGGGGGGACAGAGCCGCTGGTTGAAGGACGGAAGTCGGGAGGGGAGAAATTCCAGGTGAGGATGAGAGGGAAGTTGGGGCAGGTGAGTTTAGGCCTCATCGTGCCAGGACCAGGAGGCCACCGGTGCCCATTCTGGGTGGGGAGGCCACATTCTGCCTTCTACAGTACAGGCAGCCTCTGGTCCCCATGTGGGAAGTGCCCCATACCCACTGCACCCAGGAACATGTCCCCTCAGGGCCCTCCTGCACACAGCGCTCTGCAGCCACTGCCAGCGCTTCCAGGCACGGCCCCACGTGAGCCGCCCCCACGCCGCTGCCGAGGCGCCTGGTGGCCGCCTGCTCTGGGGGTGCACAGGGGCCTGCTCTGCTGTCGCGGGACTCAGCGTCTAACACCCAGCTCGGTTTCCGTCACAGATGGGGTCAGCAAAGGTTTGGGGGCAAGATGAGGAGTCAGCTGGAGAGTCGCCTAGGCCCGAGGAGGGTGGGGGTCAGGCCCCCGCAGGCGGGCGAGCAGGCGGCAAGACGAGTGCCCGCGCCGGCCCTGCCCACAGGCCGCGGGAGGAGTGACCTCACTGGCACGTTGCAAGCCCCCAAGGCCCCAAGCCTTCTGAGAGCTGCTGGCGGGAGCTGGTGGTCAGTGGACGTGCTCAGGCCACCTTGTCCCGACAAATGGAATCAGCGGCATTGGCGGGTGTGCTGCCCCCCCCTGCCCCCCGGGGGACGTTCAGATCCCGGCAGCGTCTGGGGTCAGTGGAGAGCTCTGCGCGTCTTCTGCCTGGAAGAAAACGGACATTTGCTTGACTGGCGTGAGACCGCCAGGAGGAGAAGAAACCGGGACCCGGGCTGACTGTGTGCAGGCCACGCCTCCCGCCCCCTGCCCCACTCCTGCTGGGATCCGCAGTGGGCCCCCCGGATCCAGGGCTTCCCGCACCAGCAGCTGGGCGGCCACATGCACACTGCGGCTCCCGTCCTCCCCAGGATCCTCCAGGTGGTATCATCCCCCCATTCGACAGAGGTGGCACCTGAGGCTCCAAGGGGTTAAACACTGACCTGCTGGTAGCATGTGGTCGAAAGAGAAACGTCTCCCGGAATTACCCAGGTCCCGACATCTGGAACCTGTGGCTATTTCATTTCACGTGGTGGGGGAGGTAAGCGTGCTTACTCCCATGGAGTAAGGCCTAACCACATGAACTTAAGGAAAGGACATTGTCCGGGATGTTCCTGCTGGGCCCCAGGTAACCACAAGGGCCCTCGAGTGTGGAGAGGGAGGCGGGAGGGTCAGAGTCAGATGACGCCACCTGAGAACAGCCCAACTGGCCACTGCTGGCTCCAAAGACGGAGAAAGGCCACGAGCCACGAAACGTGGCAGCCCCTGTGGGCTGGGAGAGGCCCCGACGTGGGTGCCCCCTGGAGCCTCCAGGGGGAGCCAGCCCCGTGGACACCTTCGTTTTAGCCCAGTGGGACCCGTTCTGGATTTCCGGCCTCCGCAACTGCGAGATAATAAATTTGCACTGCTGAAGCTGTGAAATTTGTGATCTGCTACGGCGGCCACAGGAAACTCACACAGAGCATCAGAGTCTGGACTCGACCTCAGCTCTGTCCCAGCCGGAAGCTTCTTACCCCCAAGCTGCGCAAGGCAGTGGGCAAGAAAAGAGGAGAGCCCAGGCGCCACCATGGCGGTGGCCTCGGCTGAGAGCCCGGCACAGGCCCCCCAGCGAGGCCACCTCCTGCGGGATTTCCCCGTGCCTGACCCTGACTGGGCGGCGCTCCCCACCTGCACTGCTCCTGGTCCCCAGGGCCTGAGGCCTGCTGTCCATTCACACTCCCACGACACTTGTCAGGCCTACCCCTGGCCTTGGTTGCCCCACCTGGAATGACAACCTTGGGCCTGCTAAACTCCAGTCACCTGAGCCCCCAGCTCAGACCTTTCAAAACGGACATGGTCACCCCTGCAGGGAACATCACCCACAATGTCACCCCCCCACACCAGGGACATCACTGGGGCTCAGGAGGCCAGGTGCTGGGACGGGCTTGCTCACTGGCCTCGCCTGCAAAGTGGCCCCAGGAGGCAGGCCAAATGACCCAGGGGACTTGAGCGACGGCCCACCTGGCCACCCCATTCACCCTCATGCCCCTCTGGGGCTGTCCCTGTCATGAGCCACAGACCCTTTTCAGAGCTGTTGGGACAATCCCCTGATCCTGGAACCATGACATGCACACAGGTTCAGCCCCGATGCCAGGATGCCCCTCCCTGGGCCTCAGCAGCCCCATTTAAGGGCTCCAGGGCGGGGACCACAGCTCCTCAGCCAGCAGGTCACCGGCAAGAGGCAGTTGCTCTGACCGGATCCCAGCCTGCATGTGGGTGCGTGTGGGCTGGGGGGATGGGCTGCAGAGGAATCTCATGACACCTTGTTACATCTGAATCGCAAATAAACAATGAATAATTTCGTTAATGTAAGTGTGTCCCACACATAGCAAAGGAAACAGTTGTACTAAAAAAATATATGTGTCGTTTCTCTGAAATTCAGATGTCACGGGGCATCCAGTGTTGTGTGTTGTGTTTTTTTGCTAAATCTCGTGCCGCAGCGGGAAGGAGAGGGGGGAGGGGTGGGGGAGCGGCGGGTGCATTTTGAGCCTGGTTTTGCAGGAACGTCTCACAGCCAAGGTAAAACACACGGAAAAGCTGGGCACGTGGAAATCCACACATAAACGACGAGGACGAAAGCACGGCAGGGCTCGCGCTGGCTTTTGTGACCTCGCAAAGCCCCTGCACACTCGCAGTGTGCCGGCCGGGGGCCGCCTGCTCCTGGCAGGGCCTCAGGATCCCGCGGAAGCCCTTAACTCCGCTGCTATCTGCCCTCGTGAGATGCAGCCTGGATCCCCAGGCTTGTAAAGCATCATTCAGAGATGTTGTCAGCTACCGACAGGAATCGCTCCCTCCCTTGTACAGGCTGCAAAGGCGGTGCACGCAGGACTCGGAGCCCTTGTAAACCTGCCAGTGCCTAAAAAACAAATTCAAAAACATCGCAGGCAAAGCTAACAAGTTTAAATTGAAATCCTATATTTAGCCCTCAGCAATCCCACCCCACCGCCCAACGTTAATTACCCCGCAGCCGGGAAGAAATGCTGCGGTGCCCGGCTGAGGCCTGAGAATACTCTCCCCTTGGCAAAAAAAAAAAAAAAAGAATTTGTCAAGGAAGTCTTCATGCTTTGATGTTTTTTTGTTTTCCTGACTGTATCTTCTCGAGCCTCCGACCTGTCATAAACACCATCCCCACCTTCCGGTCCCTCCTCCTCCCAGCCTGCCTCCCTCCGCCATCTCTGTCTTCCCCGTCTTTGCCCTTGCGAACCTAGTTTCCGGGGTAGAGTGAAGCCGTGCCTTGAACTTGGGGCAGAGGCAGCTGTAATCCAGTCTAGCTGCTCCGGGAGGATGTGAGCTGAGCCCTGTGGCTGGAGCATGCGTGTGACACAGTGGCTGGGCTGCATGGGCTTGGGGGACGGGCCGGAGACCCTCAGGGCTTAGAAGCTGCAGCAGCAATGGTCCCAGGTCACCGGTGGCTCTCAGCTGCTCTGACAGTTTTAAGGACAGCTCGGTGCCCACTGCCCCAACCCCCCCCAAATGCCTTCTGGCTCTCAGGTCGCACCCCCAGGCCTCCCACCAGAATGACCCAGGGAGCCTCAGGTCCAGGTGGTGACTCCCACCTCCCAGGGACCCAAAAGAGCCACGTTTTCACTTGGCAGGGCCTCTGGTCTGCGAGCGGCTCTGTTCACCCGTGGTTCAAGTGACCGAGTAGGGACATGGGTCATAGTGTCAGCCCAGCCTGTCTCCCAGTTGCAGAGGTAGATGGTGCCATAAGGGACAGTGACCTGCTTTGAAAAGTAAAGGGCCCAAGGGCCCAGCTGCCGTGAAGGCACCTGGCGGGAGAGACATAGGTGCTATTCGGCATTCTGATTTCTCAACGTGGACGATCGAACGCTATTAAAATGTGGGGCGGCAGTAGTGTTCCGCACAAAGATCGCAACACAATGCACTGCACCGCTGCACTACACTGTAATGGGGATGGTCCGGCCACACTGCAGCTGCCCTGTCGGGCACAGCCTGGGGCCAGGGGTGCTCGGGCACCTCGGCGGGTGGCGTTGCCCTCAGCTGTGAGCAGAGCCGGGCGTGAGCGGGGCCCTCGGCCATAGCCCGACCAAGGACTAATTAACACATTTCCTAAAATGTCCGTTTTGCCACCAGGCTTTGGAATCCAAGGGAAGCGAAGACAGCCCTCGTGGGAGCTGCTTTTGTTTTACAGGGAAATTTAATTTAAGACCAGAGCGTGTTTGGTGCCACATGACCCTGTTTTAATTGCCATTTGGCTGTGACTCAGAGAAACCAGCTGAGCGAGGAGGTGTGGACGGCGGAGGGGTGGGTGGGGCACGCTCTCGAGCGCCCGCGTGGGGTCCAGCAGCCGAGCCCTCCCGCCTCCCGGGCGTCCTCCCCTGGGGCAGGCAGGGCCCGGCGCCCATTCGCCGTAGGCTGCAAAAGCACCGCAACCCAGAGCGGTTCGGTGGCTCGACCCGTCTCAGCCCTCATCTGCCGCTCATTTGCTGACACGGTCATTGGACAGGGTGCTGTGTGACTTTGCCGCCCGTCTGTCTTGTCCACGACTCCCGGCAGGTAGGAATCGTGCCCTCTTGTTCCCCGCTGTGTTCCCGGCTTCTGACGCAACGGTCCCACGCCCCGGTCGATACTCAAAGCCTCATTGTTGAAGGAGCAAAGGAGTGAACGGACACGCTGCCTCCCGGGCCCCCGTGTTCACAGAGTAAGAAAGTGAGTGGCTTGAATGAATGACTTTTCCCATCTGCCACCATGAATGGCTGGAGCCTCTGAGAGCCCAGGTCGGTGAGACTGTGTCCACGTTCTGGACATGGGCAAACGGAGCAGAAAAGCCATGAAACGGGGGGTTCCCTGCAGATTTCAGTGCCTGTGGGGGAAGGGCAGCACCCAAGGGCAGGCGGTCTGACCTCAGAGTGACCCACACTCAGGAGCGACCATCCCAGCACCTGGGTCCTGTGCTAGCCCACCTGCCCGCCATCGGACACCAGGTCCTGCTGCTCTGCCAGGTCATCCTGAGGCCACAGCCGGAATCCCTGGGTCTGGGGTCTCCCTGGGGAGGCCTTGGGGCTGGGGTTGAGGGCGCTAGGACAGCAGGGCAGCCCAGGACGGTCCCAGCAGCCTCCACAGGCCCCTTTTCAGTGACTGATGGAGGAGTTCGGAAGCCTCTGCTGCCAGCCGTCCGGGAAACGCCACTTTCGGCACCGCTGGGCCAGAACCCCACATGGCAGGGCAGCGGGGTGGGGGTGGGGCCCCTGCTGTGAACGGGGGGGGGGGGATTTGCCGCCCCTGTTGCCCGTCCTGCTCCCCCCACGGGTGCAGGCGTGAGTGCGGGAAGGCGATGCCCTGAGCCCTCATCCGACACCAGGTGGGCCCGCCGACCAGGCTCAGCCTCCAAGAACCGTGTGGCCACGGGCCGGTGTCAGACCCTCCGTGGGCCTGGATTCGCATCCGAGATAGGAGGCACAGCTCCCTTTGAGTGGTCAGAGACCCCTCAAAACTCCAGGGAGCCGGTCTCCCCACTTTTGCACTTGGCCAGGGAGCCAGAGCCCAGGGAGCCTGTGGGTGTCAGGCCGAGAGTCCAGTGTCCTGGGCTGGGCTCTCCTCCCACGGGGGGCACGTGGGAGCTCTGGGCCCTGGGCCTTTCAAGGCTGAGCCTGGAGACAGGCTAGGAGGAGAGACCCAGGCCCTGGCCCCAGAGGGCCCTGATCGCTGGGGCTTGGGCAGATGCGGACAGCCCTGGGGTGCCAACAGCTTGCAGGAAGAAGAGGAAACCAGCAGAGGTGGCAGAGGTCAGACTCACCCAGTCAGAGGTCAGAGGTCAGACTCACCCAGTTCTTCCCAGCCTGCCCCACCCCCGCCCCCAGGCATGCGGTGGGTGCTCCGAGGGAGGTGCCTCAGGCAGCTCTAGGGCTGAGATCCAGCGGCAACCTGGAGCCCTCACTCCTTCGGGACAGGCTGTGGGCTCTGCAGCAGCCTCAAGACTTGGGCAGCCACCTACGGTGCCGCAGTGGGGCCACAGGAGCAGCCCCAGCCCCTGCGAGGCCAGGCCCCTGCAGAGGAGCAGGGTCAGGTTGAGGCTCCCGCTGCAGCATTGAGCCTCTGAGGGCCGCTGGCCCGAGACCCCACCCCGGGCAGGGCTGCCAGGACAAGGAGGAGACGGTGAGCCTCTGTGCAGCTGGCGAGGTCCGGTCCAGAGGGGCTCCTGGTGCTGGGACAGCTCAGCTGCAGCTCCCCTCTGATGGTCGCCAAGCAAACGGCCCCAGAAACGCAGTGGGACCCGGGCCCTCCCCCCGGAAGGGGGGGCGCAGCCGCAGCAGCGGTGGTGGCTGCAACACAGTCATCCCCGTGCCAGGCTTCCCTCATCTTAATGGATAGGAGGCATTTTTGTAGCAATAAAAATAGATTTAATAACCAGACAGCAAAATTACATTTTTTAGGGAAAAAAAACCCAAGGTAGTAAATATTCACTGATGTTCCGCACGAGATCGCCGGGGTCACGTTCTAGACACAGATTACAACGCACGCGTGTGCGCGAGCGTGGGGACACGGCACCCCGCTGTCCAGAGGCTGGCGGACCCCGCTGTGCCTTAGAAGCCAGAGAGCTGCCCCTGCACCTGGAGCAGCTCGAGGCGCTTTCCTCCCCTGCACGGGGTAACAAGCACGAGCCCCTCGGGGCCACGCTCAGAGAAGTAGGCACCAGAACTGGGAGGGGAGGGAAGACACGGGCGGCTCCTGGGGTCCCAGGGCCACGCTGGCGGTGAGCTGGGGCGGCGGACTGGGGTCCCGGGCTTGGGCTTTCCTCCGCCCGGCCAGTAAAGGAAGCAGCCCACAGCCCCGGCCCCACAGAGCAGCGGCTCCCGGACACGGCAGAGGGAGAGGGTCCCATCTCCGCCCTGCCCAGGCCTCGATTTCTCATCTCCTGGGGAAACGCGTGGTGTCTGCGATTTGCATTTTCATCCATTCAGCAAATCTGCTCTGCGCTCCTCCGCCTCGCGGGCAGCATGAGGCACAGCCCGGCCTGCAGCAGGGACCCTGCGCCAGAGCGAGCACTGGTCCGGGCCCCGAGGCTCTGCCGGAGCCGGGAGGGGAGCCAGGAGAGAATTGCTGGCAGGCGCCCGCACGCAGCCCTGGGAGGCAGGACCCCCGCGATGGTACTGAACAAGGGGTGTGTGGCCAGAGGGCTGGTGTATTTGGACTTCGACTTGAAACAATGGGGAGCCACTGAGGGTGTTGGAGTGAGGGCTCCAGGTGTGGGAGCAGGGGAGTGGCAGGGTTGGGGATGTGCATTTGGAAATATTCCTGCGGCCCTGTGGGGAGGAGTGTGCTGCAGGCAGGTGCCAGGTGTCGGGCTGTAGGGTAGGTGCACCATCTGAGCGGGAAGGGAGACGCTGGTGACAGGGCAAGGGTGTTTCCCTGCCAGGGTGGCTCCAGGGTGGTGGCGGCCCCTTCTCTGAGCCTCTGACCCAGTCCAGGGGACGAGGACATAAGGAGGGCAGTGACAGAGGGCATGGAGCAGGGGTAGAATCCAGAGCCTGCCCAGAGACGGCCTGTCTAGCTAATGGACCGGAAAGGTCCTTCTGGGCCTTTCCAGGGTGAGATGGGCCTCAGGGGGGTCTTGTTCCTCGTTAGGTTTGTAACTCAGTGATGAAACAGCCCCCAGGGCATGGAGGTCAGGGTGGGTGTGGGTGGCAGGTTGGCAGTCCCTGCCCTCCCAACAGCGTGTCCTGAGCCCATCCCACACCTACAGGGGTTGGGCCTGCTGGTCCTGGAGTCCCCACCTGGCCCCGAGCTGCCCCTGCCCCTGCCCCAGGCTGTGATGGCCTCTGTCCACAGGATCAGGTCTCTGCCCCATCCCTGAGAACCCTGCCCTGCAAATCCTGCAAAGCCAGCCTGTGGCTGCCCTCTTGTCCAGGTCACACGCCCACCCAGGGCCCTCTCCAAGGGGCGGGTCTGGCACCAGGTCGCTGGGCTGCTCTGTCCGGCAGAGACTTCCCGCTCTGCGCATGCTCGGCACAGCAGGGACCAAACCTCACTGCTCTGCTGCATTCGGCAGCAAGGGGCACAGAGGCACGTGGGAGAGGCGCCCGTGCAGCCGTCCTGCTAGGTGCTATTGCGCTGCACAACTCCAGGGGGCGCCAGCCACAGAGAAGGAAAGGCCACTGAGCCCCTGGGAGTTGGCAATGAGATGACCCTGCTCCTCAGGGGACAACCTTGGGCAGCGTCCCCCTACCTGTGCAGTGCCACAGCTGTGCACTAGCAGCGTGGGGTCCTCACTCAAGGGCAGGGGCTCACCCAGGACCCTCACGCCAGCCCCTCCTGGCGGAGCCCCGTGGTGAGGGCTAGCGGCCGACGCCTCCCCCGGGCCCTGCCCCGGCCCCACGCCAGACGAGCCTGCTCCCTGCGCCAGCCAGGCCCGGGCTGGGACACACATAGCTCCAGCCCTGGGGAGCTGCATCCGTCCTGCCTGGTCTCTGCAGGCGCCTTTGTGAGGGAGCGAGCGGCGCAGGCTGGCAGGTGGGTCCCGTTTTAGGGCAGCCACCGCGCCGGCTCCTCCGGAACGCACTGAATAAATTTCCCTTTATTAGACGCGGGCTCTCCCATGGCCACGGCTCCCCTCATTATTCCTGCATACGTTCGGGCGTGATGGGCTCCAGACCCCTTTGCATTCAGAAGCCAGGCCCCTCCAGGATCCCGGCAGGGGTCTCGGTGCCGTGCAATTTACGGGAACAAGAGGGGGAGAGCTGGCGGGCGTGGGGCGGGCGCTGGGCGGGCAGGGTGGGAGCCCCCGCTCTGCCCTGCACCTCCGGGAGCTCTGCTGATGCGCCTCCCACGGGCTGGGCCGCGCTGTGGAAAGCACGGGAGGTGGCTTTGCACGGCAGAGCGGAGCAACCCCCCTCCTGCTGGCCAGACACACTCACGCTCACACGCAGTGACACCTGCACGTGTGTACGCTCACACGCTCTCACACGCTTGGCCTGTCCTCGCTCTCTGGGCAGCATCGCCTCTTCCCTCAGACCACCCCGTGACCCTCGCTGGCCCCTCTGCCACCCGCCACAGCCCCCAGCCCAGTATGGCCCGCCACTCTCTGCACAGGCTCCGGGTCCAGGTGTGACTGGGCCACTGCCCGGCCGGGGCCTCGGTCTCCCCTCCTGCCCTGTGGGTGGGAGTCCCTCCTGCCCAGGGCTTTCAGGCCTCCCCCGCTCCCAGGGCCCCGAATCTGGACCCTGAGGCGTCTCCACGGCTCTCTGGCTGGGTCCCTGGGACGGTCGTGCAGGTGGGGAGGGGTCAGCCCCACAGCAGGACTCGTGCATCCGCTGTCACCCAGAGCGTCGCTGGGGCCTCACTGTGGCTCACCAGAATGACCCGTGGCTCCTGCCTTCCGGGACCGGGACTTGGCGCCTTCTTTGCTGTCTTCAAAGCTTCTCCAGTTCCGCCTCCTTCCCGGCATGGCCTGTCCTGCAGGGAGGAGCCTGCCTTCCTGGCACATGTGACAGGGCGGGGTGTGAGGACGCTGGGCCCCCCAGCCTCCCGCAGCTGACAGCCCACTGCCCCCAACTCGCCCAGAGAGCATCTGAAGACCCGTGATGTTGTCACAGCTGTGCCTATCAGATGAGCTTGTCCCGAGCCCAGCAGGACCTAGGGTCTGAGATAGGAGAAACCATGGCTCTTGGGGGCTCCTGGCTCAGGCTCCGAGGGCAGGCGGGGGCCATAGCAGCTCAGAGCTGCCCCTACTGCCTGCCCTCTCGGGGTGACTGTCAGCTCGCCTTCTCTGCAAAAGACAGAGCATTTTGCAGACACACCTGGGGGCCAGAGAGGGAGGGGGCAGCACAGTGTCCACCCTCAGGGGAGGGGTGGCCGGGCTGCCACCCCCCGGGCAGAGCTGCCCCCAGAGCCTGCAGGGCTCATCAGCAAGGAAGCTCTGCCCCCGAGCCCCCATGGCCTGTCCGCCCCCAGCCCTGCCCCCCCAACTCAGCCCCCACCTGAATGACCCCCGCAGGTGCTAACACGCCAGCTGGGCATCAGGGAGACAGCTGTGGGCAGTCCGTGGGGGGACACTGATCCACAGTGGGGGCTCCTCTATCTCACGTGATGCAGAGCAAAGAGCGGCCAGTCCCACTCGGGGAACCAGGCGTCCCCCAGGAATCCGGGGGAACTCAGGTCCCAGCCGGACAGAGCAGGACGTGGGACTAGGGCAACGGGCAAAGGGGCCTCGACGGGTGCAAGGGCCGCCAGCCCCTTCCCGGACGTGACGTCCACAGGGAAGGCCCCGGGACGAGACCCGCAGAGCCCCTGCGGCCCGGGTGAGGTGCCGCTCCCCGGCGGAGGTGTCAGCTTCATCTGGACCCTGCGTGGCGTCAGCACATCCCTGTACAGGGAACACTGGCGGGTTCGGTGGTTTCCGGCGGGACAACGGGCTCGGAAAAGGGCGAGACATCCACCAGGAGCCCAAAAGACTCTGGGACCAGGGGTGGCACCGAGACTGGGGTGAGAAAGAGGCGGCAGGAGGCTCCCACCCCGCTCTCCCCAAAACCCGTCCTCCAAGATTCGGTGCCCAGAGGACACTTACAGAGCGCCTACTGCATACCAGGCCCCGTCCCCCCGGAGGCGCGGCAGGGAAAGGACGTCTGTGTGCAGGAAGCTGTGCTCTAGACGGGGGACGGTGCAGACGTGTCAGCAGGCCGTGCACCCAGATAAAATCTCAGGACCCTCCGCCGACTCCCGGCCAAGGGACCCCCCAAAAAATAATCTTAAAGCTGAGTTGCCGCCCTGAGGGGAAGGGAGGTCCAGCACGCCTAGTTTCTCCAGGTCCCGTTAGGAGTCACTGTCTGTCACAAGACACAAAGCCATTAACAAGCCTCAGCCCACGCAAGACACAGCTGAAACCACAGCTGCAGGGCCTCAGTTTACCGGAAAGACCGCTGGAATCTGAGTACATCTCCGGCGTGTGTCAGGTGGCTTGCCTCTGATTAACAGAAGGTCGTTCTGTATTGATAGAGGAGTCAATTCAGCAAGAGGACATGACAATCCTAAATGAGTGTGCACTTACTCAGAGCATGTCAAGGTACTTGAAGCAAAAGCTCACAGAACCAAAAGGGAAAAATAGATAAACCCACAATATGGTTGGAGATTTCAGCACCCCTCTCTCAACAGTTGATAGAGTGAGTAGACAAAAAATCAGTAAAGATGTAGAGACTTGAACGATGCTATTTTAATTCTACATGCTAGCAACAAACAATCATAAATTAAAAAAATTTAAGTACCATTTAAAAGGACATCAATGAAATAGTTGGGAATAAATTTAACAGACTATGTCCAGGTCCTGTACACTGTGACAAAAATATCGCTGGAAGATATTAGATAGGTAGATAGACAGACAGACAGATAGATAAATGATATAGATAGATAGACACCCCTTGGTAGTGCAATAGAAGACTTGAGATTGTTAAGATGTCAATTTTCCCCAGATTGACATAGATGAAGTGCTGTTTAGTGAGCACTTACTATGTGCAGGCGCCAGACTGCCGCTAACCCCCCAAAGCCCTGCAAGCTGGGCTTCTTATCCCGACTCGAGATGAGCAGACGAGGTCAGACAGGGCAGGTGGGTCAGCCCAGGTCACACAGAGGGGGTGACAGACCCGCTCCCCCTCACCTGTGCCCATCCAGGGTCCCCAAGCTGGGTGAAGTGAGTGTCGAGGTTTTTCTGTCTCCTTTCTCCCGTTTTCAGACCCTTTCCACATGAGTTCCTCCACGGCTTTCCATCGCTTTCTCCCCTCAGGTCTCCTGGGAGACAGAGACTGCCGCCCCCACCCCCTGGCCCCTGTGAGTGTGGCAATTGACTCAGGGCTGGCCCCAGGCCCCTGTGAGTATGACAATTGACCCAGGGTTGGCCCCAGGCCCCTGTGAGTGTGGCAATTGACTCAGGGCTGGCCCCAGGCCCCTGTGAGTATGACAATTGACTCAGGGCTGGCCCCAGGCCCCTGTGAGTATGACAATTGACCCAGGGCTGGCCCCTGGCCCCTGTGAGTGTGGCAATTGACTCAGGGCTGGCCCCAGGCCCCTGTGAGTGTGGCAATTGACTCAGGGCTGGCCCCAGGCCCCTGTGAGTATGACAATTGACTCAGGGCTGGCCCCAGGCCCCTGTGAGTATGACAATTGACCCAGGGCTGGCCCCTGGCCCCTGTGAGTGTGGCAATTGACTCAGGGCTGGCCCCAGGCCCCTGTGAGTATGACAATTGACCCAGGGCTGGCCCCAGGCCCCTGGGGGTGGCTGTGGACCCCAGAACTGCCTCATTCCCACCGCAGCCTCCACCATGCCTTCCTTACCAAACCCCCAGGCTCACGGCTGCCTCAGGGCCTTTGCACGGCTGCTCTCTGGGCTGACAGGCTCTTCCCAGGGATCCTCTCGGCTTGCTCTCTCCTGTCATCCGGGTCTCTGTTTAACTGCCCCTCTCAGAAATCTGTTCCAGTGATTTTCCCCATTCAAACTGGGAAGAAGAAATGGGAGCAAGCACGGTTTCCCCAGGCCCTCCTGGCCACACATAGGGAAGGAGCGGCCTGCCCCTCCTGTGGACGCCCGCGGTCCGTCCTGCCACAGCGCCAGGTGCCTGGTGCAGGTGCGGAGCCCTCCGGGCACTCAGAGATGCACCTGGCCTGGCTCCTGCCACATCCTCTCTACCCACACCCCCGGCATGCGCCCACGCAGGGGCAGCCTTCCTCAGGAAGACTGCTCACGTCACCATGCGCAAGGGACACACGCAAGGCACCGTGTGAGCCCGCAGGCCCTTGGGATCGGTGGCCTGGTAGCCATGGCAACGCGTCGTGGCTTTGCTCTTCCCGCTCACCTGGGCTGGGAGGTCGCAGGAGCACAGGAGCGGGTCGGCGTCCCAGAGGCCCCGCACCGGCCAGAGAAGAGAAGCTGCCGGCGTCGACTTTCCCAGGCGTGCATTGAGGGGCCTTGCTGAGCCGGGGGCTGCACTCAGCGGTCCCAAACCCTGTCCTGGGGACTCCGCTTCCCCTGATGGGCAGGACCCTGTGACAGAGCGTGTCCCTCCCCGGCGCAGGGCTCCCTCCCGTCAGCCTGCAAAGCTCCCCAGCTGCTCCTAACACGCCCGCCGCCGCGGGGTGGAAGACACCCTCCTGTCCCGCACCACAAAGCACCGGGGGTGACAAGTCCCTGAGAGTGAGCCTGAGGTTGGGGACAGTCCCCAGTCTGCGTTGTTTCTTTAAATGCAACTGTTAAGGCTTTAATCGAGATGAGGGAAGAGCGGTGGTGCGTTTACTTCCCTTCCCTCCCAAAACTCCGCCAGAGAGAAACTTACTTCTAGACAATAAATCTCAGCTTCCCTTCACTCTGAGCTGTGCTAGAATAACAGGGACGGAATTTATGCTCTTGCCTAAAGCGACTAGAACAACCAGGGAAATAAATGAAGCAGCCGATTCGTCCCAGAGAGGAGGGGAGCGGACGGGGTGAGCCTGCAGCCTCCGGGCAGTCCGGGGCTCGGGGACACCAAGGTGGCTGCGTTCAGATAGTGCCCGTGCCAGAGGGGACGGTGCCAACCCAAGACAGTGAGCGCCAGGGTGCTGCAGAGGGTCCCTCGGAGCCACCAGCCGTGCAGGCCCCTGAGGGGAGACTGGGCCAGGGAGAGAAGCACACGGAAGACAGGCAGGACAGCACCCACAGAACACTCACACGGGGATGGGGGTGGCTCGTGTCCCCACCAGGCCGGGCGCGGAGACCTCCTCACCCACGGGGGACGGGTGCGGTGCTCAGAATGACCCGCCTGTGCCGTGGGCTCGGGTTAGCCTCACACTGGAGATTGCTCCGGACAAAGCTTGAAATAAAACTTCAAACAGGTTGAACTGATTCCAGCTGAACTCTGTCCCAGGGGAAAGTTCGAAAAAAATTTTTTTAAAAAACAAACGAAACACTCAGCTCCAAAAGACGTAAAATTCACCATCTCTGGCATCAAATAAGAAACTCCAGGCCTGCAAAGAAGCGGGAAAATGCAATCGTCATCAGAGAAAAGTCAGCAGAAACAGATCCAGAAATACCACAGAATTTTCAGACAAGAACACTAAAAAACAATCATTGTAAATATATTCTGCAGTCAAGAAGACAGAAGAAAGTATGAGTGTGATCGGGAGAGAAATTAAAAATATAAAAAAAAGACCCAAATAAAACTTTTAGAGATTAAAAATCAATATCTGAATTTTAAAAATACTAAATGGGATTAAGCACAGACTGGATGTTATAGAACAAAAGATTAGTGAATTTGAAGGTATGGTACTAAAAACTGTCCTAAATAAAACCCACAGAGAAAAATATTGGGAATAAAACAAACAGATCATCAGTGGATTATGGGCAACACGAAGAGGCCTAACACATGTGTAATTGGAGTCCCAGAATCAAGCCAGGGGTGGGAGGCACAGGAAAAATAATTGAAGAAACAATGGCAAAAATGTTTCCAAATCTGACACAAACTGTAAATACACAAGTCCAAGAAGTCCAATAAAACCTAAACAGAAGAAACATGAAAACACCACACGACAGTGCTAAAAACTAACAATCAGCTGAAAACTAATGATAAATAGAAAATCTTAAAGGCAGCTGGAAGTGGGGAAAGAATATTACATACAGAAGATCCAAGAATTAACAGAATCCAATTCCTTGTAAGAAACAATGCAGTCCAGAAGACAATGGAGTGATGTCTTTAAGGAACTAGAATTTTAAAAACTGTCCACAGGGTAGTAGCAGAAGTAGGTGCCCAGTAAAATATTAATATATGCCAGCAACGTGTATGAAGCAACGATGTTTTCAGACACTCAAAAGCAGAGAGAATTCAGCACCACAAGACCAGCACTACCAGAGATGTGAAAGGGCATCTTCCTTTCAGGCAGAAGGAAGTGACGCCAGATGTAAATTTAGATCTTCACAAAGAAAGGAATGAAGCCGTTCCTTATTTACAAAAATCTCTTTGAAGATAATTGTCTGAAACAAAATAAGGACAAAGTATTATGGAGTTTGTCACATGCATTCAAACAAAATTTGAGACAGCAACAGTACAAAGAATGAGAAAGAGGAAGCTTACACTACACATGAAGGGGTGTGACGTTTTTAAGTAGACTGTCCTGTATATGGTAAACTCTAGAGCAGGTAATAGGTATTAATAGAGATAAAATGGAATCATAAAAAATATCTCATTAATCCAAAGGATGAAAACAAACAACAGGTGAGACAAATAGAAAACACATAGCATGATGATAGATTTAAATCCAATCATATTTATACTAACATTAAATGTAAATGGCCCAACATTCCAATTAAAAGATATAGACGGTCACATTGGGCAAAAACAAGAAAGACTCAACTATTTGCTATTACAAGAAACTCAAATTTAAGACACAAATAAGTTAAAAATTAAAGGGTGTAATACAATATGCCATGCAAATTCTAATGAAAGCTGAAGTGGCTATTTTAATATCAGACACAATATATTCCACAGCAAAGGTTGTTATCAGAGATTGAGAGGGTCGTTCTGTATTGATAAAGGAGTCAATTCAGCAAGAGGACATGACAATCCTAAATGAGTGTGCACTTACTCAGAGCATGTCAAGGTACTTGAAGCAAAAGCTCACAGAACCAAAAGGGAAAAATAGATAAAGCCACAATATGGTTGGAGATTTCAGCACCCCTCTCTCAACAGTTGATAGAGTGAGTAGGCAAAAAATCAGTAAAGATGTAGAGACTTGAACAATGCTATTTTAATTCTACATGCTAGCAACAAACAATCATAAATTTTAAAAAATTTAAGTACCATTTAAAAGGACATCAATGAAATAGTTGGGAATAAATTTAACAGACTATGTCCAGGTCCTGTACACTGTGACAAAAATATCGTCGGAAGATATTAGATAGGTAGATAGACAGACAGACAGATAGATAAATGATATAGATAGATAGACACCCCTTGGTAGTGCATTAGAAGACTTGAGATTGTTAAGATGTCAATTTTCCCCAGATTGACATAGATTTAGTGTAATTCCGATCAAAATCCCAATAGACTTTTTCACAGGATTTGACAAGCATATTCTAAATTTTAAATGGAATAGCAAAAACAATTTTGGGGGAAAAGAAATCCAAGATAGGGGACCCACATGAACTCACCCCAAGACTTACTACGTCACAGGAACCAGGACAAGGATGAACGAGGCTGGCGGGAATCCCAGGCGTGGACCGGAACAGGTGCGGCCACTGGTTTCAGCAGGTGCAGGACACTCCGTGGGAGTCCTCCCACTCGGGGCACTGACCCCTCGCTGCTGGCGAGACGAAGCAGATTAGACCCCTATGTCACAGCGTTCCCCAGCAAAACCAAAGAAGAATTAGAGAGTTAAATATTCTCATAGACTGTGAAAGTTTTAGAGGAAAATTAAAAAGTCCATTTTTATGCTCTTCGGGAAAGGAAAATGTGTGAAGTACAATGTGAAACCTGGAAGCCACAGAGAAAATGACTGACATATTTTATTCATAAAGCTGTTTTATATCTTCTGCTGGACCAAAGGCCCTATTTTTAAAATTCAGAGACAAGTAACAGAGTGAGAGAATATATCTGAAACCCTTGAAATAAACGGAGGATTATCATTAGAAAGGGTTATTATTAACATTATTCTTGGACGACATGAAGAGAACTCACAAGCGAGCAAGAACACGGTGACAAACCCAGTAGAAAAATAAGCAGACGTCATAAGCGGGCAATTCAGACGGGAAGGGGGGCGGAAATGAAATTAGCGCAAGTCAAGTAAATTCAAATGAGAGTAACGAGATAATATTTTGTTTCCAAACTGACAAAATTTAAAACAGGGAAAACATGCGCGGCGCTGGCTCCAGGGTGGGGAAGCAGCCGCGGACATTCCGCACGAGGGAATGTGTGGGTGGAATTTACAGATGTGCACATTTGCACAGTCTATTTATCGGGCAATTGCACAATGACAATAAACATTGCAAGTGCGCATACCCTCGCACTGCGCAAGTTCACGTCTAGGAATCTACCCTACAGACCCAGGCAGACGTGTTCACAGGGAAGCGTGTGCTGGTTTCTTTCGCTGCCGCAACCGATTTCTACAAACGTAGCGGCTTGAGAAAGAACAAACTGACTCCCCTATAGCGATGGGGATCAGACGTCTAAAATCAAGGTGTGGGCAGGTGTTCCACGGCCCCTCGTGATGACACTGGGCCCAGCACATGGCCCAGGTAATCTCCCACCTCGGGGTCTGTTCCGTACGTGTATCTGTAAGGTTCTTTTGCCGTGTAAGGTAGCGTAGTCGTGGGTTCTGGGGATCAAGACGTGGGCCTCTCTGGGGCTGTGGGGGCACGGTTCTGTCTGCCATGCTGGTCATGCAAGGATGTCACTTGCAAAAGTGACAAACCGAGTGACCCACGCGCCCACCGGTGAGGGAATAAGGGCCACGTCCACACAGTGACCTGCTACACAGCCATGGAGAGCGAAACTCACCCCCTCACACGGACACGCAAAGACCTGTGGGCCCCAGCGTTAGCCGTGGGATCTTCGTGGCGCAGTCCCACGCTGGGTGACATAACCATGATGACGGTGGCAATGCCGTGACTGCCAGTCCTCCACGTGGAGCGAGTCACAAAGAGAGGAGACACAGAATGTACTCTGTTGTGGTTTCTACTTGAGTATTGCAAATAGAAAAATGGGTTCACTACTCGGGTAAGGCCAAGCTTGCCCACGTGCCCTGAGGATGGAAGGCACGTCCCCACTTTAAAGAGAAGGAGCTGGAGGTGACACAGGGGCAACTGTGCCACGGGTGGGGCTGCGGAAGGGGCCCCCCTGCTGGGGACCCGTCACTCCCTCCCGCTCTGCAGGACGCACTGACAAGGACCCCTCCCCGGCCGGACTTCAGGCCGGCTCTGCCCAGCCCTCTCTTGGACGGGGACTCAGCCTCCAGCCCCTCTCCACCTTGCACGGCCCAGGATCAGCAAGGATCCTGCTACATTCGCTTAGCCAGAGTCCCCTCACCCTTGGTGACCGGTTATCCCCCATCCTTGCCGTCAAAGTCCTCGCCAGCCTTTATCGAGAACCCCCACCTGATGTCCGGTCAGGTCCTCTGGCGGGTGGCTGTCCCCCGCCCCAGCCCCAGCCGGCGCTGTCCTCGTTGCATTCAGACTTGAGCCCGACCTCCCTCCCTGTGGTCACAGCCCTGACACCTGTCGCAAGGGTCCTGAGTGAAGTCTGCCTCACCTTCCTGACAAGTCTCGGCATAATCTGTTCTTTAACGACGTCCACATGCAGCTGCCACCTCAGGGAACAGCACGGTCCGAGGGTCCCACGCTGGACCCCGGCCAGCCCGGACCCACGCCACCACCCCATGATCACAGGGGTTCACAAGGGCATCCTCACAAGAACATTGTCGCTGGTATAACCACAGTATTTTACACCCAAAGGTGAGCAGGTGGGAGAAGAGGCTGGATCAAGAAAACCAAACATTCCTAATTCTTTGTATTGTAAATTCCTTAATCAAACCAGCTGCTCACAACCAGCCTATTCTAGATTCCCAAATAACTGGGTCTGTATTAAGGAGTTTTTACTGTGCTTTGAACATTTCTGTCCTAATGGTCTGAAACTTTTTTGTCAGAAAAAAAAAAAAAAAAGGCAACAATTGACCAAAGGGGACAGTGGCGAAATCTCAGCCCATGCCCTGCGTGTGGCTCTCTGCCGTCCTTCGAGCCACAGCCCATCCTCAGGGTGTGTGTTGAGCCCAGAACGACATCGGGTTCTCTGAAGGACACAGAGGAGCCAAGGGCGTGTCCCCTGTCCTCGACTTGCTCGCATCAACAGTAAAATTAAAACAGCAGCAGGGCCTCTGCCGGGCACGGACCATGTACTAGGAGGGAAGGAAGCCACACAGAGCTGGGTGTGCCCTGTCCCCGGAGGTCAGGCACGTGACGGCTCAGCCAGGGGGCCCCGTCGCCCCTGCCCAAGGCCCCGGTCCTCTGCCCAACCTGGCGGCTCATCTCAAACTCTAAGTGCACAAGATCCACCTGGGGATCGCCTGGGCGCTTGGACCCTGGAGGGGCCCGTGAACCATCCCGACAGGTGCCCAGGTATGGCCAGGTGCGCAGCTGCTGTGACTGGGGTGGAGGCTGGCTCCCGCCTGCCTCTCGGCCTCATCTCCTGGCTGTCCTCTCACTCCCTGGGCCCCTGGGCGTCCACGGGGCCCTTTCACATGCCAGCTGCTTCCTCCTCCAGCCATCCCACATCCTCTTCCTCCCGCACGGAAACCTCTGTCCCACTCGTTGCTTAGTGAACCCCTATTCACCCGCAAAGCCTCAGCTCAAATGCCCTTCTCCGATAGGCCGTGCCTTGGGGTGCGTTGTCCATTGCCCTCTCAGTATGCCATGACGTGCAGTGGTGCATGTATGAGGCTGTCGGCCTCCTCGGCCTCTCTCGCTGATGGCAACGTGGTGAAGGGCAGGGCTGTGCGGAAACTGCCAGAAGGATCCCTACCCTTCGGCAGGGAGCCGGGCTGGGCCAGCAATAAGAATCAGCTGCCATCAGCTCCTAGTGGTTCCCCGGGAGACGCAGGGCCGAGGAGCGGAATGGCCGGGCCTTTCTGAGCAAGCCGTAAGTGGCCCTCTCGGCCCCAAAATCTGCCACGCACCTGCTCCTCTCCGGGAGCGACTTAGACCAGCGTCAGCCAGCAGGAAGGGGCAAGCTGGCTCTCCTGCTAACTTTGGAACTGAGCTGTGCTCTTATCAGAGAGATTGCAGCTCCAGGAAGCAGGTGGAGGAGGTATTTTGGGGTTTGGAAGGACCCCCCCCCAAGCCTGTGAAACTGTACCAAGTAGGCAGCCACCCACTCTACCTAAATATAATGCAGTCTCGGCTGCCGGAGCCGCCTCCCAGCCGGCCGCCCCCCACCCGGCAGCGGGGGGTGGGGGGTGGGGGCAGCGGCTCCCCCGTTCTGCAAGAGCCCTGCACGCCACCCCCTGCTGACAGCCACGCCCTGCGGCCCGTCCCAGTGTCCGGCTGTCTTCGGAAGGCAATGGGTGTCATTCAAAAACTGTTAGTTGGAGAACGGACGGTGCATTCATGAGACATACAAAAGCAGGCAGAAGAAAGCACCGTGTCCGTGCCTCTGGGGTCTGTCTAATAGCTCCCGGGAGTGCCCTGCGTGCTTCACCTTTTCCGGGCTTGTTGGATCCTCCTTTCATTTATTTCATGGTCTCCAAGGTGTTCCAGGTCATCTCTTCCAGAGCTCCGGCGGCACCGAGGCAGAGCTCAGAGTGGGGTGTCGGGGCTGGCTGGCCTGGCCACGGACAAGCTGCTCCCCTCTGCACTCTCCTTGCTAAATCGGGGGCGCGTCCCCACACCGAGGGGGCTGGAGGAGGAGACACTTGCTGGCACGTGGGAGGGGCCCAGGAAACCCCCAAGGGGAAGAACGTGCTGGGTGAGGCTTCCGGCTCCATCTTACTTGCAGCCGGACAAACAGGCGCTGAGTCCCTGCATAGCGCCTTCCGCGGCCCTCCGGTCTGCCCCCGGGCTGAGATGTTCCGTGCTCCATTGAAGAGGAGCTGACCCTGCTGCAGGCAGCAGCCCCACCTTGGTCAGAAGGAAAGGGCCAGAGGCTCAGAGCGGGGAAGCGAAGGCCGCTCAGCCTGGGGTGGGCTTTGTTACACGTTATAAAAACAACAGGTTGCAGTTCCCCGGGAAATCAGGAGATCCCCCCAGCCAACAGCACGGCAGGCATGTGAGCCCCACCCAAATCCAGCTGCAGAATTTGAACGCCTGGTGCATTGATTCCCCGAGGAAGCCCCTGGCCAAGGCGCCGGCGTGGCCAGTCATCGCCCTGCCCCTGAAGTTTGGGCCGGCAGAAGGTCAGCCGTCCCCAGGGCTCTAGGTGAGAAGACTCTCAAGGACAGATCTAATTTCGTTCAATTTCCCACGGAGCAAATAGCCTGTCACTCTGCAGCGGGCAAGGCTGCTGCTGTCTGCGCCACCGTCTGCAACCAGCGACACATGCCGGAAGCCTCCGTGTGGCGTGCGTCCCTGTTGGCGTCTCCTGAGTTTTACGTAGCTTCTCCTGGCACACGCCACGGAGCGGCACGAGCCTGGGCCGCGCCGGATGGCTGCTCCCCTCTGGCAAGCGCGGGCCTGCGGGGGCCGTGGGCGGCCAGGGGAAAGGAGGGCGCACGGGGGAAGTTTGGTGCTCAAGTAGGAAGTTTGCAGATCACGGTGAGGGGTGGGGGCGGGAGGCGGCCCCTCCCTGCGTGCTCCTCCTCAACCCGCATGTCCCGGTGGCATCCTGGGACAATTCCCGCCCTGTCCATGGGCTCTGGCTCCCTGTTGCCCGCCCCATGTCCCCTGAGTCACCTGGCCCCTGACCCACCTGCAAGTTCTCTTCCTGGCATTTCTGCCGCAGCTCGGCTCGAGTACTCACCACCGCCAGCCCAGCGTCCCGTGACCTTTCTTCATGGCCTCTTCCTAGCTGCCTCCTCTGTGGCCTCCATCCAGGAATGCACCACGAAGCACAGCCGAGCATGGCTCCTTCCCCAGCCTCGTGGCAGCCTGGGTGCCTCCCTGCCCAGACTCCACCCTTGTCTGCCGCTCAAGGCCACCCAGTCCCTGTTCCCTGCACTGGGTCATCCATTCATTCACTCAGCTGCTTGTCCTTCCGCCTGGGCTCATTGCTCCCGCCTCTGGCCTGGGTGACCCACGCACAGGTCTCAGGGTACAGCTCCCCTCGCCCCTCACCCCTGCCCCTACACGCCATCCATGCCCCTGCCGTGGACTCCTGTTGCCACTGCCATCCCTGCCTCTGGCCTCCTCCTCCTCCTGTGGACAGCAGGTGGCAGCGGGGTGGTGAGTGTTGAGGACTTGAGCCGCAGGGAGCCAGGCCCCACTGACACCCCAGCTGGCTGCTGGCCACAGCGTGGCCTGGACTCTGGCCTCTCTGAGTTTCCATTTCTTCCTGCCCCGAAAGCAGGCTGAAACCGCAGAGCGAAGGGCCTGGCCCCGGCCTGGCAGGCAGTGGGCGCCTGGAAAGCCGTGAGCTTTAGCTGTGTCAGGAAGACAGTCCCCGGAGGACTTTGCAGGGATCATCACGCTGAGCACTTGCTCGGCCTGCAAGGGCAGGACAGTGGCCCAGGGCGGCCGAGGGTGCAGCCCACCCAGGCTGGCCCCGTAGCACATAGGAGGCACTTCGGGAGGGCAGAGAGGTGTGCAGAGGCCCTGGGCTGCCAATTGGGGTGCTGGCATTTCAGCCACGGCCCTGTGGCACTTAGCTGGGGACCTGGGGCGAGCCCACAGTCCTTAGCTGCAATTCCTCCTCCGGGGACAGCACTAGCCAGAATGATCCTGAGGCTCCTTGCAGCTCTCCCGTCCTGCAGGTCATGCGTGGCCCGTTCCAGCCAGTGTGCACACGGACACCTCCAGTGACAGGCGCTCACCCACTGCAGGGGCAGCAGGGAACCTTCCAGATGACTTACTCCAGCTACTCTAAGCTGAGGGTTCATGGCCCACCTCTGGTAGGTGAGCCCCGTTCACAACCCAGAACTGCTGTCCTTGTGCCCTCAGACCCCCCCCCTCGGGTGGCACAGGCCTCCTGGGACAGCCTGAGGACATGGGCACCTGGGAGCTGTGACCTCCTCCAACAGGTTCCGGAGAGGCCCGTTCACTTCCTTACTCCAGCAAAACCAGGCCCCTCACGTCACCAGGGTCCCACCTGGACAGAGCTGCACAACCCGCCGCGTGTGGGTGCCCCTTCTTGACAGCCACGTGGCTCTGCATTCGGGGAGCACACTGCTCCACTTGGCGCCCCTCCGCCCCGTCTCCCGGCAGCCCGGGCCGGCGGGGGTCTGCAGGACCACAGCCTGCGGGTCACGCCGTAGCTTCTGGGCAAACGTGTCTTGGGCCCCCTCCCAGGTGGGTTTCAGGGCTGACCCCGGCCAGCTGGCTCTTCCAGTTTGCAGCTGTGGCCGAGCTTTGGCTCAAATGGACCCCTAGCGGTTGGTGACCGGCCACCCACCACCCTGTCCAGACTGCCTGGCAGGCAGCCCTGGGGGTGGCCCACCAGGGCCCCCACACGCGTGGGGTGGGTGCGGTCCCCCCCAACCCGTGGCACGAGCTGTGACTCACCGACACTCCAGGCTGTGCGGGGTTTTATTTTTTGATGATGGGGCTTTTTTCTTTCCTCTCCGTGATCTAAAAAGTTACTATAATTCAGCGACGTGTCTCACCATTTCTCGTGGGCTGGAACCAAGGGGAAAACACTTTTTTTGGTTTTAGAAAGCGTTGTTGGCTTTTAGACAATCGTCTTCTCCTTGAGGCGAGGCTTTTTCTGCCCGGGCCCCTGGTGCGAGCCCCCCGCGCTGTTGGCTCGCTCCGGCTGTCGTCCCCGCCAGCAGGCCGCCGTCACGTGTCTCCGCGGCTCTGGCCGAGAGCGGGTGATGGATGCCCTGCCCCGAGCCCTGCGTGGCCCGACGCCCAGCCCGGCAGGCCGCGCCGCGGTCCCCGCTCACCAGCGCGCCGCCGTCAGGGGCTCGGAGCCTCTGGCAGAGCCAGGTGAGCGGAGTGTGACGTGCAGGGGAGCCGCACCCCACCCCCCACCTCTGGGGGCAGCTCGGCGTCCAGGTGCTGCCGGAGCTTTGGGGCCACGCGGATGGGAGTCTGAGCTCTGGCTCCACCACGGCCCTGCGTGATGCAGGCAGACTGCTCAGCCTCCCTGGGCCTCAGTTTCCTAATCTGAGCCATAGGGGTGGTTGTGAAAACAGAAATGAGATACAGCACAATTGACATGACTAATACTAAGGAGTGTCATTAATATTAACGATGACTAGACCACAAGCCACTCAGGTGAGAGGAGGAGGAGGGAAGAGGAGGGAGGAGGCGAGCTAGAGCGGGCAAGGCCACAGAGCTGGGACAGGTGGAGACAAGACGTGGCTTGGGGACGGAGACCCAGCTCCAGGGTCCCCCGAGGCCCAGCAGAGCAATCAACCCCCTCCTTGCAAGGACAGTTGAACCAAATTCTTACCAGCATGTCCTCCACCCTCTCCCTCCGCCTCCCAAGGAGACTGGCGGTGCCCACTGCGTGTGTCCCCCACCGCCTTCCTCGGGGTCTGTGCTGGCAGCCTGCCAGCATTTCCGTTCCTGGTGTGGACCTAGCAGAAGGGAAACATCTTCACTCGGACAGGAAACACGGGGCTGGGCGGGGGAGTGGGCTTGCTGGGTTCTGACTTCGAGGTGCCTGGAGCAGGGGAGAGACACCAGTCTGCGAGGGGCGCAGGTGGGAAGAGGAGGAGGTTTCTAGGAGTGTCATTGTGTGCCATGTGCTCCTCTCCTGGGGTCGGGAAAGTCAAGTAAGGAACTAGAAGTTTACCAGAATGTTCCTGCCTGTCCGGCTGGGCTTCTCTGGGGTAGCCTCTGTGACTGGGCTCCAGGGCACCTCCCACCAGGCCCTGTGTGGCCGGAACTCCAGGTCCCAAGGCCCCTCCTGGGGGCAGAGGCAAGCCAGGTGCTGTGGGACCGTTTGCAGCATCTGGCCCAGGTGTGGTCGTGGGCACCACCAATGACTGCTGACCCAGGCCACGTGGAGTCCTGCCAAGGGGGTGGCCAGCACGGGGCTCTGAACCCTTGTCCCCAAGCCCCTGGGGAAGAGCCAACAGGCTGCACTGCGGCCGCCCCCCATGTTTCTCTGCCGTGGTCCCCCCCAACCCATCCTGGGATTCAGGAATCAGCCTCCCAGGGGGTGAGCTGCAGATGAAAGGAAGAGGAAGAGAGAAGAGAACGGGAAGCCACGTGGTCATGGTAAAAATAAACACAAATGGATCAGCTGGCGGGTGCCGCCTTTCCACCTTCCTTTGCTCTGTCTGGGGCTGGCGCCCCCGAAATTCACCATGATCTGGCTGTCTGGGAATTAACCCCGGGCCTGGGGACGTCCCAGGCCACACATCGGCACTGCGGGCGCCCAGGGTCCCGGCCTCTCCCTCGCTCTCCCTTTCCAGGGGCCCAGGCTGGGCAACAGAGGCCGGGAGGGGCCCCTCGGAGGCTCCCAGAGAACCTGGGGGAGGCAGAGCCCAGCACACCTGAGGACAGAGCTCACCTGTGAACGGCCCTAGCAGTGGTTCCAGCCATGGGACTGGACGGAGGGGAGACACAGCCACGCCCTGGCCAGACAGGGGCTTCAGGGGAGGGCCGTGGCCGTGGGGCAAAGGTGTCACTTTCTGTCCGGGTCTCGCAAAGGCCTCTCTCATTTCTTCTACCCACAGCAGGTGTGACAGGCACCAGGCTGCGGCCGGGATCTGTCTTCAGGGCCGCCCAGGGCTCCAGCGTGGCAGGTGCTCCGTGAGGGGACCCGGGAGGGGAGTGTCAGCCCGAACTGCTTTTGGAGACAAAGCTCTGGGGCACTGAGCGAAGTTCTTTCGCTCCTTCAGGACGAGGTCGGGACCCCTCCCCTGTGCATCGCCCGGGCAGTCCGCAGAGCAGGGGCACTCACAGCCCGCCTTCACACCACCTGACACTGGAGGAAGCAAAGGCTCAGAGTCGAGTGACCAACAGCCCCGGCCTCTGCAGGCCTGAGTCCAGGCATCCGGCACAGTGGGCCACGCTGCCCCGAGACCGGTGGGGACCCTGCCGGGGGCCAAAGCCTGCAGCGTTGTGCAGCGAGGCCACTGACAGTAGAGACAAGGCGATGGGAACCCTTATCTAAGCCGAACCCCTCCACACGCCGGGCCTTGAGTGCACTGTGGGCTGCTCCCATATCCACACAGCCCTGTGATGAGGGGCTTGTTATCGCCCCATTTTGCAGATGCAGCCACTGAGGCACAGAGAGGAGCAGTCTCTCCCTAAGGCTGCACAGCTGTGAGCGGCAGAACCAGCCTTGGACCCAGGCAGCTGCTCAGAGCCTGACCCTCAACCCCCGATGCCCTCATTCCTGCTCGGGACCAGCCCTTGCAAACAGCGTCCGCCACCGTGTCCTGCCCGCTGCCCTGAGGCCGCCTGTGATCTGTGTCCTCATCAGAGAGGGTGAGGGTTGAACTCGGGGCATTCAGTGCTCCATGAACCTGCAGAAAGCCTGTCCCCACCCCACTGCCACCCCAGCCTCACCCGGCGCTCCAGCCGGAGTGACCTCCTGAAATGACGTTCACGGCACAGGTGTCCCTGCAGCAGCAAACTCACAAGGATGGGAAGAGCAGCAGCCCGGGAATGCCAAGGGACCGGGGACACACTGGGCCATTGGCCAGGCCCTGGGAGGGGAAAGAGAGGTGTGTGGACGCTGCCTTCTCCTCCAGCCCTTGCTGCCCTGAGGAAGTCCAGCCCTGTTTGCCGTGTGACCCATCAGGACAGGGGTGTGGGTGGCTATCTCATGTTCAACCCCTCCTTTCCCTGCAGCCTCATAACCACCTGCCAGGTGGGTCACCGTGGGTGGGGCAGGTGTCCCCACTGCTTTGCTGACGTCAGGAGTAGGGGCTGCTGGGACAGAGAAAACACAGGGCATCCCCAGAGCAGGGGTGACCAGCTGGCCCTTTGAGTGGCACCAGAGGAAGCCCACCCAGCTGCCAGGGACACCTCGGGCTGGACAGGAGTTGAGGCGGGAAGAGCAGGTTTGAATCGGGAGCGGTGGCAACAGGGACCAGTCCAGCACAGAACTGGGCTCAGCTCCCAACAGGACAGGGACGGGCAGGGAGCCACGGGGCAGGCGGGGGCAGTGGCTGGAAGCACTGGGGTCGGGACGGGTCCAGCATCCCGGCAGGGTTCTTTCTGCGGCAGGCCGGATGTCACCTGGGGCTGGTGGTGGAGGAGGAACTTGATGAGCTGCTGAGGGTGACCAGATGTTAAGGGTGAGGAATCTGTCCGCATCGAATTAGCTAAGATCGGGCCCTTACCCGCTTGGGTACCAGCGTCGACTACAGTCAACAGCCACAGGTGAACGCGCACAGCGACTTTAGCTGACAGCCATGATAGGACTTTTCTAATTTTTCATTTATCAAAATAAAATTGTGGACATTTAAAAATAACGTAATGAAAACATATATGTATATGTTACCTATTCTGATTTACGTTACAAGTAAAGCCGCCTGTAACGTAAAACAAGCTTTCAGTGCTTTAAAGTGTTCCTCGTCACACGGGAGCAAAGCGGACGCGCCGTCCATGCACAGCACAGACCACCGTGCGGACTGTGAGCGCGGCTGTGGGCGAGGCTTCGCGGCCGGTGAGCGCCGGACCGCAGTGGTTAAGGACCAGACCCAAGGATGGGCCGAGTTGCAAATGGCCCAGAGGAGCCTGTGTGAGTTTGGTGAAGAAGGGAGACTGTGTCACCACCCAGCATGGGGGAGCAGGAAGGCCTGGGGTCCCATGAGACCCCAGGACGTCTCACCCGCAGCCGCAGGAGGGCCAGGGCACCTCCGGCCTCAGCTCTGTGCCCATCTCCCGACAGGCAGAGGGGGGTGAGAGGGGTGACCCTGCCTCCAGGACGTGCCGGGCAACACCCCTGCAACTGCCAATAGGACGGTGGGAGCCTCCAGCCAGGAATGGTGGGTGAGGGGACAGGGCCGTCCCGCACTCCGCGGCCGTGTGGATTCTTCCAACGCCTGAGCTGAACGTGCTGGTGCCCGCCCTCAGCCAGGCCGTGCTGCACAGCAGACAGCGGACGGAGGAGCCGAGTTCGAATCTCCCGCTCGTTAGCAGCCTGGCAGGTGCCTCGGGACTCAGCTCGTGCGGTGGAGAGCTCCCAGCACGCGCCTGGCACACAGTAGGTGCTTCATAAATGCTCATTTGATCCACGCAACCCTCATGAGTCAAAGGGACAAGATAGATACAGTGTCACCGACTTTCACGGGTGGCCGAGGCCCCAGGGAGTTCAGGGCCTCCCTGCAGCCAGTCGGGAAGCAGGACAGACCCCGACGTGCGGAGCGAGCCGTGGGGCCCTGACGGCAGACTCACTGTCTGCCGGGCAGGACGTCTGCAAGGCCTCCTCGTCTCAGAAGCAGCGTGCCCGTCCTCTCGGCCCCGGGAGCAGCGTGGTGGCATGAGGGCTGGGCTGGCTTTGTCCCACGCCTGTCTCGTCCTGGGCCCTCTCCTGCCAGGGTGGCAGCCAGCCACCGGGGCTCTGCAGAGACCCCCTCTCCGCTCGGTGATGACTTTCGGCAGAGTGAACAAAGTGTGCCCCGGAGAGCGGGGCCAGCTGTCACAGCGAGTGAGGGGACCGCACAGATTGCAGATCTGTCCCACGGGGCCCCCGTGCTCAGCTGAGACAGCAGTCAAGGGCTTCAAGGACATTCTAAAGGGGGGAGAAGCCCCACACTTCTCCCCAGATAGCCACTTTGTACAGGAAACGCTGTCCTCGCCAGGAAAACAGCACTGTCCCCTCCAGACACTACACTGAGTGTCCCAGGCCCTCTCTCGGCGTTGCGTAAAATTCTCCGTGCCGCAGTTCCGTCGGGAGAGCAGCGCAGCGTTCCAAGGCGCGTGGAAACAACCTCCAGCTCAGGCGAGGCCTCCCTGCCGCGTCCCATGGTGTTTCCTTCACAGCTGCTCACATGCCCACGACCCGAGCACCGGCTCCCGCACACACACACACAACACGCTCACGGACACATGGACATGCGTGTTCACGTGTGTTCCTGAACACCTGCAAGTGCGTGTGCAACTGCACGGATGTGCCTGTGACATGTATGTGTGCATCATGCACATTTAGCCATGCATGTGCGCACTCTCACATGTCCAGTCACACACAGGCATGCCATGCACCTGCACATGCATACCTATGTGTGCATGTGACACACACGCACATGTGGGCACATACATGCACACCCCCAAGTGGCAAGCTCTGGCCTTAGCTGCTTCATCTTCAGTGTTGGTCTGAGCAGAAAGTGCTAGAAGACTTGCATTCCCAGAAGCCTAAGAAACATTTGGTGGTCGGGGCAGGGGGAGGGGTTGTGCAGACTCGAGTGCCGCCTTCTGCTGCTGGGCTGGCGCCCGGTAGAGCCGGCTGTTTGATCCCTGGGCCGGCTGTCTGGCCTCAGTGAGGAGAGGGCTGTTTGATCAACCTTTGATCAATCTTTGATCAATCAGTGTCCAGCAGACTGGAGTGGGCTTGACAAGCTCTGGCCAGGAAAGCCCAGAAGCCCGTGGCCCGTCTGATCAAAGGCGGGCACTTTTCAGGCCGTCAGCTGCTCGGCCGGGCCTGTCCTCCTTAGAGCAGCGGCAACGTGGACCACAGACACCCTCAGAAATCCACCTGCTCCCGCCCCTCCCCTGCTGCCCTGTCCACCGGCCCAGCCAGCTCCTGGGCCCTGAGCAGAGGCGTGCACTTGAGGTGGGCGGAGCTGCCCACTGTGCTGAGGGTGGCTGAGGGCACCAGTGCCACCCGCTGCCCGTCCCCACCCTGCCTCCTTCCCTGGAGCTGGTGAGGCACAGCCTTCCCACCTCTCCACGGGCTGCTCCTGCCAGGAGCACCAGCCCCAGCATTTGCCAAGACCAAGCCCGCCCTCTGTCCTCGTCCCCCGGCCTCACAGGAGTGTCCCATGTGGGAGATCCCTTCATTCTTCTCCCGGCAGCCCAAGGCTCCCTCCAGCACGCACAGGGATCCCCGACCCTCAGACAGACAGCCACATCCAGGCAGGGCAGCGCCAGGCTTCACCTAAGAGTCTCGGAGCTGCCAGGGGCTTGAGTGGGCCACCAGCGCCCTCCCGCAGGGCAGGGGTCCCACTGGGCCTCCGAGCACCAGAAATCTCAGCCGCTATCACAGCCTTTGCAGGTGCAGCAGTGAGGACACCCGAGAGCCCCTGAGCCCTGGGAGAGGGTGGCAGGTGCACAGCTGGGCCCTGGGAAGGGCAGGACGACCAGGGTGGGGCTGGACAGGCCACAGCCCCAGCTGCCTACGAGCCAGTGGGGCCCCTCCCAGCCACACCTGGGCACAGCCCGGGGCTCCCTCCCCCCTCCCCAGCACCTCCTCTGGGCATAGGCCAGGCAGGTCTATACCTGGGCATAGGCCAGGCAGGTCTACACCACGCTCTGCAAGGACTCCGACTCACTGACATACGAGCCCCAGTGAGCTCCCCAGAAAGCTTTGGGGTCAGTCAGGGTGAGTTGTGTCACCGTTTGACAGTCGGGGAGACTGAGGCTCAGGGAGGGGAGGGGAAAGAGGGCACATGCACCTACCAAATGGCCAAAATACAGCGATAGCACCGAATGCCACAGGGCATGGGTCCCTCAGGTGTCACCAGTGGGTATGAGAAATGACGAAGCCACTCTGAAAACAGTCTGGAACTTTCCTTAAAAACTGAACACACAACTACATACAACCCCATGATCATACACCCCAATGTTTATCCCAGAAAAACGGAAGCGTGTGCTCGCACAGAAGCGCACACGCAGGGCCCGCAGCAGAGCACCGCGCCATGGCTGTTAGCAAAGGGACCAACCACTGACGCGGGCAGCGGGGTTGAGGAGTCTCCGGGAATCAGGCGGAACGAGGAAAAGCAGACCCCAGAAGGTTCCCCACAGCTCCATTTCCGTGGCACTCCTGACGTGACACAGCTGTGGGACAGAGCTCGGATCCGCGGCCACGGGGGCTCGGGAGGGCGGGACACGGGTAGGAAAGGGCCCAGGACGGTCCCTGAGGTGCGGGGTGCTCTGTGTCACAGCTGCCTCCTAGACCCCTGCAAGCTGTCTCCACGGGGGAAACCGAGCAAAGGGTACAAGGACCTCTCTGTTTAGTTCTTAAATCTGCACGTGAATCTGCAGCTGTCTCAAAACAAGAAGTTTAATTAGAGGAGAAAAGAGAAAAAGAGCAAAGATAGAGAATTGGGAACCAGGGTGGGAGGCGGAGGAGTCCTGGCTCCCAGGGGACCCCTGGCGACAACACGTGCGCCGGGCGGCCTTATCTCCACAGCGGTGGCATGTGCGTGTGCGTGTCTCTGTGCATGTCTCTGTGTGTCCATGTGCATATACGTGTCTCTCTGTGTCTCTGTGTCCATGTGTGTGCATGTCTCCATGTGTCCATGCCTGTGTGCATACGTGTGCATCTCTCCGTGTGTGTCTGGATCTCTGTGTCTCTGTGTCTGTGCGTGTGCATGTGTCTGTGCATGTCTGTGTGTCCATGTGCATTGTGCATGTACGTGTCTGTGTCCATGTGTGTGCGTGTCTCCATGTGCCCGTGCCTGTGTGCATGCGTGTGCGTCTCGGTCTGCCTCCCAGGCCCTCATGCACAGTGAGCTGTGGGGAGCGCTCGGCACCCCAAGATGGATGTGGCGGGCGGGCTCACCGAGCATTTAGAGGAGACAAATGCGTGTCTTCTGCCGAGTCACCCAGCAGCCTCCTGGCGGACAGCCAGCCTCCTCGGAAAGTGCGGAGAAAATCATCGGTTCAATCAAAGTCATTAATGAAGCCGTAAATCATTAGGAGCTAATTTTCCCGAATTAAATCTCTCCTTTCGCTGATTTGATTTTGCTGGGCTGCTGCGCCCACAGGCCTTCCTTCCTTGGATATGAGCCCCCACGGCCCTCCCGCCTGCACAGCCCACGCGGCGGGGGCCTGCCGGGAGAGCGGGGGGGCAGCGGGGATGGGGCAGCCGTCAGAGGACCGAAGGAGCGGGGCCACACTGCCCTGGAGACGTCATAAGTAATGTCCATGTCCCAGCATGTCCTTGGCTTCCCGGGCAGCAGGGCCGCAGAGGGAAGCTGCCGGGGACAGGGAAAGAGTCTCTCCAGGTTGCCCGGGCCCTGCTGCCCATGAGAGAGGCAGGGCTCTCCTGAGGTACCCCAATCTCCCAGCGAGCCTCCCGGGCACCCCAAGACAGCGTCACCCTGCTCCCTGCCCTCAGGGTGCCCACCAGCCTGCACTGCCCTCACTCCTGCGGTGGGGGGTGGGGGCAACCTGGAGCGCAGCCCCGTGGCCACGGCAGGCCCGACGCAAGTGGGCAGATCCCACGCTCTTTAGAAAGGGGAAACCGAGTGCCCAGGCGTCCAGAGGAGGCAGAAGGCCCCTGCCCCAGGACACGGGCAGTTTATTCCAGCGGCCACAGGAAGCTGACTCGCCCCCTCCCCGAGTCACCAGCCATGTGCTGGGCCTAAACTCTACCCTTTTCCGTAGGACCTGCCTGCTGGGCTGCACTGAGCATGGAAACTGAAAACTCAGGTATGATCACCCTGCACTGCTGAATGGTCAGGGGCTCTGTTGCCACCGTCCGTGGTGGGTGCGACTCTGGCGTGGCTCAGCTGCCCCTGGCAGCCCCTCCTGGGGGTACAGACTCAGGTCTTCCTCGTCCCCAGCAAGGAATGGACCATCAGGGTCCCTGTCTGGCAGGAGGCTGACAGCCCTCTGCTCAGACGGTCCCCGTGGCCCTCACCTTGCCCCCTCCCTGCCCTCTCCCACCACCCCCAGAGGGGCCCTGCACGTCGGTCCCCTTGGAGACCTTGCCCTGTGCTGCCCACCTTCGACGTCCGCCAGGCTGCCTTCTCTGGGGCAGGGCCTGGGCTGACCACCCTCGGTGGGTTATCTGCCGGGCTCAGCACAGAGCATCCGCGTGAGTGGGCATGAGTGAGCCTCGGGCCACGGGGCCCCACGGCCGGTCACAGTGGTCCTTACCTGTGTCGTTTTCAGGGGTCTCCAGAGAAAAAACCCACAAGACATGTGTGTGCACACACATGTAGAAAGAGATTTGTCATAAGGAAATGTCCACATTATTGTGGAGCTAGAGGAGTCCCCAGTCTGTAGCCGGCAAGGGGAGACCCGGAAAGGCCACCAGCCAGGTCAGTCCCGAGTCTGCAGGAAGGAAAATATGACGGGAGTCGAGGGCCCGGTGGGCGGGCAGGAGGGGCTGCCCCCGCTCAGCCTTTGTGTTCCGCTCCGGCCTCCATAGTGCCATTGTATGTCCTGACCGAGAATCACGGGGTGCCTGACTGCCCCTGTCCAGCCAGCTACAGGTTTCCCAGCAGGCTTGAGCCCAGCCGGGACCTCGAACATCCCTGGGCGCTGATGAAGGAGGTATCCAGGCTGTTGCCCAAAACACTGAAAGAAACTGGCCCCAGCCCTGTGCCCAATTCCTTAAACCCTCATCAAACTCTGCACCCCAACGCCTGGATGCGGTCAGACCTGGGTAGGACATGCCCTCCTCTCACTGTTCATCGTGAGGACCGCGTGACAGACTCCCTGCGGGTGAGCTCCCCGCATCGACGCTGTGGACCGACCTCCTGGCCTTAGCGCTTCTCTCCTTGGATCCCGCCGGCCCCAGCACAGGTGGGTCTGGGGCTCTCCCTTGGGGGACCCTGCCACTGCTCTTGGCGTGACTCCAGCTGCAGGTCTGTCTGAACAAACAGAGGCCTCCCACGCTATGTTGGGGAAGGCGGTCCGCCTCCCCCACTCCACCATCCAAATGTTAGCTTTATCCTGAAACATCCCCATGGAAACACCCAGAATGAGGTTTAACCAAATATCTGGGCGCCCCATGGCCCGGTCAAGTTGACACATACGATTAAGCCCCGGCAGCACGCGAGGGCTGGCATGTGATTAGTGCCGACGTGCACAGACGCTGGCAAGAGACGGTGAGACGTCAAACAGTCCATGGGGCCCGCCCTCCGCCCTGCACACCCAGGGAATGCACATCCAACCCCTCACGCTGTGATGGGCCGTCCCGCCCCAAGACCTCTGGGAGCAGGAGGAGGGCGGAGAAGACTGGGGCCCTGAAAGGAGGTGCCCCACAAAAAACACTCACAAACGTGCTACATTATTAACCGACTGCCTCGTCAATCGGTTAAAAGACGGGACGTCCCGCAGACCAGGCTGACGGAGGACCGTGTGTGGGCGCCAGCTCACCGCCCTGACAGCTCCTCCGCATCGGGCGAGAGGACACGGCTCAAGAACACTGGCCACATCACGGGTCTCTCCCTGTCACCCCTGCCCGTGCCCCAAGTCCAGAAGGCTGCCGGGGAGGGGCCTGGGGAGAGCAGAGAAGAGCGTGGCCAGGAGCTGCAGTGCCTCCCTGTGGGTCTGGATTTCCCTACACACACACACACATGCACACATGCACACAACACACGCACACACACATGCACATATGTCCACACTTGTGCACACAAATACATATCTGTGCACAAATGTGCATGCACAGAAACACATATGCGGACACATGCTTGGGTGCACACACCCATACACACATGCACATACTTCATAATCCCACAATCCACACAAGGGACATACCTGGGAAAGGGGCCGTCCCAGGGTGGGAGCAATTTTGTGGTGAGGCTTCAATGTTAGGTGCAAGATGGGAACGAGCATCCCACAGCCTGGAGGCAGGACTTCCAGATAGTGCAGCCCAGAGCAGAGCAGAGGTCCAGGGTCCACTCCCCTCTTGTGATTCCTCCAGAATCACCTCCTTCCGCACCAGTGCAGCTCCTAACCCCACCCGCTGCCCAGGCTGCCTCCTCCCGGAGCCCTCCCAGCCTGCCCGGTGCGTGGCCGCCCTCAGCTGCAATGCTGGAACTTGAGCGTGGGCTCCGGCCTCTGCACATGGAGCACGGCTTCCCTCTCGGCCTGCCCCGTTCCCACCCCAGCCTCTGCCACAGGACCTGGAATACAGACGGGACTTAATAAGCACTGGGCGGGCCGGGCGCGGTGGGTCACGCCTGTAATCCCAGCACTCTGGGAGGCCGAGGCGGGCGGATCGCTCAAGGTCAGGAGTTCAAAACCAGCCTGAGCAAGAGCGAGATCCCGTCTCTACTATAAATAGAAAGAAATTAATTCACCAATTAAAATTATGTACAAAAAATTAGCTGGGCATGGTGGCGCATGCCTGTAGTCCCAGCTACTCGGGAGGCTGAGGCAGGAGGATCGCTGGAGCCCAGGAGTTTGAGGTTGCTGTGAGCTAGGCTGACGCCACGGCACACTCTAGCCTGGGCAACAAAGTGAGACTCTGTCTCAAAAAAATAAAAATAAACACTGGGTGCATGAACAACTGCATAATGAGTTCATGCCCCAAACTGCTCATCACACAATCCAATGGCTGCTGCTAACCTAGAACTCCACATTCTGCATGGTGAGGGTGTCACTGGCCCATCTTAGACCCAGACTCCACCCAGCCAGGTGGGCACAGCCTGAGTGGGGGGCTTCCCCGTGCACAGGGGACTGTGACCTTGGCACACGCAAAGTCACACGGGGCAGCAATGTCTCGGGCAGCCCCTGAGGCCTCTGCGCCCCACCCCTCCGCGCTGCCTGTCCCTCCCCTGCCCCCTTTCCCGCATGCCCTGCCCTGCTCTGGGAGCCGAGGGACCCTCAGGGACCCACTTTGTGGACACAGCGGCCGAGGTCCTTCAGGCCACAAGCCTGTTCTTGGCCGGACAGAGGAGCATGACCTGAAACCCGGTTCCTTCTCCACGGCACCCCACTGGGCTTCACCGTCGGGAAACAGAGGAGCCGACATCTTGCTGGCACGTTACAGCTCTCGGAGCTGTCCCATCCATGCTCTCCCCAGCTCTGCAAATGGCATTTTATAACGTGGAGGGCCAGCTGCTCCTCCAGACCTGCACAGCAAGGAGGCGTGGGGGTCCGGGGAGCCAGCCTGGGCCCTTCAGACCTCCTGCCACTTGTGACAGCCCAAGGCCCCCAGCAGGTGGATTACTCACCCCTCCCTGCCGCAAGGGTCCCCTTCCAGAAGCACCGGGACTGACCTCCTTCCTCCCTACCCTGCCCCCACCTCCCTGGCCCAGCCCACCGGGACGCCCGTATTGGCTAACGAGACACAGTTGGCGGGGCGCCCTCCGGAGCATCCGCGTTGATAACCGTGCAGGAAGACACAGTGTAATCACAGCTCGAATCTGATTCAAGAAAAACGGATTTGACTCCGGGTGGTGGCAGGACAATGCCACGAGGGTTTCAAGTGCCTCCGATAACTCTTCTGTGTGTGGCGGTCACAGCCTATCACCCTCGTGGAACTGTAGCCAGGCTCAGAGCCGAGTGGCCAGGTGGGGGGCCCTGCGCCCCCCTGGAGCGACGTGGTGAGACGTAGCTTGCTCTGGGGAAGATGTCTGGGCGCTGCAGCTTGTCGTCTGCATGGGGCTCCGGGGGACCAGAAGAAACGCCTCCCCGAGTTTCGCATCCGCAGGCCTCCGCCCTGGGGATCCTGTTAGCAGACACAGAGCCCTGCGTCGGCGGGGGATTTAACAGAAGTAGTACAAGGTGAGGTCCCTCGGTCTTTCTCCTCGGCCCCTGCTCCTTCACGTGGGAGCCCAGCCGCTGCCCCCCAAGTACAGGTTTCACTCGGAGCAGGCGCCGCCGGCATCAACGGGCCGGCCCGGCTCTGACGGTGGCCCAGCTGGAATCCCGGCTCCACAACCAGGAGGGACGGAGTCTTTTCAAATGAAGCAACGTTTGTTTTTAATTATTGAATTAACTACAAACATCTTTGCTCAGATCCCTGTGCTCGAAGGGGAATTAGCACCAAAGCAGACTGTAAACTCTCAGAGCCTGCGTTTCTCGGGTGTTCTCGCCTCGTGCAGCAGCCTGCCCCCCCACCCCCTCCCCCAGAGCTTGCAGGGCTCCCCGTTAGCAGCAGGCTCAACACCTGCTCCCCACTGAGGCTGTGGCCACGGGGCAGCTGCACAGAGCTTCTCGGCTCAGGATGGTTTCCCGGGGTGCCCAAGGGAGCCAGGCTCTCCCTGCCCCCTCCCCCAAAACAGGCTTCAGCCATCTTGACCATAGAGCCACAGGGACACAGCGACCCAGAGTCACAGCCAGCCTTGACCAGGGCGGAGGCTCTGTGGTTCGGAGTCCTGCCGTGTGCCCGGGCGTGCTGGCTAATTCAGCTCATGGACACACCGTCTGATTCTTTGCTTTGAATCGGGACACTCACTGAGGCTTTCCCTGCCACGGTGTCCATCCCTGAGCTAGTGCAGCCTGGGAGCCACAGTGGCCCAGATGGGGACACATCCCCCGCCCATGTGGCTGACCCCATCCGGCATTCCTCGATGGCCTGCGTGTTCCCGTCCAACCGCAGACAGACCCAGCTCCCAGCTCTTCAGCAATAGAGCCCCGCCCCTGAACTAAGGGGAGCGCCAGACCAGGGGGCTTCAACCAGGGTGATTCTGCACTGCCCCCCCCCCGGGGACACTTGGCCACGTCTGGAGGCATTTGGGGCTATAAACACTGGGAGGGAGGTGCTCCTGGCATCCCGCGGCCAGGCCAGGGCTGCCACTGAGCAGTCTGCAGGGCACAGGGCGCACCCACAGCGATGAATCACCCAACCCGAAACATCAGCAGTGCCGCGGCTGCTGTGGCCCAGAGGAAAGGATGGTCTCATGATGCCCAGAAAGGACACCCCTCCCCAAGGCTCGGGCACCCGCCGGAGGGCAACATATGTCCTCTTGCCTGGGTACAGAGGGAGCTCTACAATTCTGCTGGCCGCTGAGGAGTCGTGGCCCCGTGCAAGGAATTCTCTTCCTGGGCAAATGGTCTATCGTCTCCTATGTGGAAACCAAAGTCCAGCTGTAACGGAGGGCAAGTAGCTGACCCAGGACTGCGGGGGCCCTTGGTGCTCCGGTGGGGCAGAGCCCTGGGGCAGCAGCCCTAAGATGCGCGGGTGTCTGCCATGATCTCACCAACAGCCCATGCAGCACACACACAGCACACACGTGCTCCTGCACATGGGCGTGCACACACGCACACACACTGTGCACGTATGCTCACACATGCAGCCCACACACACTACACGTGAACCCACACCTGCCCGCACGCACCCACTCCGCGCACACGCTGGCGCAGGCACCCGCATCCGCGCACGCCTCGCTCTACGGGGCGCTCCCCTCCTCCCGCCCCGCCACCTCCTGGCTCATCCAGCCTGCAGGAGAAAAATGAGCTCAGATTAAGATGTCTTGATGGAATGTGATGTGGCCTCTCCCATTACTCATCCGCGTGTGGCTCCCCTGTCGGCCAGGCGTTAGCATTCCGAGCACTGTGCTCCCTGCTCGCCCAGATCCTTCACAGCCCTGAACGTGCCTCTTTCATCCCTAATATTATCGCTCACATCCTCGCTGAGCTGTTGTGGCGTCCGCTGTCCTTCTGAGGCTGAGGTTCCGCCAGAGTGAATGCGAACGACAGAGCCGGTATTTACAGCCCGCACCCGAGCTCGCCGGCTGGGGCCCGGCGGCTTTTATCACGGAAGGTGAGCAGCAGGCCGCCCACTCCTAGAAAACCTCCCAAACTGATTTTGCTTGATCTCTTGGTAGCGATTTGGTTCAAAGCCTCCTTTCTTATTATATTTGCTCTTCCGGGCATTTCTGCCCGCGGCGATCACTTTATAATCATGGGATTATAAGACCTGCCAGAATGCATATGGCCTGCCCTCCGCCGCAAAGCCGGCCTCAGGTGGAGCTGCTTTGGAGCAACGGAGGTCCTGCAGGATCCCAGGTCAACGGGTCCTGGCCTTGTCTCCAAGGTCTGGCAGTGCCTACAGTGGTAAGTGCTCCCCAAGTCTAACCACAGTGTCTCCTGCTTTAGGACGTGTCTTCTTCTCTGTCGAGAACATTCTGCTTGTCAGGCCTCCCCTGTCTGCTGGAAGAGGGAGGGGTGCAGGCTGCAAGGGCAGCTCCGAATGCTCAGGAGGGTGAGGTGGACACGCTCATCTCCAGGTGTGCAGAGTCTCTCTTCCGAGAGACTGAGCCCTGTGCTCTGAGCTCCAGAAGGTTCTCCCTCTCTTGGCTGTCCTGGTGGCCGGCACCACTGCTCAGTCTGGGCCAACGCCGCGTCATCTACCTGCTGAGAACATTCACACACAGCCTTGACTCTACGACTGCTTTCTCCTCCAGCTCTGAGCTCAAGGAAAAAAAAAAAAATCTCCCAAATATGAATTATGTATTAAAAACCGAGGCAGAGCAATCACAGGCAATAAATAATTCCAAGCTACAGACACATTGGTTAGCCGTACACTTCGCTTACAGGCCAAACCAACCATCTCATTAACAACAAGCAAAAGTCAAGGTGCCACGAACGTGGAGCTTCAGCCCAGGCGGCACCTCGGAGGGGCTGTCGCGCCGCCCTCTCCACATGGTCCCCATGAGCAGCGGCTCCTCAGGGCAGGCACGGTCCAGCCCGCGGGCTCACTGGCTTAGGCTGGAAGCTCCCATCCCCAGACCCAGGGTGGAAGACGCTTAAAGAAGCGCCGCTCCGCTGGCCAGCGAGCTCATCTGGCTGCACGAGCCAGCCCAGCCACGTGTTGCCCGCAGAGCTCTCCTTTATGGATCGCATAGGAGATGCAGCTCCAGAACTTTCTTAATTAACAAACAAGAATTGTATTGAAATTAACACTTCAGTGATTTGCGCTGCAATTGGACATTTGTAAGTGCATTTTGCTCTCGGAGCTATTTTTTTTCTACGAGACCAACCAGTAAACTTGTTGCATGATGAGTTTGCAAGGTCTTGAAAAATTATTTGCTAAGCAAGGGTCAGCTCTGACCCAGTGCCTTCTTAGTAATCCCAAGCTCACAGGCGTGTCCCCGCTGGGGATGGAAGCCGGGCGCGGGGCTTGGTCACCTTGCTCTCTTCCTCTGGCTCGAGGAGTCTCCGGAAGCACAGGGACAGTGGCATCGTCATCTTCCTCTTCACCCGCAGCAGCGCCAGCGCCGTGTGGCTGCCTTTAGTGGAGCAGGCCTTCCTTGGCACATTTCACTGTCCTGATTTCTAAGCCGTTTCCTCGCGCCAGGCGCCGCGCTGTTGCATGAGAATTATCTCAGTGAATCTCGGCAATGTTACAAAGTGCCTGTCATCCTTGCTGCCCCCGTTTTACCTGTGAGATTGGCAAGGTTGGTGTTCTCAGCAGCCACCGTCCCAGGGCCGCTGAGAGGAGGCAGAACTGGGACGCGTCATCAGCCCCTCCTCTTGACACCTGAACTATTTCGGATCCCATCAGCTGCAGTGAGGTCAGCAGGGTGGGCAGGCATTGTCACCTCGGTGTCCTGATAAGGATGTCATTTGTCTAAGGCATGCCCCAAGGGAGTGGTGGACCAGGTGAGGCTCAGGTACCTGACCCGGAGCCCGAGCCGGAGCCGGGAGCTGTCTACCAAGACAGGGCAGGGCCGTGACCTTTCCTCAGAGCCAGGCCCGGCCTGCAGAAGCTCCAAAGTCTGCTCCAAAAGGCAGGCCTCGGGCCCAGCAGAGCCACCATCAGCAATGCCCGCCCTCTCCTCCTCAGTCCCCACCGGGGTGACAAAAGGCACAGAGGACCCGGACAGCCCGAGGCCCATGGCCGGTGAGGAGCTGCCCTGCAGAGTGCTGCCCTCCCTCCTCTTCCTCCAGTCAGGCATCCATCTGGCCCAAGGCAGCCTCGATTCGTCACGGTCCTGAAATCGCAGCCCGTAATGCACCTGCCTGCTGCAGGGCTGTGCCCAGGCCCCGGCCCCGGCCCCTGCAAGGGAAGCTGGAGCGTAGACACTTTTCCCCTTAAGTGAAATTCACGCTGGGTCTATCCAAGCTGTTCTCGGCATTTTAATGCCTTAAAAGCTTCAGCTTTCTCCCCGGGTCAATTTTCTTCCAACGAAATATTAAAATGAAGCTTTGAAAGCCTGCCACGGTGGCCTGAGCACCCGACCAGGCCATCAGAGCCCGAGCATTGCATCACACCAGCTTAAATATTTAAAGAGACGCTGGGTAGCCGAGAGCTCTCAGGAAGCGCGGGGCCGGGGAGGGCTGCGGGGGCCAAAGGACACGGGGAGTCTGACGATGACGGGAGCCATCTGGGAGGGGGCCCCGGGTCCCCAGTGCAGCTCCTGGCCACAGCCATGAGGACCAGCGATGGTGACAGAAGGGACCCCGCCCCTTAGCGGGGGCAGTCCACCTCTGCAGAGCGACACCAGGGTTGGTGGGTTCTGGGTCCGCCTCCGCCACTTGCGAGCTGGGCGAGCTCAGCTGGGCCCCTTCCTCCCTGCAAGTTTCTATTCCTCGTCTGCAGAGCGGGTGAGACAGTGCCTGTGTCCTGCAGTTGTCCCAAGGGTGCAGGGAGGTCATCCGTGTGACACGGCCGTGTGTGTTCTGTTCTGGGCCGGGGCGCTTGCAGGCCTACGGGGGAACACACCAAGGATTTCAAAACACAGAGGAGCGAGCCTGGCCCTCGGGGCCTGGGCCACCGTCCGCGGTGGGAGCCTCCCCACGGGCAACGCTCATCCACGGTGGGTGGAGGGCGGCCGCTGCTATCTGGCTTGGGCAGAGGTGAGGCGGGTGAGCAGGCTTCCTGCCAGGCCCGGGTGCAAATGCCGGGACTCGCTGTCTCTCTGCCAGGACCCACAGCCGCTGAGGAACGCAGGCTCCCGGCGCTTTTATGGAAAGCCAAGGACTGCTGGCTTCGCTGGCGTGGAGGATCACACGCAGGCAAGGACACAGCTCAGGCCAGACGTCCTAGCAGGCGACTCTTGGAAAACGCAAGCTGTTGTGCCAGAGACGGTCCCGGCCTTGCAGGGAGGGCACGCCCACGTGTCACAGCTGTATTGAGGGACCGGAAGCTATTCGTCCCAACTCTCCTGATTTTTCTCACATCTCGTCAGCGGCCCTCATGGTCCCCGGCCAGCTCCTCCTCCCTCCGACCTCCGCAGTGAGGGGGTCCCAGGGTGCCGTGGGGCCCCCTCTTCAGCCACTCTCTCTCCCTGTACGCCCCGCCCAGTCCCACCCCTGGAGAGGCCACCTATTTGCTCAGGGCTCCCGGTCTGCGTGCCCCAGCACTGCACTCAGCCCTTCGCTCCTTCTCCCACCGGGACCCACGCACTCCCCAGCACCTCGGCCCGTGAGCAGGCGCTCACATCAAAGAGCTGGGCTCGCGTGAGGATGTCCCCACTTCCCGCCCGCAGACGACTGATCAGAACGTCCTCTGAGTTCAGCCTTTAAAACATGCTCTCCACCAGCCCATCTCGGCCCTGGCCTGGCCATCAGCCCCCGTCCCGGACACAGCTGTGCTCCCTGCCAGCACCGGCTCTGGCTCCCGCTGCCTGGTGGTCCTCGGTCCTGCACTTGGCAGCCAGGAACACCCAAGGCTGCTGCTGCCCTCGGAAGGAAGTCCCGGGATCTGGCCCGGCTGTCAGCCCCTTTCCCAGGACACAGCTGTGGTCCCCGTGGCTGTCACTCTCACTGCCTGGGACAGAGTTCCAGGATCTGGTCCGGCCCCTCCCCTTCTCCTCCCGCTCACTCCGCACTCAGGGCCCTGCGTCCTCCCGCTCCTGCCAGCGGCTACAGCAGATTGCCACAGTCCTGGTGGCTTCCACAACACACACCCATCACCCTGCAGCTCCGGAGTCGAGACTGAGATGGGTCTTCCGTGGCCGGAATTCAGGCATGGGCAGGGCCACGCTCCTGGCTTCTAGGGGCGCCCCTCGGCACACGGCTCCTCCCTGTCTCGAGGCCAGCAGCATCTTCAGTTGCCCTCTGACCTCTGCCTCCCACGTGACAGCCACCCTCCTTTCACCCAGCAGAAGTGGCACCTTCCTAGCATCACAGGAGCCGAGAGACACCGGCAAAGGGCCCTGGGGGAGACGGCCCAACCAGCCCCTCGGAGCTCTGAAACTGCCTCCGAGCAAAGCCTTGTCGGGACAGATTTGTTCCACGAGGGGCAAGAAGAAAAATTCTCTGGGAATAAGACACACCCTCCTTGGACCCCGCACTGCCTTGGACCTCCTGGCCCCAAGCCGCTGCTTGACCCCAAGCACAGCCTCTGAGACCAGCGGGGCCAGCCCCTGCCATGAACCGTTGTCAAGAGAGCCCGGGCCTGGCAAAAAGCGTGAAGCATCTGCACGCTTGGAGGATTTGATCCGTTTGACCTCACAGTAAAACAAATGACTGTCACCGACCGAAGCCGAGTCTTCTAAGCAGCAGGGCCGTCGGAAGCCCCAGGGGGACCTTACGCTCAGCCCGAGAACGTGGGACATCATTGCAGACCGAACAGCCGCAGTGAAACCCTCCCCCGCCCCCCGACCCTGGGCTGCAGAAGTCCTCCTTCCTCCTCAATTCCCTCCGGTGGGAGCGTGGAAGTTTCTCTGCTTTTGAGCAATCAATGCTGGAGCCAGCTCTGTTCGCCTCCCCGCCCCAGCTGCCAGCGCGGGCATTCTTGTGCAAGTCACCGAGCGTCAACATGACAACGTTCCACCGAGCACAAAAGGCTCTCGCCTCTCCTGATTACTCCGGAGAAGGTTTTCCAATTGCGCTATTGGCTTAAAAATTGTATTTCACATTACCGGGGTGAAAGGCGCTCCCATCGCTACGTTATCCGCTGCGAAATATTGTCGAAAATCGATGCTGAAAACCCTCCGAATCTCTTGGCTGGGCTTCATGGAAAAGCACATTTCAAGATGGCAAGAAACTGTTTTCATCACAAGACAAATAATAATTGCACATATTTCAACAACCTGTTGCTACTTTGCTGCATAATTCCACCGCGGATATAAACATCCCCCTGCTGCTCGTTCAGCGCTATCCTCGTGCCTCCAAGGGCACAAAGGGGAGAGACGGGCGCGCCTGACCCTGCTGCCTCCCTGTCCCCGGCACTGCGTGGGGTCCGGCAGCCTCCTGGGCTGTGGACGGCAGACTTTGGGGGGCAACGAGGTGGCTGCAGCTGAGGAAGGAGCAGCCACAGCGGTGTGTGAGCCTGACTCGCTTGGGGCGGGCTGCGCTTGCCGCCTGGCGGTCTGCAGACTCCCAGCGGGGCAGGTGCGGGGGCGGGAAGGGCCTTCATTCCCTGGGGGCACAGGGCAGGGGGTGGAACGACCCTCGCAAAGCTAACCGGGTGAAGCGCCCAGAGGAGGACGAGGCATGGAGTCAGCTTGCTCCAAGTCCCCGGCTTGGGTCGACCTTCCAAATGCTCCCTCACCGTTCACTTCCAGCCCCCCACCCCTCTGCGGGACTTGTCAGCCGAAAACGCTTGCGGCGTAAGCACAGATCTTCCCCCAGCCCCCACCTTCTGGGTCGGTTGGTTTGTTTTCTTGGCATGTAAAATCAAATTCCTGCACTAGCTTTGGAAACGGGTTTTTATAAAAGCAGCTCTGTGAAGCAGTGGGCAGATCACATCGCAATCACATCGCAAACGACCGTGGCTGACCCGCATTTCAAGGTCAACAGATATCGTCAGAACCAACCCGATTATTTCATGACACGCCGCTGATAATTAGCCTGATCAAGAATCTTCACAAACAGGCCGGGTGTGGCGGCTCACGCCTGCAATCCCAGCACTTTGGGAGGCCGAGGCAGGAGGATCGCCTGAGGCCGGGAGTTCAACATTGCAAGGCCTGGGCACCGTTGCAAGACCCCATCTCTACAAAATACATATTAAAAGAAACTAGCCAGGTGTGATCTCACACCTGTGACCCCCAGCTACTCGGGAGGCTGTGGCGGCGCCCTGAGCCCCTTACAGTCCAGAGTCGTTGTGTCCTTGAATGACAAATGCCATTTTCTGCTCCTCGACCAAACCGCAGAAACGGCATTTCCAGGGTCACGCTTGGGCCGAACGCTTGGGGGCGCGGGGGAATCTCTCTCCCAGCAGATGCACTTGGCTGTCTCACGTGGGAAGAATAATATCTCCGGAGCCAAGAACCTCCCTGCGCCGCGGGCCCCTCTCACCTCCCCAGGACCCTCACTCGCCGGCTTAACAAGTGCAGTCCTACCCCAGAGCCCCCAGTGCCGAAACAGCTGCTGAGAAACGGTGCTGGGGTGCCCATGTGGCTCCTGGGGGCCCCGGGGGAGCCTTGTGGAGCGTCTGACGCGATGCCGGGCCTGCCACGTGGAGCCAGAGCTGGGCACCGGAGCAACCCCACCTTGGGGAGCACAGCGTGCACTGCCGGAGGTTTTGAGGTACAAGTGGCTCCTCAGATGGAAAGGGGGCCTGGCCTGTGGGGGATGCCACCTGCGCCGGCCCCACCTGCCTGGAGATGAGAAAGGGGAGGGCACAGCCACTTGCCTGTGCACAAAGGACGCCAGGAGAAACGAGGTGTCCGGGTGGGCGGCGCCAGGGAGAGGCCAGCGCGCGGCAGCAGGTGCTGTGCACGGGCCCGTGCACCCTGGCTCTGCCGGGTGAGCCCGGACCCCACAGCCTGAGCTCACACAGGTTCTGCTGGCCAGTGATGGCTGTGCGCCCTTGAGCAAGTCCCTTGGCCTCTCTGAGCCTCAGTTCCCTCTTCCGTAAAAGAGGAAGAGTCACAGCTGCCCCTTGGGTGGCTGGGAGGACTGGGAAGATGACCAGAGCGATGACAACGGAGACAGCAGTGGCCTCAGCTGACGCGAAAACGGACGCCGGACGTCAACGGCCTGGAAGGGTCCCCGCAGACGAGTGCAGGAGGTGCCGCTGTTCTCCACGGTGCAGGTGAGGAAGCCGAGACTCAGAGAGGCCGAGGCACCCGGCTGAGGCCGCACAGCTGATGGCAGGCAGAGCCAGACCCGCCCCAGCACCGTCCGGCGCTAACGCAGCCTCTGCTCCCCTCCGCGACCGTGTCGAAGGGCGTCTTGAACCGGAGACTGGCACCGTCCATCAGAACTTTCTGGACTTGAGCACCAAGACCGGCGCCATCCGCAAGCCTCCTGTGACGGTGGAGGTGCTGCAGGTCTCTGCCGGGCAGTGCGGCAGAGGTGGGCCACGCGTGGCCTCTGAGCCCTCGAAGTGTTGCCGGTGCCACCGAGAAGCCAAAGGTCTCATTGTATTGGCTTTTGATTAGATTCAAGGAGCGGCAGGTAGCGCCCTGCCCAGCTGCAGGTGTGGCTGCAGGTTGACGGAGCATTGCTCCAGCACTAAAGCCACCCCGCCCACCCCAGACCAGCCGGGGAGGCTGTGCAGAGACCCTGCCTGCTGGCCGGGGGGACGCAGGGGCGCCTGGGGTCCCTGCAGGCCCGTGCGGCCGGCCCCTGTATCCACACTACGGCTGCCACCCGGCGCCCATCTCTGACGCACGGAGCGCGGGGAGGGCCTGGGGAGGCTGCCGGGCACCCCGGTGGGCCCGGGCTTTGGGGAGCAGGGTCGCTCCGTGAGGCAGGTCGAGCTGGGGCCACGAGCTGGGTTCTGGCCTAGCTGCCCCTGCCTGGCCCCTGTCTCGGGGCGAGCGCCGTTGGCCCACCTGCATGCAAGGTGGGGCTGGGCGGGCCGCCATCCCCACTGCGGGGTTGTGAGGGCGACCTGGGTTCCTCGCGCGGGGAGGAGCCGACTCCTGGCCATCCTCTTCCTCGCTGCCGGGCGGCCGCTCGCTCCAGGACGCAGCACTGCGACCACAGCACCGGCTTTCTGAGACCACAGAGGCAAAGGTGTCGCCACCGGCCAGCGGGGCGGCCGCCGCACGGCTCCTGCTCCCGCTCCTAAGCGGCGCTCTGGCGCCCAGAGACCTCAGGAAGATTGAGGTGAAAAACGCGCTTTTCCAGCCCCGAGCTGCCGGAGGAGAGTGGTCGCCATGGCAACGGCATCTGGCCTGTTCACTGGGGTTTGAGAGTCGGGGTGAGTGCGGAAGCCAGCAAGACCGACAGCACGCCCCTCCGCGTTTACCACCACGCGCGCATCCGGCCGAGGGGAGAGAAGGGGTGTTTTAAACCTCGCCAGGAGAATCCACTTAGGGTTCGCGTCTGCTCTTGGATCCGCGCCCCGAGCCCGGCTTCGACTGATGCGTTGCCAAAAGGCAACATCAGACACTTGGCAGGGAGCGAGCCGAAGGGCAAGGCCGGCACGAGCTCCTCAGCGCCAGCCGCGCTTCTGGGGAGACCAGAGGCAGAAACGGGGTTGGAGCCCAGAGCACCGACCCCTGGGCCGCAGCGGAGGGGGGGGCAGGAGCCACACGCTCGGCGCCCCGCCCTGGCCACGGAGCTCCCCCGAGGGGACTTGCAGGGAGTTTGCAGCCTTGTGCGAGCATCGCAGGTACGCAGGTGTGTCCAGAACGTAAATGCTCATATATGCAACGTGCGTGTGTGCGTGTGAGTACACACACACAAGCATTCAGAGTGCCTTTCACACCAGGCTCTGTGCCAGGCACCCAGAGCAGGAACTGAGGCACACATGGCTTCATGGCATTGCCGTTGGCAGGGCTCCCATATCGGGGCAGTAAGACTAGGTGCCACGCTGTCTACCAGCATTCCTGGGGCAGAGGGGTCCCATGAGCAAACAGCAGCGGTCTCCCCACCCCAGCTGTCTGGGACTCCACCTGCCGCAGGCCTGGGAGGAGACCTCACCTGTTCTGCAAGAGCATCCTGCAGGGCCCTGCTTTGCAGGGCCTATACAGGTGGCCATCATCTCTGTCTGCGGGTGGGGAAACTGAGGCTCAGGCCTCCCAGAGCCACCCTGGAGAGTCTCATGAAATGACATGACCACTTCGGAACACCGTCGGTGGCTTCTTACCGAGTTGAACATGGAGCTGCTTCATGACCCAGCAATTCCCCTGCGGGGTACTTACCTGGGAGAAACCACGGCAGTCCATGCAGAGCCTATCTGTGAATGCTCACTGCAGGCGTATTAATTACAGCCAAAACCTGGGGGCACGTGTCCCTAACAGGGGACGGCTACACAAACTGTGGGCTGGGCATGACACCAGAGGGCATGACAGCCCAGAAGCCGTGCAGGAGGCCCCGGGGGCAGGACCCGGCTGTCGGTGGATTCCCGCCTCCCACACTCCATCGGCCATGCCAATGGACAGGGGCGTCCTGGCTTGGCTGGCGCCAGCCCAGCCACAGGGTTCCAACCCCACTCAGGCCTAGCCCAGCAGCTGCCCTGCAGTTGAGCCAAGGGTTCTCGCTCAGACGGTGGCTGGAACGACCAGAGGACGTAGCTCCCGCGCCGATTGCAGTCCTGAGCTGCCTCGTCCCAGCTCTGTCAGGCGACGGCCACCGCCGAGCACACAGCAGGCCCCCCGCAGACCTGCCCAGGGAGGACAAGCCAGCGTCTGACCCGCTCTGTCCTGCACCCGGAAACAAATGCCCCTCCATGTCGCAAATAGTCGACCTTCGTGACCTTGGTCTCTGTGGGCCTGGCTTTCCCCCGTGAGATGGGCAGGTGGAGGCAGGTGGTCCCCGAGGGTCCTCCAGGACTCCCCAGACGATGGTCCTCGTCACAGACAGACAGACCCGGGGCCCCGGCCGAGCGAGCACAAACAGGCCCTGTTGTCGCCGCTTCTCCAGCCGGAGACCTCGGTGGCAAAGGCCTCTCCTGCTGCACCGTTCGCCCCCTCGGACGAGGGCTAAATTGACGCACTCTCCAAGCAGTCCGGAATGACTGTGCTTCGCAAAGAACGGCCTCATCAAAACCGCGTTGCTGTGTTTAATCTAGAATTAAACTGTTTGATGTTCGAGGTCTGGTGTGCACACTTCATGAAAGATTGATTGTTTTCCTCTATGAGGCCACGGTGACTAATTGTTCGGTGCTGTTTTATAAATGGTGCGGGAGAGAAAGCTTATTAAGGACATAGCCCCATTCTCGCGGCTCCCCGACGTGGGCACGATCAGCTGAAGTCTACGTGACATGGGGGTTGGAGGGGAGGCTGCACCCGTGGTGTCCTGGCCCTTCCTGAATCCAGGAAACACAACCACAGTTGAGCCCAACTTTGCCCACACTAGTGACCTCCTGAGCGGTGGCCTCTGCTCTCCAACGCACCTGTGCACGCTGCGTGACGCCCAGGGAGTCCCCGGGGCTCAGCTCCTTGGAGGGGATGCTACGCTTGCTCAGCGGAAGGCTTTGGGAGGTGACAGAGCCCTCCCGTGGCTTTCCTGCCAGCCGGGGACCGGCAGATGGGTGCAAGGACATCAGTGGAGCCTGCCCCAGCCAGGGGCCCAGAACACGGTCCCCCTGAGACCTTCCCGCCTCAGCCTGGTCCTGTCGAAACCCTCCCGACACTGACACCAGGCCCCTGACGGCTCTGTCACCCACAACCCCTCTAGGGAGGTTGGGAGCCTCCACGCCCGTCCTCCCCGGGGTGCATCCTGGGCCCTAGGCTGCCGTATAGAGTTTCCTTACGTTCTAGTTGCTCTTGCATCGTAGTTAATAATTCTTTACGTTAAACTCCCCTCTTTAACCTGCTATGTGGCTTCTGTCTCCTAATCGAAGCCAGACCGCTATGGAAACAGCCAGCAAAGGTTTTCTAAGCACTCAGTGTGCACTCAGTCAGCATTAGGTGGGGCGGCAGCAGATGGGAGGGGACGAGACCAGTTCGGCCCAGGAAACCTTTCCCGCACCTGTGATGTGTGAGCCGCTGCTGAGCCGTGTGAAGGTGACAGCACCCACGGTGCCCTCTGCCAGGGCTCCTGCTCCACAGAGGTGGGGACACCGGCCCTGCTGAGACAGCCGTCGTGCCCAGGACGCTGCCTCGGCCGGCGTGGGCTCCCCAGAACGGCACCCAGGACAGGTGCTGTGACGCAGGGACCCCAGTCTGGTCGTCCCTAGGTTAGGGAGATACTGGGGAAGCAAAGATAAACCGGTTCCCACCCTGCAGATCCCAGAATGAGTGAGGAGCGTTGTGGGCCTCAGGGGACAGTCTGTGAGGCGGAGCCACACACCTCTAGGCTGAAAAGCAATTCCCCACAGCTCCCACGACGTCTCCCGGACCACGGCTCGGCGGGTGGCACGGATGGACAACGAAGCATGCGTGTACCACGTGCTTCATCAGCTCCCCCGGGGGCTGCCGGGCAGGAAAGCTCTTCCCCCACCCTCCTGTGCTCCGTGCCCGGGGGCCTGAAAATTAACCCACGGAAGAGACGGATGAGCAGGGGGGAAAGAATACAAATCCTACCGACATCAACAGGCACCAGAGTTCCCGGGAAAGAAGTGAACCTCAGAGGCCGTCAGCCTCAGGGGCCGCACACCACTGGAACAAGGGAAAGGGGCTCTGGCCTTCCAGGGACGGCGGATGGCGGGAAAGTGACGAGGCGATGCACAGGGTGAACTGGTGCAGGACAAGCGTTGCCTTAGCGCGGGCTGACTTGCCGGTGCCGGCTCCGCGTCCCCAGCGACCAGGCTTGGAAGGGCTGCTCTGCTGGCCCTGGTCAGGAGCAGGGGACACCCTCACATGGGGAGCCCTACGCCCTGCGTGTAGGCGGAAGTGAGGGGGGCAAAGAACTGTACCCGCATCTGTTGACTCTCAATTGCGTCCAGCTCAGAGTCACCCTCATGCCAAAGCGGCACGTTTTGGATGACCCACTGTGAGCCCCTTCAGGACCCAAGCAGGGGCATCTGCCCTGAAAGCCACACAACCAGAGGAGGTTATTCGGGGCAGGACGGCAGTGGGATCTTTAATGCTGGATTCAGCCAGACAGAACTCAGCCCCACCTAGGTCCCCGGCCGGGTCTGTCTGTAATAGCAGACACCCAGAGATGGCCAAACAGTAGGAGCTCATTAAATAAAGCGTGGTGCGTGCAAGTGATGGGCTCCTCTGCGGCCTGGTGGGTGAGTCTGCCAGGAGTGGATGGCAAGAGGGAAGGTGGCAGCCTGAAAAGTGGACCGGCGGCCCCTCCTGTGGGGTGAGCCGGGTAGGGAGGCGGGGAGCCAGCCGGCAGGTGCGCAGACGGGCCCGAGCCTCAGCGTCGTCTGCAGCACCTACGTTAGCTTACGTATTTATTTCTTTGTTTTAATCCAGAGGACTGATTGAGGCCGGCAGGATGCAGACGGGCAGCTGAGTCCCTTTGCTATAAAATTAGGTGCCTCTGGAAAACCTTGCAAAAATGACCAGCCCCACCATGCTGGGCAAGCTCCCCCCTCAAACGCAATGAACTAAAATGTGAAGTTTGAGCAGCACCCCTCCGGCTCCCCCAGGTCTCCTTGGGGTTCTCCCAGGTCAGTGTCGGGAGCCCTCAGGACCTGTGAGGTGACATGGTCACCAGCTGAACGGCTGCCCGGCCCCCACAGAAGAGCCACCCCTGGTCTCGAGTGTTACCGTCACTCCAGAGACGTCTAAACCGCGGGCGTGGAATCCGCAACCAACTCTGCGCTTTCCTCTTCTCCAGGGCACGGCCCCAGATGTACCCGGCAAACTCCAGCAGAGCCTCTTGGAAGTGTGCCTGGCGGGGGACACCCTGTCCCCACCCCCAGTGAGGAGCGGGAGAGATTTGCGGCATCTCCAGCCCCCGGGCCCAGCTCTGGAGCTGCCCCCAGCACGGGGCGGTTGGGCCCCGCCAGTCCCGACGTTAGGGGGAAGCGGCCGCTGAGACCCCGGGGCCCCGCAGGCAGAGGGGGCATCACACCGGGTTCTCGCTGCCATGCGCAGCAAGCCCATCGCCGTGACCACGGGCTGCGCAAAACAGAGAAGATTTTATTCACAGGCTGCCGAGTGAGGAGACGGGAGAACAAACCTCAAATCTGCCTCTCCAAAAGCTGGGGACACTCATGGGGTGGGAAGCAGGTGTCTGAAGTGCGGGGAGGGGCAGCAAAGGCGAGGTGAGCGGGTTTCTGTGTGTGCGTGTTCAGGCTACGTTGCTCCTCATAGGACACGCGTGTAGAGCATGGCAGTGTTGGCACGGCCCGAGGGGGGAGTTTTTGGTCCCCCGAGGTCCAGGGTCACTCTCGGGCACGATGCAGGCCCAGCTGCAGGGTGAGCGGCCTCAACCCGCTTGGACTGGACAAGCGCAGCAGCCTCTGGGCCCTGAGAAGGAAAGCAAAGCAAAGCGCAGGTTACCGAGCCATCCGGCAGAGGGGTCATCTACGCGGAAGCTGGTGGGAGTCTGGTCATACGTCGTCGTTTGGTGACCAGCTGGGAGTAAGCAGGTAAAAGCAAGCAAGGCAGGTCGCGCCTGGCAGGCTTAACCAGGTCAGCCCTTGTTTCGGAGGATCCCAGCCCACAGCGGGGAGGGGCTTGCTAAGGCTGCCCCCCCACCCGGGGCGTCAGCAGCAGCCTGGAACCAGCTTGGTTCCTCTGTCCCCCCACCCCCCACCTCCCACGGTGACCTCAGAGGTCCTGCATTCACGGGGTGGGCACGAGGTCCTCACGGGTACAAGATGAAGCTGGGCTGAAGCGCAAACATGGCCACAGGCCAATGGGGGCCTGCGCAGGGGGCCAGGGGTTCTAACTCTTCCCCCACCCCCGTGCTGGCCCGGGTCCTGCATGCAGTAGGCACGCAGTAAGCGCTGGCTGCACGAGTGAGAGTCACGCTTGCCAGTGTGGGAGAGGGAAAGCTTCCACCTCCCCTCCCAGGCTCTGCAGCTGGGCCTTAAACAGACACAGACAGATTAACAGGAGAGAAGCGGACACATTTTCTTTAATATTTTTTACAGGCTCATGAGAGTCTTATAAGGAAAATGAAGACCCAAAGAAGCAGTTAGGACTGAGAGCTCATATACGTTCTAAACAAAGAAACGATAAATTTGCGGGGAAGGGACAAGACTGGGGCTAGAGGCGGTGCGTTGGGGGCAGTGGCCAGGGAACGCAAGGCCGAGGAGGAGGAGGAGGGGGGCTGGCCCAGCAGGGACACACACAGATGGTGTCAGCATCAACTCCCAGTCTGCGGTGATGAGAACGTTCTTCTCCTCCTGGGACAGGGAGGGCACCTTTCCATGGGAAATGTTACGGCCTGGTTTTAGGTAGAAGGAGGGAGGTCAGAGATCCTTCCTGCATCTGCCTTCCGCTCAAAATATCTCACCTGCCAAAGTGGCGTGTTTTAAAGCCTTTCATTACAAATAAACTAAAAATAAAATCCTAAGCACCCCTGCCAACTGGAACAGACCCCCTCTTGGCCAAGGGGACCCCAGAAAAAACTTAAAACTGAGTTCCGGGCCATGAAAGGAAGGGAGGTCTGAGGCACCTCATTATACCCCCTCTCTTGTGGAGTGTAGACATGGCTGGCAAGCATTGACGTTAAAGCAGAGATCATAAAACTGGCAAAGCAGACTCTGCAACAGTAAGATACGGAATCATTAACAGGACCTAAAGCTACGCAGGACAAAGGTTAAATCCATCAATTTACTTAACAGGTACCCTGAGTTATATGCTGTGGCTTGTCTCTGATTAACAGACTTTCTTAACTTAAAGCATTCCAAGCCTTTAGACAAAGCTTCATTTCTTTAACCAATTACAAATCAAAGAATTTCTGAAACAAACCCACCTATAACCTGTAAGCCACTGCTTTGAGATGTCCCTCTTTTTCTGGCCAAACGAATGTACACCTTCTATGTATTGATTCATGATTTCACCTGCAATTCCTGTCTCCCTAGAATGTGTAAAACCAAACTGTAACTGTAACCCAACCACCCTGGGACCGGTGACCCAAGGCTTCTTTGGTGTGTCTCCCCGGGCTGATGGTTACTCATGTTCCACTCAAAACAAACCTCTTAGCACTTACTATTTTATAGAGTGTGGTACCCCGACCCCACCCCCATTAACACTAGTGTCATCGTGTTATAGGGCAGGACTAAGGAGGGCTCTGCTGGGCCTCTCTGGTCAGGGCTTGGCTGGGGCTGCTGTCACCCAAGGGCTCGAAGGGGCTGACCCCCCCCCACAGAGCTGGCTGCCCACACTCACGGCCCCCCTGCTGCCTGCGGAACCTGAGGCTGACGATGGCCTGGCCGAATCCTAGGGGAGGAATGTTCCCACAACTCGGCCAGGTGCTCGGGAAGACTCCAGGATGGATTTGGGGAGTATGGGGGTCAGGACAGGGCCTTCTGGGGGAGGGGAGGCGGGGGAGGAGCACTCCCTGGCGGGAATCGGCACCACCCACAGGTGTGGGCGGACCCTCAAGGGGGGCTCCCTTGCCTGGTGGCTCCGTCCTCCAAGCCTGTCCCTGTGGGGTGGGGTGAGGGGGCTCCAGCTCATGCCCATTTTCCTTTCCTGCTCCTTGTCCCTCTGTCTCCAGGGTGTCCACCTCCTGGGGGAGCCGTGCCCAGGTCTGAGCAAGACTGAGGCCGTGCAGCTCAAGGGAGGAGAAAAACCAGAGCTAGGAGGGGCTGATCGTGCCCAGCCTCCAGGTATCCAAACGGCAGGCCTGGGGGCCGGAAGGGAGACTCTGCCCCAAGGCAAAGCCCCAAACAAGCCCACTCCCCACCCCGGCTGGTGGCTATAAAATACAAGCAAAAATCTGAATCCCTGCATGAAATCACTGGCTAGAACCCCCTGTGGAAGGTGAGAGGTCGGTAAGGCCTCTCAGTTGCTCAGCGCCCTGGGTGTTTTCTTCAGTTCTGAGCCAGCCAGAGGCAGAGAGAGGCCCAGGGGCTGGTCCTGAGCTCGGACTGGCCCTGTCCCTCCACTGTCTGCTGCCACCTGCCCCCACACACCCTCTGACCCAGACCTGGGCCCCTGCGGAGACAAATGCTCCCTTCTCAGGGACCTGACACAGGTGGGCAGGTGCGACTCCCTGGGGACCAGGTGTGTCGGGCCAGAGAACTGGCTGCCCGGGTCTGTTGCTTTGGGGAACTTTCCAGGGATCAGCGGTCTCCCAGATCTGTGACCTAGAGCATCAACCCCCCCCACCCACACACACACATTTCCAGGCTCTAGTCCCCGTTATATATACATATATGTGTGTGTATACACACACACACCCCAGCCATTGTCCCTAGCTTCCTTTCCTACAATTGCTCACCTCTCGGGAGTCACGTGGCCGACGGTCATGGGGGTTCTCAGCCAGCTTCACTGCTCCCACAGATAACTCCCCCCTCGAGAAACCCAAGGCCGGCCTTCGAGACGTCCCAGACCGGCCTCCTGCTGGACCGGCTGACCCGGTGAGACCAGAGGCCCATGCCGAGGAAACGGCTCCATTTGTCTTATGACCTAGAAACCGACTCAGCGTAAGAAGGCAAGCTCTGCTTCCCAGTCCTGTGAGCTCGTCCCCGGCCAGTCATCAGACCCGATTCCCCAGCCCTTCGTCTGCCAGGCTGTCTTTAAAAACTCCGGCCCAAAACCTGGGGAGACAGCTTTGAGAAATTTCTCCCATCCCTCACTGGGCACCCCGCAGATATTAGCCCTTTCTCTGCTGCAACTCCTGCTTCCGCAGTGCGCTGGCTTCCTCTTGGGCGGCGGGCAATGAACCTGGCTGGGCTGCAGCAACTGCATCCACTGCCAAGGGCAGGATTCCTCACTTAGGACCTCTTGGACCTTGGAGACGCGGCGAGGCTCAGGGCTCTCTGGTCACCGTGGGGCAGGAGCGTGGTGCCCTGCTGGGTGGGGGGAGACATGGGCAGCTATCACTTGGTGCCACCAGGGAGCCTCCTGGCTCCACAAAGAGTCAGCCGGGCCCCCTCCTCCTTCCCACCCGGCAACACTCTAGTCTGCAGCCCCCACCTCGGAAACACCAGCTCTTCTCTCTCCTCCAAGGAGCCTGGAAGCTGGGCGGTGGGCCTGGCATGGCTTCCTGTCTAGGTGCCAAGCCCTGCGGGGTAGAGGCAGGCAGGCCCAGGTCCTCCCCCTCCACGGCAGAGCTGGGCACCCAGGGTCTCCCCAGGGAGCTCTGAGGAGCGTCCTCCCCCATGGGGGGCCTGGGGGGCTCGGGGCAGGGTCTCCAGGGAAGTCACCCTGGCCAGGTCAACATACCTAGCCGGATAAATAAAAATAGGTGGTGCCCTCTGCACAGGTGTGTGGCATCTCAGGGCAAGAAAGACAGGCACAGACAGCCTCATTTCTTGTGATTACCAGAGAGTCAATCCCGTCCCGTCCCCTCCCCGCCTGTCAGACCTGGTTGTCCTGAAACCTTGACGAGCCTGCCAGGGGCAGAGATCACCCAGAGCTTGTCCTCAGGCCTGGGATTTAATTGTCTGTCTCTGCTCCCTGCCTGGCAGGCACGCTCCTTCAGCGGGGACCTCAACCACCTGCGGCCACACGTGAGCAAATGCCCCGCACACAGCAGGGCAGGCAGCCCCTGGCCAGGCACCCCGGCTCCCCTGGCCTGTCCTGGAGCCGTCCCTTCTCTCAGGACTGCCGCTGGAGCAGTGTGTGAGGCTGGCACCTTTCCGGCGGCCACGGTGTGACCGTACTTCCATGAACGAGTGTCCCACAAACCACCCCACCGGGACCCAAGGATGTTCATCTCAACAGCGTCTGCTGGAAACCCTGAGAATCCTTCTGTGGAGGGAGGAGATTAAGCTAATTAAGGCTCAGCGCCTGCTCGAGTGGCCCTCTAGCCAGCCACAGGTCCTGGCCGGCGAGGGACGCCAGCCTGCGGTGTTCCCGGACACGCAGGTCGCAGACACACTCGAAAGCCAGGAAGGTTACGGGGGAAACATTAAGGATAATTAGACTCCAAGTGATTTCTGCTTTAAGGTAAATATTTTACTTTCTAATTTTTCAACAGGAGCATGTACACTCGAGGGGAACAGAAGTTAAAATACTCCTAGACACACACACCCACTGTCGGACCTCACATGCCCACTCACCCTCCAGAAAGTTCTCCCGGTGGGGTCTCCTGCAGCTCAGCTCCTGCAGCTCGGAACTGGGGAGCATGACGATCTGTCTCCCCCCTCCTCCAAGGCCGTGTGAAGGGTGAGAACAGGCTGGGAAGGGTATTCTCGATTGCAAATCACTCTACAAACGAGCGAGCGTGCTCCTCAGCTCCCACGGGTCACGGGGGACACCCCACCTTAGGGCTTCGGCCCTGAGCTAAAGCCCCATCTACCTCCTTTGCTTATCTGCATCTTTTGTCACATCTCAGGACCCCCGTCTCCCCTGGAGACCACCCTCTGGCTGCACGAGGACGGGGTAGGGAAGCGTGACTCAGGACGAGGACACCTGTTTTATGAGCAGGTGTTTTCTGTTGCATTTCTAGTCCCTCGAACGTGTAGCCGCCTCTCCTCCTTGGAAAAGCCAAAAGCTCTTTCTCCACCGTCAGTTATTCCTGGCCCTCCCTGGGGGAGCCGAGAGAGGACGGAGGGACGGCCGTGGGCTCGGGCAGGGCTGGCGCAGGCAGAGCAGCACGCAGGGGCCAGGCAGGAGCGACCTCCTTCCCGGCAGCACTCCGGGGCATCGCAAGGGAGCGCTCACTAAGCTCTGAAGGTCAATGCATCTTGAAATCATCTTTTAAACATCTTAGACTCTGGCCCATGGCCCAGAGGAGCAAGCCTTCCTTCCCTATAGCTCCTGGGCCCTTCCTGGCCCGCGGCCGGTCCAGTCCGGCTCGCCTCTCTCGCAGTGCCGGGGCTGAGCAGGTCCGTCCAAGTGGTTGGGCCGGCGCCAGTGGAGGGGACCCTGGAATGGAGGCGGAAGGACAACTCGGGCAGGGGGCCAGCACCCACAAAGGCATGAGGACCTCTCCCTGGGGCCCAAAAGCAGGACGGGGCACCTTTGCAGACCCCACGTGGGAAGCATCCTGTAAACTTTACCCTGAACCATAATGGGCGGCAGAGAAGGGGCCGGACCGCTGCCCCAGGAACACCATTCAGGCCGCAGGGCTGGGGCTGCAGCTCAGGGTCAGACTGGAGCCGGGAGGCCAGGGCGGAGGCTGCCGGGTGGCCCAGGGCTGGTCCCAGGCAGGAGCGAAGGCAGCCCAGGGGACGCAGTGCAGCAGGGCCCGCTCTCGGGAGGCTGACGGGCAGGCCCAGAGTGTGTCCGAGATGACGGTCTCTGTGCACAGGAGCGCTCTGGCATGCGCATCTCCGGGTCCAAAGTCCCCCTTTCCCAGGGACACCTGGATGAGACTAGGACTCACCCTGGTGACCTTGTCTTCACTCATGACATCTGCAAAGGCTGTTTCCAAATAACGTCACATTCTGAGGTTCTGGGGTTAGAAATTCAGAAGAGTTTGGGGGACGCAACCTCCCAACCCCTCATTCACTCATTCATTCATTCATTCATTTCTATGGTTATGAACTCATGGATTTCTCTTATACTGCAGGTCCGACCGTGTCACTATTGATAAAAGCGTCAATTGGAGGCCCTTGGAGATGGCTCCAGAGACTTGGGAAGCCCGACTCCGTGTAAACAGTAAAACAAAACTTAAGCTTGACCAATCAGAAACCGCCAAACTAACTTCTACCCAGGGACTCTCCGCTTGAACCAATCAATTAACTTTCTTTGTCTTATTTCCACAAACACCTTGCAAGAGTTCTCTCCTCCTGCCTGGTTGGCGGAGCCCGAGTGCCTGCTCTCCCGCGCTGCCGGCCCGTCAGTCACTGCCTGCTCGGATAAACTCTGTGACGCGTGAACGAGCCTACGTGTGTCTTTCAGGGCTGCCGTGGTTCACTTTCGTGCTGAGACGGCCACAGACTTGGCCAGTGCTCCTTCAGGCCCTTCTGCGCTGACTCCTGTACCCCGACACACGCCCCCATCGTGCTGAGACCACGCCTCTACTTTCTGGCATGAAAACATGTCCTAGGGGCTGAAACCAGACATTTCTGCAGGAATAGGGAGGATGGTTGGAGACCAGGATCAGTGCCCTCTGTGGCTTCTTGTCCCTGGGTCCAGTGCAGCCAGGGCCTCTCGGGACAGACAGGGGACTGTGTGTGTGTGTGCCCACACGCATGTGCATGTGTGTGAGTGTACATGCGTGTGTGCATGCATGTGCATGTGCGTGCGTTTGCATATGTGTGTGCGTGCTGACGCCCGGGGCTCACTCTGGACACCTCCTGAGTGTGTAGCTGTCTCCAGCCCAGCTCCCCACGTACGTGCTCATTGGCTCATCCTACAAGACGCAGAAAGTCGTTTTGAAATTCCAGCCCATGCCACTGGGAAAAACAAACGCTCTAACTAGAGCTTAATAGAATTCCTTATGCTTTGAGATGGAGGGGACATGGCCAAACGCTGTGTTCAAAGCCACTCAAGTGGCTCCCACATCCCCGGTGGTGCAGTTGTGTCACTTGCTTGAAAATAAGTTAGATTGATTTTTTTTTTCTGTTTGTTTTCCATTTTGAGGTATCCCCTTCCTCATTTATTTATTTTTTTTTTTGGTTGGCATATAAAATAGTGACAGTATTTTTAAATATTTGACAAAAGTCAAAACCCTACTCAAAGGTATACTCAGAGAAGTGTCACCACCCCAGCCAGGACCCCAACTCTCCACTCAGGTCCCACTCACCCCGCCCTGCAGGTGAACAGTGCGGGCTTCTCGTTCATCCCTCTGTGCTCCCCTCCCCCTCCCCCGCTCCTGCCCCTCCCCCACCCCTCCTTCCCCTCCCTCCTCCTCGTTTCTTCTGCCTTCCCTCTCTTTGCAAAAATCAGTAAACACATACATACATGTTTTCTTAGTTCTCTTACATCGCTGCAGCGAACGTAGCCGCATGGGCACACACCCTCCTTGCCACACGCGGGCTTCCGCTGCCCGTTAGTACAGCTCTTCCTCCTCCCCTCGTGAGAGGCAGGGCGTGCTGTGTCCGTGTGCACAGTTTACTCACCCACTCCCGTGTGTGCACATTTACACGGATAGTGCGGATTCAAGCAACACTGCAATGAATAACCTTGTGCGCAGGTATTCTGGGGCTGCCGGGGGTGTAACCTCAGGGGGGATTCCCGGAAGTTGGGGCTGCGGGTCAGGAGACACACGTGTAGCCGTGCTGGGCACTAGGACCCCTCCGTGAGGATGGTGCCAGCTCACGCTCCCGCCAGCCCCACGCGCCAGCTTCGTAAGCTCTCCCAGCGGAACGGGTGCTAATGCCCCCTCCCTGTGTTGCATTTTGCGTTTCACATAAATTCTTCAGGCGCCCTCTCATTTTCCTTTCGTCCTTTTCGGCAAGGCAGCTTGGCCTCGCCTGGAGCCTCTGCACACAGACAGGGAATGTCACGAGTATTTTGTAGCAACAGCAACAACATCTACTGAGCCCTGGGGCAGGGCCTCATGGCAGAGCCCTTTGCAAACGTGTCTCGTTTGATCACCCCATTTTCCAGACGAGGACACTGAGGCTCAGAGAGTTGAGAGCCGGGGCAGAGCCGGGAGAACTCAAGCTGTCTGAGCCAGAGGCTGCGCCTTACAGAGAACCCCCTGCGGGTGACCTCCCCTTCCTGCTGGGCTCAGGGTCTCCCTGGCGGGACAGCCCGATGGCAGCCTAGCTTCGCCTCCCCGAGTTGCCCACGTCCCAGGTTGACCAGAGATGCCCAGGACAACGGCTTCCCCATCAGTGGCCTCGTCCTCTGCTCTCCCGCAAACCCCAACCGCGCTTCCAGTTGTGCAATAGTGCAAGCACTCAGGAATCGACACACATGGGTGGGTGCCCATGTACCCACCACCCGGATTCACAGATGCCAACATTTGGCCGTAGGTTCCAGAGCTGTCTCTCTCTGGAAAGGAACAAAGCCCAGGAAACAGCTCCCGCCTCCCCCAGCGCCCTCCCTCCTCCTCCCTGGCGCCCACAGGTGCCCACCGCTCTCCTGAAGTTGGTGTCCTCACTCCCAGGAGTGCTGTCATGTCTGTGCTACGCACGCGTGTGTCCACAGCAATGCAGCGCGTTGGGGCTTTGTGGTTTGCGCACGAGCCTCCCGTCGGCGCCGTCTGCTGCCTCCACGCGGAACGGCCCGTCCGTGCGACCCCTGCAGACCCGGCCCACTGATTTCCGAGCTCTCACGCCCGTCACCCGAGCGGACCGCTGCCCTCCCGTCCTATCTCTTCCTAGGACAGGCAGGCCGGGCTCAGCGCCCCGCCGTCGGCCTGGCAGCGCAGGCCTGGTGACCTTGGAGCAGCCCTGCCCGCACCCTCTCTGCGGAGCTGGCCAGGAGGCGCTGCAGCAGAAGGGCCTGGTCGGGAACAGACGCGCCCCCGGCCCCGTGCCAACGCCCCCTCCCAGGAGTGCCCGTGCACCGCGCTCGCTGTGCTCAGTGGGCTCATTCCGGAACCTCCCCGCTGCCCTCACTCACCCTCGCGTCTCCGCGCCTTGGATCACGCAGCTTCCTCTCCTGGGCACTTTCCGGTCCAGCCAGGGTGCCAGCAGGAACCAGCCGAACCGGGCGACTGAGGACGATTTAATACAGTGCGGTGGGCAGGGCCCGGGGAAACCAGGCTGCCCCTGAGCCGGAGGGACGCAGGAGGGGGCGATGCAAGGTCAGTCTCGGAGGCGAGTGCCGCCAGCCCGCACCCACCCTGCAGGGGCCAGCCCCCTCTGCTCCCCCCAGGGGCTGCCGATGGCCAGCTCACCCTGAAGCAAGAGGGCGCAGGGAGCCCAGGAGAAATGTCAGCTACAGACAGGCACCGGGACTGCAGGAAGGGGGCAGAGAACAGAGAGGGAACCGGAGGGACATGGAAGACGCCCAGCAGCCAGCCTTTGTCGGGGAGGACGGGCCGAGGGCGCCTGCCCCGCTCACTGCTGTGGCCGTGGGCTAAGCCCGTGGGAGCTCAGCGTCACCCGATACAAACACAGCCAGATGTCAGCTAAAGCGACGAAGGCGGATTTCCCTCCGTAATTGCTGGCGGCAGGGGCGGGTGCAGGGAGACCGTCCAACTGGTGCAGGGAGACCGTGCGTTTCACAGGGAGAGGGGGGAGGGGCAGTGGGGCTCAGAGGGTCAGAGAAGAGGGACGTGACACAGGGCGGCCAGTGCACATGCAGAGGGACAGCTGTGTCTCCATCCGCCCACGGGGCCCGGGCGCCAGCGGCCCTGTGGCCCCGATGATGACGTCACTCACTGCAGAGGAGCAGCCCCTGGTCCCCAGACTCTTCTGCGCTGTAGGTGACCCACACTCACGAGCGTAAGCCCTTGCGGCAGACCGTAGATTCTGCTTTCTCAGGCAGGCATCTCCGGGTGCCAGGTCATCCCAGGGGTGCGCGTCATGCCGCTGGAAGCCACACCAGAGCCTGGCGGTGCCCTGGTGCAGGGCCACGATGCAGTCGTCACATGCCAGACTTCTGCACGTCTTGGCCTCCCCACCTGCAAGCTGAGCACAGCAGTCCCTGCCTGCTGGGGTGCGGGAGGAGGCGGTGAGACAGCAGGTGCACAAGCCCCAGGACTCGGCCCTGGGGGCGCCGCCGCGAAGCCAGCAGCGGGTGGTGCACGGTCCAAGTCTGCACCGCGGGTCGCAGGCAGGGCCCGCAGAGGACGGGGAGACGGCAGCTGGGCAGGGCACCCGGGAATGAGGGTTCTCAGGGACAGACCCGTCCCTGAGGGCCATTCGTGCAAATCACCCACAGAGGTATGGACCCCTAAGACTGCAGGGAGGCCTGGAGATGTGCGAGGGAACGCCCTTCCCATGGAAGCTTCCAGAATAGTGAGAGTGGTGGGAAAAGGGACTTTCCTCCTCATTTTCCTCTTCTGAGAGGCCTGGATTCAAGAAAAGGCTTTTGGAAGCCTTTGGCCCTGGTCTCCTCGTCTCTTGGAGACCCCGGGCTCCCAGGGGACAAGCCCCGGCCTGACTCCCCTGATCGCCTGCCCTCCCCTCCTTGAGGAAAGTGGTCCCGGAGGGAAGGTCGGTGCACAGACGCAGGGCGAGCACAGCAGGTGGGACACCTGGGCCAGAGCCAAACAAAGGCAGCAGTGACAAACACGATAACGCCTTCTGGGGCCACCGAAGGCAACAACAAAGCAAACTAGACCACAGAACGGCAGCGTGGCGGCTGAGGGCCAACGTGCTCCAGAGCCCCAGAAACACTCTGGAGGCACCTGCAGGTACTGACTCACCTGGGTCCTTATAAATCGGGTGCGTCCGAATCACTAAGCTAACCAAACGCCAAAAGAACAGAAATACAGATCGCGACACCAAACTGGTAGAGGGGGAAAAAGGTTGAGGAACATTAAGCCAAGAAATAAGAATGAAAGGAAGAGAACGAGAGGAAAGCTAGGACAGGTAAACGCCTTTTTACAGGGAGAGTCCAGACAAATCCCGCCCCACGGCTGAGCCCTGAACAGCACGGGCTGGAAACCCGCGGGGCCCCTTGCACACGGATTTTCCCCTTCCTCTGCACCCCCCCCCAGACGGCGTGACCAACTCCTCCCCCTCCCCCGCCCCCACAGCTGCCCACCGTGAAGGTGACAAGGATGAAAACCTTTATGATGATCCACTTCCACCCAATGAAGAGTAAATGTATTTCTCTTCTTTATCACTTTTTAATAGCAGTTTCCTTTATCTAGCGGGCTTTATTGTAAGAATATAGCACATATTACACATAACACGCAGAATACGTGTTAATCGACAGTTTACGTTATTAGGAAGGTTTCCGGTCAACAGTAGGCTGTGAATAAGTAAGTTCTGGAGGGGTTATATGTGGATTTATTGCCGCTCTGGGGTGTTGTTCGCCCCCACCGCCTGTGCTGTTCAAGGGTTAAGAGTTTATCAGTAATGACACCACATACAGCAAACTAAAATGTTCTAGTGTCAGGCTGGATAAAAAAAAAACAGTTATTTGCTGTTTACAAGAGAAAAAATCTAAAACATATAGATTCAGACCAGTGAGAGTAAGAGGCAGGGAAAAGAGGATTCCAGTCAGCTTCTCACCCAGAGAGAGCCAAGGCAGCGGCGTGAGCATCGGGTAGGACACACCTTGCGGCACAAGGCATCGCTGGAAACGAAGAGGACCACATATGCAACAGGAAGTCCATTCCCAGGAAGCCACGGCAATTCCCAACTGGAGTGACAGCCACGCTGGCCGTGAAGTGAAACTGACAAAACTGCAAGGAGGAGCCCGGGATCCTCCGGCTGGCGGGAGATGTTATCACACCTCTCCTGTCATCTGCGGATTGAGCACGGCAACACATCGGCAGGGACGCAGAAGGTTCGAGTAACACAATTAACTAGCACAATCCAAGAGACACTCAAAACCAGCAGCACCCCAAAACTTCAGAGTACACAGCTTCCAGCACTACAAGAAATGCCTGTCAGAAAACGGGTGACATGCTGGGCTGGAAAGAAGTCTCGAGAGAGATGAAAGATATGACAACACCGAGACCGCATTCTCTGCGCACCAAACAAGGGAGCCGGCAATCCGCGGCAGAAGGAAACGGGAACGCCATGTTGGGAAACCAAGAAAAACCATTCTCAGTGACTCGTGGTTCAAGAAGGCATCAACATAGAAATTAAAACAATTTTAGTACTCAAAAATTAAAATGTTCTATGTCAAAACTCGGGGAATGCAGCGGGAACAGTATATACACAGGGAAATTTGCAGTGCTAAACAATTATTTCAGAAAAGAAGAAAAGCAGAATAAGTGTGGAATAAGCATTCACCTAAAAAATTAGCAAGAGGATGATAAATAAAAATAAAATCCTAGGCCCCCCCAACCAACCAAACAGACTTCCTCTTGGCCCAGGGGACCCCAGAGAGCCCTTAGAAGCTGAGTGTCACGTTCAAGGCGGATGGGAGGTCAGACACACCTGGTTATGGCCCTTCCTCACGAAGCACCGCTAGACTTTCTTTCCTAAGCGTCAAACAGAAACCAGCCCTTTTGAAAGACTCGCTCCACCCCTGCTGTCAACCAGCCACCTACAGCTGCAACCAGCTTCCCTCCTTTTCTGTGGTTTGCACAGAACTGACCGGCATTCCTTCCCAACGAAAGCCTCTTAAATTCCCATCTCACCTTTCCTCCCCCAAGTGCCCGCTGTGGGTTTCTGTTGGAGGCTGTGATTCCCAGCCCTTTATAAGAAACAAAATTCGCCTTTCCAAATTGATAGCTCTCTCATGATTTTAAATCAACATGAACGGCAAACTGAAACAAAGTAGCAAGAAACAAATAAAACAGAAAAACATACGCCAGGTAGCATCAACAAAACCAAAACAACCTCATGGAAAAGCAAATTGGCAAATCTTTGAAACTATTGATCCAGAATAAAAGAAGATACAAAACAAATTAAAAACATTAGAAGTGAAAACAGAATCACATGTACATCCAGGATTAGACAGTTATAAGAGAACATTATGTGAATAAATAGATGCTTTGCCAATAAATTTTAAAAGTCTTAGACAAAATAGACAAATTTCTGTAAAAAAAAAATTGCTTTCCAAAACTGACACAATAATAAATAGAAAACCTAAACAGTCCTACAACCATTAAAGGAATTGATGTCATGATTTGACATCTTCTCCCAAAGAAAACACTAGGCCTAGATAATTTTACACATGAGTTCCATCAAACATTCTACAAACAAAAAATTGGAATCTTGAAAAATCTCTCCCAAAGAATAGAAAGAAGGGACAGCTCACACTTATCCAAAGAGACAAACCCTGACACCCAACCTAACAAGAGTGGTTCAAGAAAGAAAAAGCCAGGGCCAAACTTGCCCTGGAAGATAGTTGAAAATCCTAAACAAGCCCTTAGCAAACAAAACCTAGCTATGTGTTAAAAAACAAAAAAAAACCTCATGTCCAAGTTGACTGTAGGACTACAAGGCTAATTTAACATTAGAAAATAAATTAATATTATTGACACTATAAATAAATTAAAGCAGAAAAACAAAATTATCACCTGTTAGATGTTTAATAAATATCTCAAAGTGTTTGACAAAATTCAACATCCAGACTTCCACTTGTAGCTAGCTATTTAGCTTGTGGCAGACCAATCATCCCAGGAGGAACAAAAAAAAATCTAGCTAAGCCCCAGAAAAACACCTGTGCAAAGACATCAGGGAGCTCCCAGAGAAGCCAGTACCTGCGGGGTTGAGATGCTACAGAGAGGAAATTTCAGAGCAGTGAGCCTGGCTGTTTGGTCGCCTTTCTCCTTGAGGCAACTGGCCAATGTGTGAGCTGCACAGAGAAAGAGAAGCTGGGAAAGAAGCATCTACTAAGAGGATAACTACTCATACAAAACGTTCTGAAGTCTCAGCAGTCCTAGAAAAGTAAAATTGAGGTTCAGGGCCCCCTAAGGTGGAGAATCTCTGGAAAAAGCCTAGGGGGAGAAAACTAGGAGTAAGGGAGAAATCAGAAAGAAACCAGGTCTTCAGACACTGAAACTCAGCCTCAAAGAAGTAAAATCCCTCATTAGATGCAGGTGATCTGTTCTTGTTTTAAATGCCTGGAAGAGGCATTTTTAAAAACCTTCTCTATTCATAAGAATCTGATGTCATTAAAAAAATAAATAAATAAAAAATAATAAAAAAATAAAATAAAAAAAATAAAAACCTTCTCTTCAAGAATATTGTACCATCCAGAGCCTCAATAGGTTTTCATACAAAATGTCTGGTACTGAAACAAATAGTTCTAGTCAATACAAGAGGCAGAGCAAGAGAAAAAACAAACAAAGAGAAGAGGCTCCTGGCTGTTCCAGATATTAAATTTATCAAACATGAATTTAAATAACTCTGGTAAATGTAGTCAAGAATTGAGCTGTCAGAGAATAGGAATATAGATCTATAAATACACAAGTTGAAATTCTGGTACTAAAAACTAAAACAGTTAAAAATAAGAATGAGTTTAAAAGCAGAATAGACACAGCTGAAGAAAGAACTGGTGATTTGGAAGACAGTTCAGTAGAAAATATCCATACTGAAAGAAGAATAAAAATAAAAGGGGAAAAAAAAAAAAAACACTCAAGAACATGAGAGGCACCTAAGACACCCTGAAGAGGTGTCATATATATCTCAAAAATGGAGGAGTCAGAAGGAAGGAGAAAAAGCAAAATTTTCCCTAACTGCCAAAGACATCAAGCCACAGATTCAAAAAAAAGGCTAGGAGTCCCAAGCAGAATGAAAAGAAAGAAGAATTCCACATAGTCACATCACAGAGAAATTGCCGAAACTTTAAGACAACAAGAAAGTCTTTAAGGTGGCAAGAGAACATGGGTATATCACCTTTAAAGGAGCAATAGCAATAACCACAGCATCCAGAAAAACGGGATAACATTTAAAGCACTGAAAGAAAATGACCACCAGCCAAGGATATTATTCCTGTTTACAATATCTTTCAAAAATGAAGGTGATAAGAGTGGGAACAAGATACTCTTATTCAGCATAATACCGGAAGTTCCAGCCAGCAACGAGCAAGAAAAATAAGTAAAAGACGTACACAAATACACCCAACTCGTCGTTGACAAAGGCGAAACAGCGATTCAATGGAGGAAGGATGGTGTTTACAACACAGGCTTCTGGAGCAAGTGAACGCCCGTGAGCAAAAGTGAAACTTAACCTAAAGCTCACACTTTATGCAAAAGTTACCTCAAAATAAATCATAGATTCATATGTAAAATATAAATCAAAAGACTTTTACAAAAAAAAAATACATAAAATAGGACCTAGGACAGAGCTTTTGGACTTGACAAAGCATGACCCATAAAAGGAAACACTGGTAAATTGGATCTTATCAGAATTAAAAACTTTTTCGTCTGCAAAAGACCTTGTTGAGAGAATGGGAAGATGGGCTACAGCCTGGGAGAAAATATTTTCTAATTATATGTCCTACAAAGGACAAGTGTCTATAATAAATATGTAAAGAGCCCTCAAAAGTCAATAGAAAAAGAATTTAATTATGAAATGGGCAAGAAACGTGAACAGACATTCAGTAACCAGGACACACATGAGGGACGTGCACATTGAAACGATGAGCCATCACAACAGACCTCTCAGAATGGCTAAAATAAAGAATAGGGACACTTTTCAGTGCTGGCAAGGATGCAGAGACAGCGATCCCGGAAACATCGCTGTCAAGAACGCGCCACACCACGGTGGAAGACAGGCTGGCGGCTTTCCGTAAAACAAAACACCCAACCACCATACTCCCCAGCAACGGCACCCTTGGGCATTTATCCCAGAGAAACAAAGTCACGTTTACTCAAAACGCCAAGCACAGGTGTTCGCGGCAGCTTGATCCGTGACAGCTCCAAACGGGAAACAACCCAGATGCCCCTCGGCAGGTGCGTGGCTGAACGAATCTCGGGGCGTCCGCTCCGGCACCCTGGGATTGAACAGAGCCACCCGTGGCCGCACACGACGGTTTGGGGGAGTGGAAGGAACTCCGCTGAGGGACAAAGGCCGGTTCCAGGTTACACGCCGTGAGATCCCACGCGGTGCACGATGTCCTCGACATGCAGTTATGGAGCCGGGGAACACAGCCGGGGCTGCCAGGGGTCAAGGAGGGAGTGGGGAGTGGGGCCGTGAAGGTCCCCGAGTGGCTCCGTGGTGACGAGGTCCTGTGTCTGGACCGTGTCCGCGTCAGCATCATGTGATGTGGGCTATGGTTTTCGAGCTGTTACCCTTGGAGGAAAGGGAGTAACGGGGTCTCTCTGCATCACCTTCGACAGCGTTGCTGGCTGGAACTTCCGGTATTGTGCTGAATAAGAGTATCTTGTTCCCACTCCTACCACCTTCATTGTTGAAAGATATTGTAAACAGGAATAATATCCTGGGCTGGTAGTCACTTTCTTTCAGTGCTGTAAATGTTATCCCATTTTTCTGGATGCCGTGGTTACTGCTATTGCTCTGTTAAAGGTGATATGCCCATGCTCTCCTGCCACCTTAAAGACTTTCTTGTTGTCTTTAAGTTTCAGCACGTGGCTCTAATGTCATCTCAAAGTCAAATGCTCGCTGTAAAGGAAAATGACGATGCCTGCGCTCCGCCCCAGGCCCCCTGCCCTGGGGTCTCTCGGACGGGACGGGCCGGGATTCTGACCTGCAGCCAAGGCTGAGACCCAGGGGCTGTGGGGACAGGGGCCTTTCTCCATGGGTGACTCCTGAGAGCCTGGTGCCAGGCCCAGCAGGGGCAACACCTGGGAGGCAGGCCGGGGGCAGGGCAGGCGCCCCACGTCTCCCAGAGCCCATGGCCCTGTCTCACGCCTGACGGCGTTGGCACCAAGGTCCTGGGGCAGGACACGGAAGGACACAGAGGAATGACACAGACAGGCGGCCAGGCTGTGGGTGAGGGCGTGTGCCTACATGCAGGTGTTTCTGGCAAGAGGGCTGAGAACCCTGTCACAGGTAACCCGATACGCCTCTGCTCTCTGCACTGTGTGTGTGTCTCTCCAGTCCTCCCTTCTGCTTCTGCATTTGCATTACATCCTCGATGTGCAGTAATTTAATTATAATATTAATAACATAGGGAACAAAATAAACCCTATTGTACAGCCGAGAAGAATCCTCCTTGGATTGAGGCAAAGCCTGCCCTTTCCTCTTCCCTCTGCCCCCCGGGGTCACGGAGACGACTGTGCTCTGCCCGGCCCGCCGGCCTCTTCGCCCTCCATCCATTCCCCTTTCCGTCCCGTGAATGGTCAAGGAGGGTGGACGTGGGTGAGACGGCCCTCTCAGCACAGTCTGAGCCGCGCAGCACAGCGCTGTTGGCTAGAGGCGCCCGGCTGGTCTCCATGAGGTTTCAGCGAAGTGACAGCACAGGCCACACAGGGGGCGGCACGGGGTGCCGGCACCCCCCGCCTCGTCCCCGTCCCCAGGACGCTGTGGGGCAGCGACTGGCCGCCGCCCAGGGCCTGTTCCCGGCCCTGGCTCCCGAGCCAGGTGAGGAGGGCCCAGTTCCTCCCCAAGGGCTGCTGCAGCACCAACATCTCAAAATAAAGACAGGCCCGGGAACAAAGGGGAGTGTGGCCGTGCTGAGCCACCTCTCACCCCGAGGCCAACGGAGGCATCAGATCGGGGTGAAGGGGGTGCCCCAGAACCAAGGCGGCAGCCCCCAGCATTGCAGGAGGGCCCGTCCCTGCAGGGAACGTGTCTCGTGGTGCCTGGGGCCTCCGTTTTCCCATCGGCCAGGCTGCTGCGTCACCAGCCTGGGGTCCTCCACTGTCCCCTTCATCGGGGAAGGAGGGCCCAGGGGCCGCGGGAGCCACCCTGGACCACACAGGAGCACGCAGCGGGGCGGACACGGCTGCGTCACCAGCCTGGGGTCCTCCACTGTCCCCTTCATCAGGGAAGGAGGGCCCAGGGGCCGCGGGAGCCACCCTGGACCACACAGAAGCACGCAGTGGGGCGGCAGTGGCTCGAGGACCAGCTGTGCACAGCGGCCTTCCTGGCTCAGAAAGCCGCGGGTGCCGTCGCCAGGGCGGGCACCCTGGCCCACAGCCCCCCGGGTGCCCAGATGCCAGCCTGGCGCAGCGCCTGCGGCCGGAACGGCAGGGGAAGGGGCTTTGCATGCGGCGCGGGTGGATTTGTGGGCTCGGTTTATATATCCATCAGCTGATGTTGACGAGGAAGACGGGGCCGCGGCAGCCGCATGTGCAGAGGTCTGCCGGTCCAGCTGCCCATGTGAATTTGCTGGGCTGTGAGGGACACAGGGCTGCTCTGGCTGAGAGGAGAAACAAACGCCTGGCTGCCGTCTTCTCACCGACAGAGCTAAACGCTCTCCAGGGCCTGCCCGAGGCATCAGACCGCCTCGGCCGCTGCCTCCAGGAAGCTCTCCGGTTCCGGGGCGGGGCTGGGGTCCCTCTCGCTCCTCTCCTGCCGCTCTGCCTTGGCTGCCCCTTCCCATCTCCAGGTGTGGGAGCCCTGCCTGTCCTGGGGTGCCAGGTGGGGCGCCTGGGGCACACGGCTGCCCGAGCGCGCACCGTGCGCCAGCTGAGCCTCACTGCAGCTGGCGCGAGTCTGAAGTGGCGGGGCCGCAGCGGGCGACAGTCTGGCGGTGGCTCGGATGTCGAGCGTGGAGCTGCCATCGGGCCCGACAGTCCCACTGCTAGGCAAGGGCCCTGAGATATGGAAACACGTCCGCACAGAAATCGCACGCCCCAGTTCACGGCCACGTCACTCACGATAGCCGAAAGGTGGGCTCAACGCGGAGGCCATGGCGGGCGGCTGGGCGGGCAGGACGCGGTACGTCCACACCACGGGACGATACTCGGCCGCAAGACAGGAGCAGCAGGGCCTCCCGGCTACAGCGTGGACGGACCTTGAAGCCACGCTTAGCGAGGAGCCAGGAGCGAAAGAGCACGCAGCACACAGGCCCACTCCTGTGCAGCGTCTGGCAGAGGCAAATCCTCAGAGGTGAGAACTTAGGGATGAGGCCGCTTAGGAATGGGGCTGGGAGGAATTAGATAGAAATAGGCCGGGCGCAGTGGCTCACACCTGTCATCCTAGCTCTCTGGGAGGCCGAGACAGGAGGATCGCTCAAGGTCAGGAGTTCGAAACCAGCCTGAGCAAGAGCAAGACCCCGTCTCTCCTAAAAGTAGAGATAAATTAATTGGCCAACTAAACATATATAGAAAAAATTAGCCGGGCATGGTGGCACATGCCTGTAGTCCCGGCTACTCGGGAGGCTGAGGCAGCAGGATTGCTTGAGCCCAGGAGTTTGAGGTTGCTGTGTGCTAGGCTGATACCACGGCACTCACTCTAGCCTGGGCTACAGAGTGAGACTCTGTCTCAAAAAAAAAAAGGAAAAAGAAATAGCTAAGGGGTGTGGGGTTTCTTTTTAAGGTAATAAAAATTTTCTAAAATTGATCATGACAATGGTCACACAATTCTGAATACACTAAAAAAAAACATTGGATTGTACACTTTAAGGTATAAATTGTACGATATGCAAATTATAGGTCCGTAAAGCTGTTACCGAAAAAAACCTCTGCAGTTCCTCTTGTATTTGTGACTGCTATTTTGATGGTGTAGGATTTCACGAACAACTCAACGCAGGAATAATGCATTGAAGTGTGAATGAAGGTGCAAACCAACTGCTAATTTACGTCTTCAAAGGTACGTAGGTCGGTCGTCTCCCCTCCTCCAGGGTCTAGAGGGCAGGGCGGGGCTCCTGGGCAGGTCCCAGCTCGGTGCCGGCTGCCTCAGGGCGGCAGCTGAGCCACCTCAGCCCCCGAGCGCCCCCATCCTCATTGGGAAGAAGAATGGCCTCCTCCTGGCCGCGCCCCAGCTGCCGAGGGGGCAACGGGCAACACGGTGGGAGAAGGGGCTCAGGGTCCCCAAACCAAGATGCCCACCAGAGTCCCCAGGGGGACCCACACCCGGCGCCAGCAGCTCTAGGGACCTCAAAATCTCGGGGAGAAGGTGGACGGACGGGAGCAGGGGTGTGCAGGGGCTGCATCCGCACCCCCGGGAGTCAGGGCGTGGCCACCACCTGCAGGGGAATGGGCTGAGCACCTGCCTCTGCACCTCCCTGGGGACCGTGCCCCTGAGGGGCAGGTGACAGGCAGGACAGGGGTGCTGGGAGAGCCTGTTAATAAGGTGCCCGGGCAAGGCCGAGCCCCCTCCAGCCTCCCGCAAGCCATGCTCAGGCCCTCACTGCGGTGGCATTGAAGAGCAGTCGGCCTGCAGCACTGTGACACAAAGAGAGCCCACGGTGACAATGATGGCAAAGGTGCCCGGATGAAGCCTGGCCTCGATCCCTACCAGGAAGGGCTCCAAGCCCTGACTCACCACCCCAGCCCCCAGGCTCCCCAGCCGCGGGGACGGCCCCCAGGCTGGCGCAGAGCAGGGGGGCTTCCCGGCAGGAACTCTGGGCACCAAATGGGAGACCTGGAAGGTGCACAGGCCTTAGGTGTGCAGAGAGGAGAGGAGGGGCAGGGGGAGGGACCTGTGTTCTAGGCAGACGGACGGTGACGGCACACACATTGAGCCCAAAGAGAGCAAGCGATTCCGTGGTGCCCGAGCAGGACAGCAGGGTGCAGAGTGGCAGGGCTGGGGAAGGGGTGCCCAGCCCACCAGGGCCCAGGATGTGTCCAGGAGTTGGGACTGTGTCCCTGAGCCAAACGGCAGCCACAGCACCAGTGTCCACCGATACAGCACTGGGACATTCTGAGGCAGCATCGCTGAGCGGCACTGGGACCTGGTCAGAACGCAGAGCGGGTGCAGTCAACAGGGCCAGACCACGTCCTTTACACACTTGCTTCCGTCTCCTGCCTGGGGCGGGGCGTGGGGGGGGTCTGCTCATCCCCTGGAGGAAGGAGGCCCCAGGCCTGGTACCTGCAGAGCAGAAGTGGCCCAGCCCCCGCCCACCTGCCGCTGCCCCTCCTGCCCGGGCGGCGGACGTCGTCGGCGGACTCAGCCCAGAGACGTGTCCGGGGCCCCCAGGGAGCTCTCAGCAGTTGCCAACGTGCCCCAGTCGGACAAACCTTATTTATGTTTGTTTTTCTCTTTCCAGTGGTTTCTGTCAGTGCTGGTGATAGATGGGTACATGCTGATGGATTTTTCAATCTGCTACCCATAAAAAGATTGTATTTTGACTAGTTTAATGCTTTGTTGTAGAGTGTGCAATCCTGGTGTGAAAATGACTGAATAAATATCTACAGCCCTGCAGGGCTGAGGCCCACGGTCACGGACGGCCCTGCCTTCCTCCCAGGGACCCTGGCAAAGGGAGGAGAGTGGCCTTTCCCCGAGGCTCGGCCGCGTGCTTGCGTACACCGGAAAGCTCTCTGGCCCTGAAGCAGGAGCATCCCCCGCCCCTGGTCCCCGGGGCCGTCCCTGCCGAGGCCGGCGCTCACTGCCGGGTGCCGGCTCTCGGGCTGCTGGCCCCGGAGTGAGACGGGATGGGCTGCAGGGGCAGACGTGGGAAAGAGGGCGGGCGAGAGGCCAGGCGTGGTGGCCAGGTCTGCTCTGCCCCAGGTTGCTGGGCATTATCACTGCCGTTCGTTCAGGAGGCTCTGTGTCCCCACGCCCCAGGGCACACGGGCTGCTCTGCTTCAGGAACAGAGTCACAAAGAATATCCGGGGCTGAACCCTCGCCAGGCCCGGCTGGAACGTGAATAGCCCAGAGAGAGGCATCCTGTGCACACACACACACACAGACACATGCACACGCCCCATACACAGCGGCACACAGATACACAGGTGTACACACATGTGCACACACCAGGTGGCCAACCTCAGGTGGGGCTCCCAATGCAGCTGACCACGGCTCCTGGGCACAGGGCCCGGCTGGGGAGCCCAGGCTTTGTGGCCACACCTGGGACACCTTCAGGCTCAGAGTGCCGAGCGGTGACTATTCCCACGTGGCAGGGAAGCGCTAACCCTGGCACAGGTGACAGCGCTGCAGGTGCTCTGGGGGCTCAGGCCCAGCTGAGCCCTGATCGCACAGCTCCGAGAGGAGAGAGCAGGGAGCGGCTGGGGGCTCCGCCTGGGGGCCGGGGCCGTGCGGGAGCTGCCGGAGTGTGGCAGAACGGGCAAGGGACAGGCAGGAGCGGAGCCTCCAGGCCACAGCCTGGCCTTGGCCTCGGGCACACGGGCAGCTCGCTGATCTGGAGACTCAGTTCCTCCTCGGGAAGTGTGGAGAGGGCCAGTGTAGGCAAAAAACACGACTGCGCTGATGCAATACTGGTCCCGGCTGAGCACTCCACTCCTCTCCTGTTTCCACATGCAGCAATGGGCAGGGGACATTGCAGTCACCTTTACTTTGCAGATGAAAACCTGAGGCACAGAGAGGCCCCGGAAACTCCCCAGGACACCCAGCGCTGTCTTGATGCTGGGCATGGGTGCAAACCCGGGCGGCCTGGCGGCCCAGCGTCTGGGAAACATTGCGATGGCTTTGCAGACTCTGTGCTGCCATCAAGAGGCAGAGGCTCCCGGCCAGAGCCGCTGTCTTCCTCGGCCTCCCCTCTGAGTCCCCTGAGGCTCAGACAACGCCAAACCTCCCTGCAGGCTCCACTTCCCGCCTAACTGCCCAAAGAAGCCCAAATCGCTGCTGTTTCAGCTAATGAAATCGCCCGGAGCGCGGATGGCTGAGATGGCAGCGAGGTTCAGCCCTGCGGGGACGTCGCCCCAGGCCGGTCCCCTCGCCAGGCGAGACCCAGCACCCGGCCCTCTTCTCCCCCAGCGCCCCCGCTCCCCGCCTGCTCCCCCAGCTGCTCGGCGCGCCCGCCACCGGGCTTCCTGCGTCGTCCTTCTGAATAATTTATCACTGGTTCCCGAGCAGGGGAGGAAATATAAATATCTGGTTATATGAGCACGGCAAGCACACGCCTGTGTGTGTGTGTGCGTGAGTCTTTAAACCACATAAACTGCTCCTCTGATCTAATCCGGAATAAATTATCCGTAATGAAGGTGGTAGGTTTGCTTGCCAACAACATTTCCAATCCTGCCACCCCCACTAATAACAAGGCCCTTGGTGCGCAGGCCTCACCCATTATGATTTTGAGCCAGTTGCTCGTGTTTTTAATGCCTAGGAAAAAAGATCCGTTTCTAACACACAGAGCGCAAGCCAGGGTTTGGGAGCCTGGGGGGCGGCCCTGCCTCCAGGGCTGTTCTGGGGGATCCTCCGGCGCCAGTGCGGGGCAGCGGCCGTCCTGCCGGGGCTGCGGGGCAGATTGGAGGGGGAAACCGCCACGAAGACCGCCAGGAGCTGCTGGGTCCGGGCAGCCCTGGCTCCTGGCCCCGACCTTCTCGAGGACACTGGGGTCACACCGAGACCCTAACTGTCATGTTGCAGATGAAAACCACCGTCCTGTTTCCCGCAGCCACGGAGCCCTGCGCCCGGCACAGGACTCCCCGGGAATGAGCATGGTTCCAGTGACCCACTCTCGACCTTGGGAAGGTCACGTCCGTTCTCGCGTCTCAGTTTCCCCTGTGTCGGGTGAGGAGGGAAACCCCCCACCTTCCCGTCTCTCCCAGCTGGGGAGGGGCTGAAATGAACTCCCAGGCGGGAAGGTGCCTTGGAAGCCGTGGTGTTTCCCTGGGGGGGTGGACTTCCCGTCACATGTGGGAGACCCAGGCCTCCTCCCAGCAGAGGGGCCCGGTCACGGGACTCTGGCGGAAGCTGGCAGTGGGACGGGAGGCCCGGACCTTTCTGGGTCCTTAGCTTTGCCTCTCCTGCCCCACTGTGGTCACCACACGCAGTCCCCTGCCCCATTGGTGCTGACCCACCACACCTGGGTCAGAGACAGCCAGGCCCTCGAGTGTCCTGGGTCTGCAGCCAGGTCTGGGGCAGGGACCAGGGGCAGAGGGTCTCTCAGCGGGGGACATGTGAAGGGGGTGCAGGAGGACACAGGGCCTCACCAGGCCCTGCTTCCTCTCCACTCGGGCCACCCCCTTCCCCAGTCACCTGCCCATCTACAATTTGACTCGATGCTCGGGGCGACAGGCATCAACCCCACCCTGCAGCTGAGGACACAGGCTCAGGCCGGGGCCTGGCTGGCGGCACACGTGGCAGTGTTAGGTCCCAAACCCTGTCTGAGACTCAGAGCTGAGGGCTTCCTGCTAGCCATTCCCCAGGCTGGTGTCAGGCCCTGGGGAGCTGGACCAACGCCACCATGCAGCTAGGATGGGCTCTGCTGGAGGGACAGGTAACCGGAAACCTCCGTGGCTTCTGCCTGACAGTGTGCTTCCTTCCGGCAGCTGCCACCCCATGCCGTGCAGGGCAGCCCCTCCGAGCTGTGACACAGACACCAGCCAGGTCCACTCCAGTCCCCACCCTCCAGCATGAGCCTTCGAGGCTGCTATGGAGGGCAAGGGGGACAGCAGGGCGGCTCACACAAGGTGCCCTTCGCCTCTGCAGCCTGATGGACAGGACCAGTCCCTGCGCCCCCCCCCCCACCAACTGCAAGGGAGCCCAGGACATGCCAGGAAGAGGGACATGGTAAGCAGGTGGCAGCACTCTCCAGGCACGGAGCTCCAATGAGGACAGGCTGGTGGACCCCAGGTCTCTGGTGCTGCTGGAACCAACTTGAGGTCCCCGATGACCTGCACCGGCCAGCAGACTCCAACTCAGGAGGCACCTGTGACTCTGCAGGACAGCACAGTCTCCACGTGGATGGAACTGCTTCCTGGGGCCGGGCGCGGTGGCTCATTCTTGTAACCCCAGCACTTTGGGAGGCCAGGGAAGGAGGATCGCTTGAGGCCAGGAGATCGAGATGAGCCTGAGCAAGAGTGAGACCTGTCTCTACTAAAAATAGAAAAATTAGCCAAGTGTGGTGGCTCGAGCCTGTAGTCTCAGCTACTCGGGAGGCTGAGGCAGGAGGATCACTTGAGCCCAGGCGAAAGAGTGAGACCCTGTTGCCAAGAAAAGGAACTACCTCCTAGACACAACAGCTCATGGGTCCCCATTCTGTCCTCCGAGGTCTCAGCCACCCCACGACCCACCAGCAGATGCCCTGGTTGAGGACACCCTCATCTCCACGCTGGTAGTGGCAGGAGCCCTCCAGGTCTCCCCACCCGTGTGCAGGCTCCAGGCTGCCCCCAGCAAGGAGCTTCTAAGAGACTAACCTGAGCATGTCCCTGGTGAGGGCCCTTCCACAGGTCCCCACCGTCTTCAAGACAGAGTCCCAGCTCCGAGGCCTGCAGGGAGATGAGGGCAACGCTAGCATCCATGCCACAGTCCCGCTGAGAGGACCCCAGGAGACACGACACAAAGAATGCCCCTCACAGGTGCTGCCCATGGCCGCCATCAGCTCAGCCCCGATGGAGGTTGTGGTCAAAACAAACTCTGCCAAGGTCGTTTGCTCTAGGGGCCTCTGGAGACCACTGTTTTCACACCTCTCCAACAGCGGAGATTCTGACACCGCCACCCAGCTGATGTCTCGGGTGCCACTGGGGAATTTTTAGGGGGACACAAGTCAACCCGTAACAGCACTCAACAAATGTCTGCTGAGCAGACGATGAGGATGATGGCAGAGGCCACGCCTGGTGGACACAGCGTCTGCCTGAGCCTGGGACTGGGCACCTTCAGTGCTTCACCTCACTCCATTCCTCATCAAGTCTCGAGGAGGTGTCACTAGCCCTCTTTCCAGATGGAGAAACTGAGTCTCACAGAGGATAAAGAGCTTCTCAAAGGTCAACAACCAGGAGCCAGAGCCAGAGCCAGGACAAACCCAGGTCTACGGTGCTGAGACGCCTCCAGAAATAGCAGCCCAGGCCACCCTGCCCACGGCCATGGCCAGGCACTCTTCCAAGTCCTTTGTACCCACCACGGCATTTAAAGTAACCTTCATAGCAATTTCATGAAAGGGGTAACTTCACCCCTTTTTCACAAATGAAAATATTAAGGCCAGAGAGATGATGTAACTTGACTGACTGCTTAAAAATATAGATGGATGGTTGGCTGGATGGATGGATGGATGGATGATTGGTTGGCTGGATGGATGGATGGATAGGCAGAGGGGTGTATGGATCAATAGACAGGTGGGTAAACAGATGCATGTGCACATCACATGGGTGGATGGATGACTGGATGGATGGATGCATGGATGATTGATTGGTCGGTTTGCTGGTTGGATGGATGGATGGGTGGATAGATGGATGGATGGATGATTGGATGGACAGATGAATGCATAGATGATTGTGTGCATTATGGATGGATGGCTCCCATCAGGATCCACACCCCAGGCACAGAGGATGACAGAGAAGGCCCCATGCATGAGGCTGACAGCACCACTGACCAGCATGCAAATGTCCCCAGGCTGGATCCTGGCTCAGCAGTTTCACCCTGACAGGGCATCATTAACACGGATGCAATCATAAGGCAGCCAAAGATCAATCATTTCAATGAAATATGTAAATACCTGGGCGGGCACCTGGCTACAGTTTAAGTTTCCTAGAGGGGAATAGCTCTCACATGGTCGCAGCTCCCCGGGCAGACAACTGGCACCAGCGAGAGACTGCTGTGGGCCACGCCTACCCGCCCAGAGCCGGGCGCCGGCACTTACTGGTCATAGATCAGAGCCGCCCACCCCCGCCAGGTTCTTTCCGTGCAAGTGGAAGGAAGACACATCCGGGCTGGGGGTTCGACCCACCAAGCGCCAGTCACCCTCCTGTGTCTGTTATAGGGGCCTCTGGAAGCTCCGAATAGCTAAAGTCGAGCAGGGTAATTGCGGTGAAAATGCAAGGTCGGCAATGTGATGAGAACAAGGACCAGGCCTGCCTTGTCCCCTTGTGTCCCCAGCGTCCAGGGAAGTCCCCGAGTGGATGCTCACCGAGCAGCCCCTCCCTGGCTGCGCCGTGGTCGCCGGCGCACAGGGCCATGTCCCCTAGTCAGAGAGTGACCCGCAACACAGCCAGTGTTGCCTGCAGAGCCAGCAGGGCAGTAAAGAGAGGCCTCACGCAGGCCGGCTGCCTGGAGTCCCCAGTCGGTGAAGCCTCCCGAGGACCCAGGCTCAGGGAAAGGAGCAGCTGCCAATCAGGAAGGCCGGGGGTGGGGGAGGCAGCACCCGTCTGTCCTTCCCGCCATGTGCACTGGGTCACATGCAGAGCTCGGTGGAGCGTGGGGTGAACAAATGAGTGGGTGCACGAGTGACCCTGTCAGCCACGCAACCTGTTTGCTTCAGACGCTTCCTCCGTGCGTGCGAGTCGCTGCAGCTGTGTGTCCAGGCGGGACTTTCCTCGCAGCCTTTCGGGGCTAATGGGGAAAGGAACTCCTCAGCTGCAGGAGAAATCCCGGGAGCTCGTGCCCCGGTGCCGACGGAGGGCACGGGGCTGCCCGGGGTCACCGCCCGCCTCTCGCTGCCCACGGGCCTGGCCGCCCCTCCGGCCAAGGCCAGTAGCAGCACTGACGGAGGACCAGGGGACGAGGGGTCCCGAGCAGGCGCCGGGGCCGGCGGAGCCGCCGTCTCTCAGGACCGCGTGCGCATTGCCACACCCCGCACGCCCTGGGCACCGCCCCACGTCACGCAGGACGCTGGGGAAGGAAAGCGCATGGCAGACACGGTGGAACGAACACAGTCGGTGGCTGCACTTTTCCGTCATGGGGCTGACACCCCATCGTAGCTCCCTGGATGCCGTGCCGTTGCTGGCTTGATGTCTGTCCTCTGCTGGGCTGCAACCGCCAAGGGACCCTGCGCCATGCGGCACCCTAACCCCCCCAGCAGGGGCACAGAACCAGGCGCTTGGTAAATAATTGACGCTTAATGAGGAGATGATGAGAACAGATGCATCCTCCTAAAATTCCTCGCTGGACTTGGGAGACTTTTGAGGGCAAAGCCACCAAAATTGGACGTAGTGCTTGACACGCGATGACTGCTGAGATTCTGGATTTAATTTAAATTTAACTGACCAGCCTCTTAACAGAAGGGAGGAAATGTTGTTTACAGCTGGGAAAAAAAAAAAAAAAACGAGAAATAACAAACAAACAACAAACTGGAGCCCACGGGGGCGAGACGCTGAGAGGGGAACATCTGGAAGGGAGGGTTTTCATAATTCATATTCTAAAAAGCCAGACTCCCTGTTCCCTCCATGTGCTCATGTTTAATTAAAAACGGTGAAACATTAACGGAAGCGTCTCCGGCCTCCTGGCTCCGAGAAGCCCAGGAAATGGGAAATGGGGTCAGGATGACTTCACTTTCTGGAAGGGCCCTCGGGCTGCAGCCCCCGGGGGAAGGTGGAGAGCAGGCGCCCAAGGCGGAGCGCTGACAGCCTCCTGCGTGTGCATGGATGTGCATGGGGCATGTGTGTGCTGTGCCTGTCAACATACGTGTGCACATGTGAGGGTGCCTTTGTATCTGCTGGGGGGGCATGCACACATGTGCATGGACCTGCATGTGCGCGTGACAGTGCAGGGTTGTGGTTGGGTGTGCGTGCCTTTGCGTGCATGTGTGAGTGAGTGTGTGCATGTGTGGCTGCGGGTGGCATGTCAGGCGTGTGTGCCCAGTTCCAGTCCCCAGCTGGAGCAGAGCTTCTCGACGCACAGCGCAGCCGGTGCCTCAGTTCAGCGTGGAAAGGCCGCCCAGCCAGGGGGGGAGGGGAGAGGGGGGGTTCACACAGAGGAGCAGCCAGAACACAGGTGGGCAGGCTCCCGGGCCGAGGCTCAGACGAGGAAGACAGGAAGCACAGTTGGGACCCCGGGCACTGGTGAGGAGGCCACCGAACGGTTGACAGCAATCGGCCCCTGCCGGGTCCACCCGACCTTTCTCCCCACCGGCAAGTCCCTGCGCTCCCGAAGCCCCGGCACCACTCCACCAGTGCAGTCCTGCAGACCCCGGTGGCCTTCGGCAGGGAGGAGAAGGTCAGCAGTCCCCGCCCCCTCCAGCCAGCGAGGCCTGCTGGGACAGGTGCCGTGGGCCACCAGCCATCCATCACCTCCAGGACCTTCACGGCCAGCGGGTAGGACGGGCCCTGGGGGGTGGGGCACACCTGGGGTGAGCTAGGGTGGGCAGCTCCCATGCACAGCCCACCTCAGAGGCACAGGAACCTCCCTCGTTTGAATCGGGTTGAAGCCAGAGCCAAGCCCAAGTGGCAGGAGCAGGCTGGGAAGGGAACAAGGCGCAGTGACATAAGCCAGCCGGCTGGGCGCTGGCTGGGCGCCGTGGCCGTGCAGGGCAGGGCTGGGTGCTCTGGGTCCTGGCCCGGCTCGAGGCCCCGTGGGCTGGGGGCAGCCTGGGCTCCTGCCGTTCTGGCACGGCGAGCAGGCTCACACTCATCCGACTTCTCGCCGCCGTCACCGTTGCCGTCGCTGACGTGCCGTTGTCCCCAGCGGCAGGAGCAGGCGGTGCTGGAGACGCAGGGGCTCCTGGAGCATCCATGCCGGCTGCGGGAGGACGCGCCAGCCCGAGGCTGAGTCAGCGCAGCGGCCGGAGCACGCAGGCTGCGCCTCCGCAGCCCCCCAGGCGGAACCAGGGACGGGCGTCCGCGCCTCCCGGGTTGCCGTGGGAGCCCCTGACGCCCCGTCCACGAGGTGCCCAGCAGGCTGCTACGAGCCCCACTGCTGCACCTCCCTGCCTCTCACCTCACAGACCTGTCCTGCAAGAATAAATGACAATGACATTGGCGAGGACTCTCTGACTTTCATTCATTCATTCTGCAAACACGACCCGAGGCCGCTTGTGTGTGCTGGGACGTGAGCAGGGGAGGCCCGGGACCTCGACGAGCTCGGGCTCTAGCGGGGAAGGCGCAAAGGACCCTGAGTCCCCGAGGCTCGGCCATCAGGGCTCCTGGGTGTCCCGCGTCCCCCAGGGAGGGCCACAGAGGCTTCCGGGCACTGTGGCCTGGATCTGGAACGATGACGTGGAAATTGACAAGAAGCAGGAAGGGAGGAATGAGCCCAGGACCGAGGGTGCAGCAAAGGCCCTGCTGGGGAAGGGGGCTGCCAGCGACTCAGCGCAGCCAGGGAGGGCCTCACCCTCACCCAAGGCCAACAACGTCCAGACCCACGTCGCTACCCCGGGGGAAAGGAATACGACAACGGAGAAACAACTGTCTGAGCCAGGCGGTGGTGCGGTCAGCCCACGCTGCTGTCAAGCTCAGAGTCCCAGCAGCAGGGGCCCTGGGACACTCAAGGTCCTCTCCCCACCGAGACGTTCCCAGCAGGGCCACTGTTGTGCACGATCCCAGCAACACCACCGACGTGATGTTTCAGCGGACGGTGCCCCCTGGAGGAATGCAGTGCACGACCTGCACGGCTGTACGTGGAATGCGGTGCACAACCTGCACGGCTGTATGTGGAATGCGGTGCACAACCTGCACGGCTGTACGTGGAATGCGGTGCACAACCTGCACGGCTGTACGTGGAATGAGGTGCACGACCTGCACGGCTGTACGTGGAATGCGGTGCACAACCTGCACGGCTGTACATGGGAGCCCTGCGGCCAGCTCTGCCCCAGCCCCAGGAGCTGACTGTGGTATGAGGAGCTCCTTGCAGCCCCCACCTACCTCCGTTCTGAGCAGCTCCAGGCACCGTCCCCAACCTCCAAAGATGCTGTGTGTGATTGGTGAATCCACAAACACCCACAAACACCACTTGTGCACCGCAGTGTTGTGTATAAAAGTAAAAACAGGACACAAGCCGATTTTCCACAGCAGAAGGGTGGTTACGGGGTGATGGTGTGCCCTGCCACAGGTGAGCGGGGATGCGGTTCCTGGGCCGCACGTCCCAACATGGACACGGACAGATAGATGTTCAGACGGCGCTAGAGAGAGAAAGGCTACGGACGTGTGCACAGCCTAAGTTTTGTAAAAATACACCTTCAGGTTTATCAAGTACTTGGAGAGGTCTGGAAAGCTCTGTGCCAAGCCTGTCACGAGATTATTTCTGGGCAGTAGGATTAGAGATGACTTTCTTTTCTTTTCCTTTTGTCCCTTATCTGCATTTCCAGTGTTTCTGCAATGAGCATGGATAGCTTGAGACGCTTTTTAAAGTCACAAAAGTCCCCATGAGCTGTAAACGAGACTGCCCGGGACCGTCCAAGGAGCACAGGCGGGCAGAGGCAGGGCCGCGACGCGCTCTGCTCTCGGCCTCAGCGCAGACGTCCACCCTGCCCTGAGCAGGCAGAGGCCCCGGGGCCCGGCGCTGCCTCAGGCCCCAGGCCGGCAAGAAGCAGCACTGGCTTCACCCCGGGGCCCGTTTCCTGGCCGGGGCTGGGGGACCTGCGGAGGCTGGAGAAGGTGGGAGGCAGCCGCAGGCATGAGAAATAATGAATGCCGCTGCGGGGTTGAACCCTCCGTCTACCAGGCACACGCCAGACCTTAAACCGCCCCGCTTTCGTCTAGGGGACGGGTCGTGTTAATGCCACCTGCCCTGCGTGGGATCGGCCAGGCCCCTGGTCCCGCGCACCCCAATATTTAACGCCCCGGCCCGGGTGTGGCCGGCCCACTCTGGTGCACTAGGCTGCACGGGGTACAGGCAACGCGACGCCCACCAGCAGCGCCCCGGGTAGGCACCTGCGAGAGACCAGCCGCTCTGTCGCCTGGAAAACGAAGGACTTAGAGGGACAAGGAGACTCGGGCGCTGCTTCATCGCGGAGCGCGGCCAGGCTCTGCGCTCTGCTTCCCTGGCCACGTCCAGGCGGTCCCTGTCCCCATCCCCGCCTCCCCGCAGCCGCGTCCTGTCTGATCCTCCACCTTCCCTGCGTTTTCCACCCCAGTGACTCAAAGCCCACCAGAGTGGCCGCCAGCTGCGCTGAGGGGCCGGCTTTAACATTCCATTAAAATTTCACTGGATGCCGTGTGAGCTGGGGAATTTCGTATCTGCAGAAACCTTTGGTTTCGTTTTAGTCAAAAACAAAAAACAAAAGGGCCGTTCCCTGTGGCTCTGTGATCCAAGCACTGTAAATTCAAAGATTAAAGAGAACCGGCCCCCCGGCGAGGCCCCTTCCCCTGGCGTGGCTAGCAACCGCGCCGCTCATCACAGTTCCTGTCTGCAGCTGGCAAATGAAATATTTAGGCAGCCTCAGCCGAGGGTTCCAGGCACGGCCCGGCCCACAGATGCGCTGCCCCCAAACAGGAAGGCGTACAGGCAAGAAAAAAAAAAATTAAAATTAAATAAATGCCAAATAAACACAGACGCATTGTTTAAAAAATTCATAAACACAAAGCTCTGATGCAATTCATTTTGGTTAACTAGCGAAAAGGCCCATCTCACTTACTGAAGAGATTCGATTTAAGCATGATTTTTTGAGAAATCCCATTGAATGGTTTCCCACCGTGCGTGGCGTACTCAGCAGGCTCCCGGAACGGGGTGTCCCCAAAGTCCCATCAGAAGCTAACAAAGTGGCAGCAACAGCTGCACAGCCGCTGCAGGAGGACCCAGGAGCCCCAGCAGGACCCGGGCTGGGAGCACCAGCTCTGCCGGTGACCAGCTGGGCAAGCCCAGTGGACAACCCGGGCCTCGGTTTCTCCACCTGTGGCTCGGGGGGTGACCCGCGTCAGGAAGTGCTTTTGCAGGGCTGCGGGGAGCTTGACGGCACCTGCACAGGTGTGGCTTGCACATGGTCCCCTGCACCTCAGGGACGCCCTGGGGAGAGGGGCATCCTCACACTGTGACCGCCTCAAGGAAGAGACAGGGTGCTTTGCACAAATGCCAAAGCGACAGTCCAGGCTGGGATGCGGTTTTGTGATGCTGGAAATTCCTTTTTGCATTTTTGCAAAATGCAAAACGAGGACCCGAGGGTCAGCACCAGATGCGGGACCCAGGAGCCCAACCCCGGCAGCCGCCCCACCGAGCCTCCGTGGAGGGTGGCAGTTGCTCTCTGCAAACGGCGACAAGCCAGCCCCGAGGCCCTGTTTGTCGAAGCAGGAGCACGTTCCCAGGAGACACCGACCGCTCTCAGCAGGGAAATGTTGTCGCTGTGCAGCCAGCAACCGAGGTCTGTTTGTGCAGGAAACTGTCAGCAGAGAGGGGCTTTCATGAAACCTAATTTCAGATAGAAGGGCTCGGTTGCTACAGAAGGCTCTAGAAGGCGTTGCTGGCGTGATGGCAGGTGTGGGGGGGGTGGGGAAGGTGGCATGAGGCCCGTCACCTGGTGGCGATGGGCATTTATGGATGTCCAGGGGCCGACAGCCAGCCCGAGAGGCCCAGGCAAGAAGGATGCCAAGATCCCAGGCCGGGAGGTGCTTAGGGGGCTTGTGGGGCCCACTGAGGACGATGGAGGCAGCAGCTGAGGGTCCCCAGGCCAGGCCCTGCTCCCCACTGCTGAAGGCCCTCACTCTGCCACACTCGCCCCCCTTCTCAGTGTACCCGCGGACGGGGCACGGAGGGCCTTGGGGAAGGCGTGCAGGCGGGCAGGGCACACCGGCGTCTGGGTGCCTCTGCAGGGCGGGCACCAGGCTGCCCACCTCCCTCAACCTCAGAGCAGCCAGGGCCTCCCAGAAGGGGGACACTGCGGTGCCTCCATCTACTCCACTGTGACATGGGGACAGTCCAAGCTCATCCCTGAGGGGCAGGAGGGGGCTGCCTCCCAGCTGGTGCTCCAGAAACCAGGCGTCACTATTACCGAAGCAGGGGGCTCTTACCGCTCTGGGGTAGGGGCTCTGCCCATCACAGTGCTGGCACTCCTGCCTTAGGAGCCCGCCTGTCCTGGCCAGGCCTTCCTGGGGCGCGGGACAGGCAGGCCACCGGCGTGAGGCAGCGCCACCTAGCGGACAGCGCGGCCGCAGCACGGACGGGAGGGCGGGTCCCAGGCGGCCACAGAGGGCAGCCTGGCAGGACGCCCGATGATGAGCCCAGCGCCCCAGTCCTTCTGCCACGAGAACCTCAAGAAAGCCATAGCAATGTCAGGCTGCATCCTTTGGAGCCCCAGGAAGTCCTGCTCTTGTGGCAGCAGCTGCATATTTAAAGGGGGGGGGGTCTTTCTCCTCTGTTTTTAAAGAGCTTTTAAAAATGCTTAGTGACAGCCCTGGGACCCAGGGCAGGCGGGCGAATGACGCAGGTTCGGGTGCATCAAGGCTGTCCCACGCCCAGCCTCGGCCCCAGCCGGAACACGGCCCCCTGGCCATTGGGAGCAGGTGACTGGAAGGTCCCCCTCTCTCAGTGCGGAGCCAGCTCTCACATGAGCCCCTTGCTGCTCAGGAATGAGCTGGGACACCGTTGTGCACCCCACACCCTGCACCCCACCGTTACTTTGCAAAGAGAGAACATTCTCCCGAGGACGGGCTGCAGGCGTCAGCTCCCGCCGGGTGGCTGCGGGGCTATGGGTGGCCGGGTGCCTCTGACCCCAGCCAAGCTTGGGGACAGGACCCATCTTCACCCCGACTCTGGACCTGTGTTTCCGGGACTCTCTCTTGCCACGGTGACTGCCGCAGGCAGAGTGGGGGTCACGGCACACCAGGTAGGAGAGCCCCCCACGTCCCCAACTCCAAGGGGGTGGGGCACCCACCAGGGCCCCCCCATCCCTTCTGTAAAGGCACCGCTGGGATCTCACACTCACGTCGCCTGACAACGGGCGGGGCTCAGAGACTCGGGGCAGGGGAGACAAACAGCACCTGGGTGGGCTCGGCAGGCGGGATGCACAGGAGCAGGCTGGTTGTCTCTGTCGGTTGCTAAAGCCTGCGGCCTGTGCTGGCGGTGACGGGGCGGTGACACCCTCACATGTGCGAGACAGCTGTCTGTCGGGAGCCTGCTGGGCTCCCAGCTTCCCCCACTGTCTGACACCCCATGCGGGGAAGGGGTGGTAGCCTTTCAGGTAGACAAGTCGACAGCTACTCTTTTTGTTTTTGAGTCTCATCTCCAGGGGCCACGTGGGACAGGCGTCCCCTGCTTAGTCAGGAACAAATGGGTCGGGGCCTCGGCTCTGCACCACGCTGCCTCTGCCTGGTCCCGAGGAGCTGAGAGGGCCAGAAAGTGTACCTGTGTGTATATTTGTGTGTACCTGAGGGTGTCTGTGTGCATTTTGTGTGGATGCCTGCGTGAGCACTGTGCGTGTCTGTGTGCACATATACACATGCACAGGCGCACATGGATGTTTGTGTGTGTACCTGCATGTGCGTTTGTGTGTGCACGTATACATGCATGCATTTTGTGTATGTATTTGTGTATCTGAGTATATGTGAGCGTATTTGTGTACATATGTGCACGTGTGTCTGCATGTGTCTGTGTGTATGCATGTGTGACCATGCATTTATGTGCGCGTGTGCATGTCTGAGCACTCTGAATGGTGGAGGGTTGGAGCCTGTGAGGACCAGCGTGTTCCCTCCACCAGCTCAACCACAACCCAGCCCGGCCCAGCCCTGGAGCAGAGCATGCGCCCCAGAAGAATCTCCGACCCTCAGACACAGCTCCCGAATTCACGCTGGCCTCCACCCTGCAGGGGCCAGGCCAGCCCCACCCACTACCAGCCCCTGCAAGATGCACCCTGAGCCAGGCTCCGAGGCCTCTGCGGGAGGGCCGTGGCGTGGGCGCCCGGCAGCGGGAGGCCGGCGGTGGTCTGCAGGGAACAGGTGCGTTGTCTTCTCCAGAAGCCTGCGCCTTCGCTCCCCTCCCGCGCCAGCCGACACCTCCCTCCCAGCAGGCTGCCTCCCACCGGCTCCGAGCCGCTTTCGGGCTTGTGCCGTGGAGGAGAAACAGTCTCCCTCCGCCCTCAGCCCCCCACGCCTGTTCCTTCTCTCCGTCGTCGTGCAACCAAACGACGCAACGTGGCGTGCAGCCCGCCAGCGCTGCTCCCCGCAGGGTGGCTGTGAGGGCAGGGCCACCCCACCCGCAGCAACGCCGGCACCCCAGCCCTGGTGCCCCCGGCCGGCACCAGCACCGAGGTGTGGCTCTGCCCCGTGCCCCGCCGGGGCCTCCTTTGCACTTCCTCGCAGTTGGGCCCCTGGCGAGACTGCGTCTGAGGAGGAGCAAAGCCGCTATTCTAGAACATGCCCTTCGCCGACTGTGCAAACAAAACCGAACAATGACAAAAAGAATTCAGCAGAATTGGCGGCACCGGCTGTCCCCGTTTCCCACCGCCCACTGGCGCCGCAGCCCACTCCCATCTGGCTCCCGACCCAGAGCGCTGCCGCCCCGCAGCTCCCCACTCCTTGGCGGGACGGCTCACTCCACAGCCCACAGCCGGGACAAGGACAGCGCTGGCCACTCCTTCCAGAGCAGGCTCCTGTCCCGGGCTTGGCTGACACCTGGGGGCCCTGGTGCCCAGCTAGTGTTCCCCACACCCGGCTGCAGCCCCGTCAGAGCCAAAGGCAGAGGACGGCTGGGGCCCCACATGCTCTGGACCCAGCGTGGGCCCCTCTGTGGCTCCTCCTCCTCCCCAAGACCCCGCAAGCCCAGACTCTGCCCTCCCTCCATGCCACCCTCCCCTCCCCCTCGTCCCCCAAGCCAGCTGCCGCCTCCTCTCCCCGCTCCACCACCACTCCAATATATCCTCCCTGGGGAGAGGGAGGAAGCCCTCTGCGGGCCAGCCGGCCAGCCTCTCAGGACAGCCTCCTGCCCTGCTCTTAGCTCAGCCCCGGGGGGTCCCGACTCCTGGCGTTTGCCGGGCTCACTCCCCACGACGTCCCCTCTGCCTGGAATCGCTCCCCAGGAACACGGCTTGTCCTTGAGATCTCGGCCACAGCCACCACCCCCTGAAGAGGCTCCTGGGGTCTGCATCAATCAGATGCTCCTGGGACACGATCTGGGGGTGGCCTGTGGTCTGCAGTGCCCCCGAGGGCAGGGGTCATGCCCATGTGCCCACTGGTGTGGCCTGGGCCCCCTGTAGTTAAGTGCTGGTGTTCTGTAGACCCTTTCACTGAGTGAAGGGACACCCTCTGCCAAGGGGACAGACCCCCTGCCGAGTGCTCAGGCTCTCACCGTGCTATTCTCTAAAAATGGCTGGGAGAGTCTCGGGGGACTGGTGACTCAGGGCACAACACCAGGCAGCTGCGCACCTGCAAGGAGCTGGGAGCACGCCGCTGCTTCCGTGACAGCTCTGTCCTCTCTGACTCGGCAACGCCCCCGAGCACCTGCTATGCCCCCCGCCACGGCCCCGCACTGGGCCCTGAGAACCGCCTGGTTCCCTTAGAGGACAGGGGCAAGGGGCGCAGGCAGGAGGCAGCCTTGGTCCCGCCTCGGGCCTGCTCTTCTCCCCCCGCCTGGAACGCCATCCCCAGACACCCTCTTGCTGTGCGGGCCTCAACTGAAACGCCACCCCTCGGTGCAGGCACCCGGGACCCCACACTTGGAATCAGCAGCCCCCCCACCGGCAAACTCGGCCCTTGCACGCCACCCTGTCTCGAGGTCCTGTCTGTCACCACCCAGATCATCTTCTCCTTCGAACTGTTCACTTCTTACTGCCCTTCCCCCTGCACTAGAAGGTAGTTGGGGTCCCACACCGAATAGGCAGGCGGTAAACGTGTGCCGAGGGACCAGAGGAAAGACTGAGCGGCCACAGGGGCTGCGGGGACTCAGATAATTCTCCCCTGGGCTTGTCGAGTTTGCGACGGGGCAGAGTTGGGTGAACCTTTCGAATCTCGGTGCCTCTCCCCCAGCACGGCCAAAGCCGGCCGAGTGACACTCTGGCAAGGACAGAGGCCGGTTCCGGTCAGACCACCCACGCTGATCCCACCGCACCGGCCCCAGCTGGCCTCACCAGCTCCCAGCCCAGAAACCCCCGTGGCCCACGGCAGGTCAGCTCCATCCAAAGACACTCTCGCCCAGAGGCCTGGCCCAGGCAGCGCACCCAGGGAGCTGCTGCTGGCAGGGACACAAGGCTGGGAGCACACTCCGTCCCTTACCACCTGGAGTCCTGGAGACCAAAACCACAGATGGGGAAACTGAGTCCTGGCCCCCAGTCAGAACAGGGTGCAGGGGTGCTGGTGCCTGGGCCGTGCACCCTTTAGGGACCAAGATAGGCCCCCCTCTCCTGTTGGGGGCCTGGGCACCGGGCCACCGTTGTGCAGATTTCCATTTCTGACTCCACCCACCTCCCACCCCTGCTCCCGGGCAGGGCTCAATCTAGCAAGTTACTACACCTGCCCGGGTTCCCCCGCCCAGGCCAGCGCCACGGATTCTGGCTGAGTGTCTGGCTCACTGCAGCCGGGGCCTTCGCTGCCAAGGTCGGAAATGGGCAGGTGGAGGTGCCAGGGATGTGCGAAGAGGGTACTGGGCTGGAAGTCAGCAGAAGAACATGCTGACTCCCTCCCCCCACACACTGCACCCATTTTATAGACAGAGAGGCTGAGGCACCAGCAGCTGAAGGTTCGTGCAGAGACTGGTGCAAGGGTGGGATGCAGGAGAGTCGGCTCAGGGAGGCGCCACCCTCACCATCCTGCCTCCCGCGCTGACGTGGGCCTCTGCCCAGCTCTGCCTCTCAGGCGCTGGACAGCTCAGCGTCTCTGGAGGGGCCGAAGGCCTGAGTCCGAGAGTCTCAGGACCGGGTGCTTCAGCACGGGCTCCCCGTTCTGGGGTGCTGGGACCCCGGGAGCCCCAGCACCGTGGTCTCCAAAGTGCTTGCTGGTCCTTTCGGGATCCCACTGAACCCACAGATCCCCCTGTGAGGGAGGAGAGTCCCAGCACCACCTGGAGGAAGAGAAACCTCAAGGAAGTCACTCTCGGCCAAGGTCACGAGAGGGAGCAGGGGTCAACGGGCCGCGTGGAGCCCAAGCAGGGCTTTCTGGGGCTCCCAGATGCTGCTGTCTGCGTAAGGAAGGGGTGTCAGCAGCAGCCAACCGCCTCCACGCCCATCAGCTCAGGGTGCGTGGGCAGATGTTCCTCCAGCTGTGGCGATCAGCTGCCTGGAACCATGGTGTGTTTGGAGCTGGGCCTCTGCGTAGCATATCTGCCCAGAGATGCCTGTGAACCTAAGAGTTCCCACGGGATCGCCCACCCTTGCAGACAACAGCGTGAGTTCATAAAACAGTTACTCTGGGCCAAGGTCAGGGCCGACCTGGGCTCAGCCCAAAGCCAGAGTCAGCACTTCATCTTCAACTGGGAAAGGGGTCTCAGTCTGGAGAGGGATGGGGTTCAGCCTGGAGGAAGGATTAGGGCTCAGTCTGGAAGAGGGATGGGGGCTCAGTCTGGAGGAGCGATGAGGCTCAGCCTGGAGGAGGAATGGGGGCTCAGTCTGGAGGAGGGATAGGGCTCAGTCTGGAGGAGAGATGGGGCTCAGCCTGGAAGAGGGATGGGGGCTCAGTCTGGAGGAGCAATGAGGCTCAGCCTGGAGGAGGAATGGGGGCTCAGCCTGGAGGAGGGATGAGGCTCAGCCTGGAGGAAGGATAGGGGATCAGCCTGGAGGAGGGATGGGGCTCAGTCTGGAGGAGAGATGGGGCTCAGTCTGGAGAGGGATCGGGGTTCAGCCTGGAGTAAGGATTAGGGCTCAGTCTGGAAGAGGAATGGGGGCTCAGCCTGGAGGAGGGATGGGGGCTCAGCCTGGAGGAGGGATGGGGCTCAGTCTGGAGGAGAGATGGGGCTCAGTCTGGAGGAGAGATGGGGCTCAGTCTGGAGAGGGATGGGGCTCAGCCTGGAGGAAGGATTAGGGCTCAGCCTGGAGGAGGGATGGGGGCTCAGCCTGGAGGAGGGATGGGGCTCAGTCTGGAGGAGGGATGGGGGCTCAGCCTGGAGGAGGGATGGGGCTCAGTCTGGAGGAGGGATGGGGCTCAGTCTGGAGGAGAGATGGGGCTCAGTCTGGAGAGGGATGGGGCTCAGCCTGGAGGAAGGATTAGGGCTCAGTCTGGAAGAGGGATGGGAGCTCAGCCTGGAGGAGGGATCAGGGCTCAGCCTGGAGGAGGGATGGGGGCTCAGCCTGGAAGAGGGATCGGGCTCAGCCTGAAGGAGGGATTGGGACTCAGCCTTGAGGAGGGATGGGGCTCAGCGTGGAGGAGGGAAGGGGCTCAGCCTGGAGGAGGGATGGGGCTCAGTCTGGAGGAGGGATGGGGCTCAGTCTGGAGGAGGAATTGGAACTCAGCCTGGAGGAGGGATGGGGCTCAGTCTGGAGGAGGAATTGGAACTCAGCCTGGAAGAGGGATGGGACTCAGCCTGGAGGAGGGATCAGGGCTCAGTCTGGAGGAGGGATTGGAACTCAGCCTAGAAGAGGGATAGGGCTCAGGCTGGAGGAGGGATGAGGCTCAGCCTGGAGGAGGGATGGGGGTTGAGCATGGAGGAGGGATCCAGGCTCAGTCTGAAAGAGGGATGGGGCTCAGCCTGGATCCGGATAGGAAGCGAGAGCTCCCTGGCCAGGAAGCGAATCTCTTTGCTGGAAGGCTAGAGCCCGTGCACCCACGTGACCCTCTGTTGTGCTGGGAGCTGCGAGATATTTCCAGCAGCCGCCCTTCGAGATCCCCTACAAAGCCATAAAGCAGAAACTGACTTTGAAATGGCCCTTTCTCCGCCTGTATCTTCGGACATAAATTTAAATAAAATGGCAATTTAAATGCCTGCGGCACCGGGAAGGCAGCACGGGGCTGTCTCTGCGGGCTGCTTGGGGAGACAGAAGGCGGCCCTAACCCGTCCTCCTGCGCCACGCGGCCAGGGTCGGCGCCGGGGCAGCGGGAAGGCGCCTGGCCCTTGCAGGTGGAAAGGACTTGCCTGGGGCCTCCGCCCACCCCAGGGCCCCCGGCGGTCTCGGTCCCAGGAGGCACAAGGAGCACGCTCTCGCCGCAGGTGAGGGGCTGCAGCACCTGCAGCCGTGGCTCCCCACCCTGGGAAAGTGGGGTGTGCAGTGTCTGCACCGTAACTGCCCTGACACTCCCGGGGCGCTGGGTGCAGTCCCACCCCGCTAAGCGCTCACAGTGCCCCTGCGTTGGGCTCTCACGGGCGGTTCCCTGAGCCCCCCTCTCCAACCAGAGGTGCCTTTGTGTTGGCACAGCGCAGGGCCCAGCCCAGAGCTCCTGACCCAGCAAGTGTGGCGGGGGCCTGAGAACCTGCATTTCGATGAGCAAGTCCCCAGGGGCCGTGTGGAGAGGCCCACTGTGCTAGCAAGAGCTCCCCGGCGCCGTGCGGGCCCAGGAGCGGTGGGCAGGAGGGGAAGCAAGAGGATGAGTCAGAGGGTCTCCCTGTGGCCCAAGCAGAAGGTGACCAGAGGGATCTACGTGCTGCAGGAGGCAGTCCCACCTCTGCCCTGCCCAGCCCCTCAGGACTCACCCCAGCGACACCTCCCTGGGTGTCACTCACCTTGCTCGGAGCTCCCTCCCGGCATCAACCTTCGCTTCCTGGTGCTCCCAGCTCCTGCCACCTCCATCTGCAGCACCTCGCTCACGCCTCACACCAGCAGCTGGGGGGCACAGCTCCCCTCACAGAGAACAGGAAGCAGGGCCGGTGTCCCCTGGGCCAGGGAGTGGAGGGCGACTCACTGAATCCAAACCCCGCGCTCCTCCCTGAACCGCCCTGCCTGACCCACGTCCTCCAACTTCTGAGGCTGAGTCTCCAGCCTCGGCCCCAGTCCCCGTGTCTGGGAGGATGTACGACATCCCATCCTGAGACGGGCTCGCCCTGCGGCCCCCACACCCCTCCCGCGGGACTGCCAGCACCACCCCACTCCCGGCCTCCACGGCCCAGCCCCCGAGGAGGTTGGCGGCCGCTGGGCTGAGCGTGGGCAGCTTTGCAGCCTCTGCCTAGACCCGGGGCCTGGCACGAAAGGCGGTCATGACCCCGTGACAGTGAGGGAGGCGATTGGGTACAGTGGCGGGCCCCCAGGGGTGTGTCCCCCAGTCTGCCACGTGGGAGGGTGCTCTCTGGTGGCACCCATGAGAGGTGAGGGCAGCAAGCTGGGAGCCCGGGAGCCAGCCACTGAGATGGGTGCCAGGCAGGTGTCAGAACAGGTGTGGGTCGCAGACCCCAACAAACCAGTGAGCGACAAGGTGGCCCAGAGCTTCCCGTGAGCAGTGGGCAGCGTGAGCGCACAGTGTGTGCTCGCACGTGTGTGAGGAGCTGGCTTTGGGACTTGCAGGGGGCTTTGCAAGTGACGGGGGCTTACTGGTTGGTCACTGCTAAAATGACCAGCAGGGTCAGGAACTCAGTCTGCTACCAGAGTCGAGGGCCCGAGAATGGATGTGGTCTGGGCTTGCCCAGGGACCCCGGTCACGGTCACAGGATGCAGAGTTCTCACTGCCAGGCAGTGCTGCAGCACGAGACCAACTCATAGCACTGGCACGTCTGTTGGTGGCTGCCTTGGGGTTAGGGACCCACCCCCAGCCAGGATGGCACGTCCTGTGATACAGAGTATGGCAGCCTATGCCTGGAGGTAAAACACCTTTATACAAAAAAATAAAAATAAAAAATTGCCCACACCAGTGATTCTACTCCCATCTCCCACCTTCCCTGCTGCCTAATGCCATGTCAACATTTCTATTGACAAATTCCTTCTGGAGAATTCCCCAATAGCTTCCCAGCCTACCTCTGGGAAATTCAGTTAAGGGAAGATGTCAACAGACAGAGCCCGGAAAGGAAACTCCGAAACACCAGCCACGGCCCTCACGCCCCTGGGCCCGGTCCAGAAGGGCCCTCCCGGCCTCTCGGGAGCAGAGAAATGCCCAGAATGCCGAGCCTCCTGCCCCAGTTCACCCCACACCCCTGCCCTCCGAGAACCGAAACCCCTTTGCAAGCAATCACAGGGCCTGAGTCATTTCGACACAATCAAGGCAGCAGCAGGAGGGATCTGTGAAACGCTGTGTGACTTCACACTGTGAAGTAGATTAATAAACCATTAGGATAAGCAAGCTGATTATTAGCACAGGAACGAGGCTCCCCAGCTAATTGAAGCCGTCCAGCAAAATGTCAGCGCCTTCTCTCCGCATGAAATATTCATCGCACCCAGGCCCGGCTGGAAGGCAGAGGTTGGTTTCCTTGTACGGCCAAATGTCAGGTGGGGCCTTTCTCCTGGGACAAGGCCAGGGCCACCGCCCAAAGCCACACACTCCTGAAGACGGTGGCCTTCTCCAGAGGGGTGTGGGTTTGGTTACCTACCCTACCCTTTTCTCAGTCCGCTTCAGGGCAAGAGGGGAATTCTTACCAGTGTCAGGGAGCTCAGTCCCTACTCTCACGGGGTCTCAACTGGGGGAGGGGGTCTGTGTCTTGGGGGTAGGGCATTCCACCCTACCTCTTCTGTTGGTTTTCAGCTGAGATCCTTTGAGGTTCTCCACCCTGGACTTTGAACTAGCCTGGAGTTGAATCGCGTGTCCTGCCACCTGCAGCAGTGCCATTCTGGGGACCCAAAAGTAGCCCTGGCCCCAGTACAAGTGCCCCCCATAGCCCACAGGGTCCCCCGGCTGGCTCCGGGTGGGACTGGCCGGCACCTGCCTTGGGGTCTCCCGTCTAACTGGCCAGGAGCTCGTGGGGCAGGCGCCTGCCATTCCCGGTGCAGGGGCGACTCCAGTGAGGCGGGCTCCAGTGGGAACTCACGTCATCAGGCCTGCCTTCCTCGGCCTCGCTCTGGGAATGGGCTGGTCCCACTGAGGGAGGGAGGCGGGGGGACACGGGTGAAACTCCAACTCAGCGCCAGCGGGCGGGGCTGGGATTTTAATTATTAGTATTTAATTTTTCAGCAGAGCTGGACATAGGATGCTGAGCCCAGAGCTGCAAACCCACACGCAGAGCCGAGGCAGCTGGACGGCGGGGCTGGTCTGGGCAGGCCAGAGTCCGCACGACCAGAGGAAGGCCGGCCCAGGGCAGTGCCAGAGGGTGGGACCCCAGGAGCCAGGGACGGCGGAGCTAGGGAGGCAGTCCCAGCTCCCTCACCTCTGCTGGCACAGGGGTGACCCCAAAGGCGAGGAGGCAGGTCCTGAGTCCCTGCGTGGCCAATAGGAACAGCCTCTTCCCATATCGTCAAAGCAACTGCACTTTTTACAAAGCACCCGGCCCTCGATTGTGCATTAGACTTTGTGAAACTGACATCAGTGTTTCAACACAAACCAAAAAAATCTGCTGCATGCCATGGCATTTTTTTTATTTCAGCGTATTATGGGGATACAAATGTTAAGGTTACGTATATTGCCCTTTCCCCCCACTCCCCCCCCTAGTCAGAGCTTTAAGCATGTCCATCCCCCAGACGGTGGGCATCGCACTCATTATGTATGTGTATACCCATCCCCTCCTCCCCCCTCCCACCTGCCCGACGCCCGATGAATGTTAGTTATTCCTACATGTGCACTTAGGTGTGGATCAGTTAAAACCAATTTGCTGGTGAGCACATGTGGCGCTTGCTTTTCCATTCTTGGGATACTTCGCTGAGTAGAACGGGCTCCAGCTCTCTCCAGGACAATACTAGAGGTGCTAGATCACCATTGTTTCTTGTAGCTGAGTAGTACTCCATGGCACTTTTAATTAATGTGAATTAAAATTCTGCCTGTTTGAAGATTCCTTTTAAAGACTGCCGTAACAATTCGGAGCTCACCACCCCCCTCCTGGGGCCCATCTGCGAGGCACCCTCCATCCGTCCTCACCCAGACGCCCCCAGCCAAGCCTACAGACAGAGGAGCAAGCCTCTGCCCACCTAGAAGGACGCCCCGGCCTGCAGGGGAGGAATGGGCGCTCTCTTCTTCTGCTGTGTGGCAGTGAAGGCACCTCTGAGCAGCCCGGCGTGGTCACCGAACACCTTAGCAACACACGTAGCGACTCCATGCCATGGGATGTTGGGCACTCACAGGAGGGAAGTTCTGACATGCACTGTAGCAGGGACAGACCTAGAACACGTGCTCAGAGACAGGAGTCTGACACAGAAGGCGGGTACCGTATGATTCCGCGTGTAAGATACACGGAATAGGTAAAGCCACAGGGATGAGAGCAGCGGAGTGGCTGCCAGGGGCTGGGGACGGGGAAGGCAGCGAGCGCTAACGGGTCCACTTTGGGGGTGACGAAAACGTTCTAAAATTGATCGTGGTGGTAGCCGTGCAACGCTGTGAATATACCGACAATCCCTGAAATGTACACTTTAAATAGAATAATCATGTGGCATGTGAATTACATCTCAATAAAACCGTGTTTAAAAAATCACTAGAAAATAATGTTTTTTTATGAAAATATATGTATATGTTTACTATATATGTACACGCACGCACATAACTCCTGACCTAGTAATCCCACTTCCAGGAATTTTTCCTAAGGAAATAGTTAAGGGTGCACACTCAGATACTTGAATACTCTAAGAAACACAGACACACACACACACACACACACACACACACACACGTGAAATGTCCTAGGATAGATCTTGGAATAAATCCTGGCTCCCTTGCCCAGTAGAGCAGCACAAACAGTAACTCACAGGACGGGCTAGAGATGCATTTACTGACATCGCCGTGTGCGCAGCACACAGTGAGGAGTGAAATTAACAGGTTACAAATTGCAACTGTAGATATTACAAGACATGCCTTACAGAGGAGAGGAGCGGTCAGTAAATTATAAAGGGGTTTCTTCCAGAAAATGGGGAAGGGAGGATATTTTTCTCTTTTTCTCACTTCCCAGCATTGTCCCGTTTTCTATTTGGCCTGTATTACGTGTGTGATAAATGGATGCAACTTACATCTTGCAGACAGAGGTGGGGAGACTAAGTCCACAGCCCGAGGGCAGAGAACGCCGGTTTGCTCTGCGCACCGAGGGTCTGCAGGTGGCTGAGGACGGCATTGCTTGGCCTCCACCAGGCAGACCCGACTTGTCATTCTGGGCCACTTTCGTGTGCAAAACGTGAGTGCCAAATCCCTCCCGGAACCCCCAGAGTTGAGCCCCAGAGGGCCCCCAGGCCGACAAAAGAGGCCAGCCTCGCCGTGGACGTTCACTCCTCAGCCCCCCGGGGCCCTGTGGGCGGGAGGCCAGCGCTGGGCCGCTCCTTTGGCCGACGTGCTATTTCCTGCTCATCAGCGTCACCAGGCCCTGAGGGATGCCAGCCCGGAGCCCCACCAGCTGCGCAGAGGAGCCACTCCCTGTTCCTGGGCACGCTTGGCTGGCTCTGGGAAGACTGGGCCTAAGCGGAGCTGACAGCCCCATCTGCTTCCTCCGAGAAGCGGGAAGCTCAGTCCCCGTTAACACCCAGGGCCCACCCCGTGGCGGGAGCACCCTCCCCGGCAGAGTGCCAGGCCTGCTTCCGTTCCGCGGTCCTGCCACGGCGCAGGACACCTAGAGCCAGGCTGCCACCCCGAAGCCAGCCTAGGGTCCAGCGCTCCATCTGCACCACACAGCAGGGACGAGAGCAAGGCCTGTGGGTGTGAGTGGACACGACTAGGCGCTTTGGCGGGCTCTTGCTCTCGCTGCAGCCTCACGACAGTCACCCGCCTAATGGATAAGAACACAGGCTCGGGAAGGTCCTCACCTGGCTGGGAATCTGCAGAGCTGGAGCCCAGCCTCGAGTCAGCCTGGACCCGGAACCCAGGCTCCTGGGCCCGCTGCATAGGGTCTCAAATGCCAGGAGGGCACGTCTGAGTCCAGGACTTCCCACCGTGGCCGGCGGGCTTTCAGGCAGGGTCGGGGAGCAGCGAGGCTCCTTCCCAATTAGGAGGAGGAGGAGGAGTAAAGAGCCCCCATGGGAAAAGCCCCAGCAGAGCAGGCAGGCAGCCCAGGTGTGCCAGGGAGCTCCTGAGGGGCAGGTGGGGCCTGGGCTGGGACTGCAGGTGGAGGAGGGGAAGGATGGAGGCCACCCACCAGTGGCAGGGACCTGCCCCAGCTCGGGGTCCCTGGAGACAGACTCCTTCTGGGGGAGAGACGGTCACATGCATGCCCACTGGGAGGGGCCCTGGGAGATGACCTTGAAGGGCTGAGGGAGGCTGCGTGGGAGGAGTAAAGCTGACCCCAAGGGGCTGGCAGCAGCTTAGGCCTCGGCAGGTCCCGTGGAGTGGGGGAGGCCTGGAGCTCAGATGGCCCCTCTAAGCTATCCTGAACTGAGGCAAGGGGGGGCAGGGTTTTACACCCCCCACATCAGCCGATCATGGGCTCAGCCCGGCCCAGCCCTGCCCTGCCCCAGGTGGGGCCTTCCCCTTGGAACCAGGAGGCTCCTTGTGACTGAGGACCAAGGGTGGCTGCCACGAGCAGATACTGCCAGCAGCTGGGGGTGGGCGGTCGAGCCAGAGGAGGAGAAATGGGTGGAGCCCCCGAGCAACGCTTCAGGGCCTGGGGGGCTCCAAACCGGTCAGGGCCAGAGGCAGCCCCATCCTGCCAGAGAGGGCTGGGGGGGTCAAGGCAACCCCCCTTCCCCCCTGAGGCTCCCGTCTGCCACGAGGCATGAGACCGGAGGGGGCCTCTGCCCTGGCCACCCTGGCTTGTCGCTGCCAGACCCATGGGGTGCTGCATGGACTCTGACGCCTCCTTCCTTGGCCGGGTGCTGTGGGCAGGAATCGGCCTCTGCAGCAGGAGCCCCCGAGAGGAATCCCTGGGCTCCTGCCTCTGCCCGCGCAGCCCCAGCGGGCCGGCTCGCCTGGCCAAAGGCCGCACGACAGCCTGACGCGGCCCCTTGCTGGGCCAGGACGTTGCGATTTTAAAAGTAGTGCTTTTTCTCTTCGTGCAGATATCGCAGCTCATGGTTGGGATCCCAAACAACCCAGCTGGGCAGAAAGTACCGTTGTCCCCAGTCCCCACCAGGGAAAGCTGCCGAAGCTGGGGGGCCGCCCCTGCCCGGGCCTGCCTCGTGGGTTTGAAGACGCGGAGAATTTCCTCGCGTGGGTCAGATTCCGTGTGCCGGCCCATGGTCGGCTCGTTGCACCCAACAACACTTCGGTGCATGCGGAAGTACATTCGGCCTTTCTCTGACAATTACAGCTGCCAGAAGCGCGGTGAAACTGCCGGTGCCGGGCCTCTGTGCCACAGGACAGGCCCTCCCCGGCGGGGGCACCAGGAGGAGGGGCCGGGTGTGCCCCCTCAGCCTCGGCTTCAGGCGCCTTGGAAGCGGGTTGGCGTGGGCTCCGCCGACCACGCCGCTCGCTGGCCCGCTGAGTGAGACGGCGCTCGGAGCTTCCAAAGTCGGGAGAGGGATCAGAGCCCAGGAACTGGAGACGGCCCGGCTGCAGTCACTTCTCGCCTCGATCAATAGCTATTCCTCTGCTCCAAATTACTTCCTTCTCCCCCAGAAACCATCAGAGGCACCTGCTGCCGATCAGCTATGACACTTTAAAGAAACGCTATTGAAATTTCTGGACCCGGGAGGGTTGTCCGGGTACGCTGTTTGCTCAGCCGTCTCGGCAACGCCAGCGGAAACTGGAAAAGACAGGAGAGCCGAGCTAATGCGCTTGCTGAGCAGCCGGGCCCAGCCGCCGTGGGGCTGCCCCAGCGTGTGCAGGGCCGGGGGTCCCCGCATCAGCCTTGGCGGGGCCTCCACACGGCGGCAGGGAGTCGGGGCCAGACTCGCTGTGGCACCGACGTGGTCCCTCCCCTCCTGGACTCGGCACAGCTGGCCCCGACCACGTGCCGGGCTGCGAGGCAGGTACGGATCTGCCGGGATGAAGCGCCCTGCCCCCTCGAGCGGGTGAGGGCGGGGGGACAGGAGGCCACGCACATCAACCACGGAGATAAAACTCCGGTGCTCCTCACCCGAAGATGAGATGACCCGTCATGAGCTGAAAATATTACTTGTCATGAGTTGAAAGTATCCTAAGTCAAAAATGCGTTCAGCGCACCTGCCCTACTGGGCGTCGTGGCGTGGCCTGGCCTGCCCGAAAAGTGCTCGGGACGCTACGGGAGCCTGCGGCTGGGCGAAACCATCTCACGCAAAGCCAAAGCCCGTTTTATAACAAAGTGTTGAGTATCTCATGTGACCGATTGAATGCTGCCCTGAAACTGGAAAACAGCGCGGTCGTGTGGGCACTCCAGGTACGGTTTCTACCGGTTGCAGACTGCTCTTGTGCCACTGTGAGGTAGAAAAATTGCAAGTCAGGGACCATCTGCAAAATAACATTAGGGGCGGTTCACAGCCATCAGCTCATGGCCAGGGGGACAGGCGTCCTCCGGGCATGTCCCCCTGCTCCCAACTGCAGTGGGTTAAATATACGTCCATGTCCTAACCCCTGGAACTCATGAAGGCCCCTGGCCTTCCTGGGTAAAGGGGCCTTTACAAATATAATTAAATTAAGGATCTCAAGATAAGATCATCCTGAATTATTTGCTTGAGCTCTAAATCCAATAACAAGTGTCCTTGTAAGAGAGGCACAAGGAGAAGATGAAGAGGCCATGTGAAGACGGAGGCAGAGCTAGAGAGATGGGCCACAAGCCAAGGGACACTTGCAGCCACCAGAAGCCAGAAGAGGCAGGAGGGGACCTGGCCTGGAGCCTCTGGAGGAAGCCGGCCCTGCCCACACCTGGATTTCAGACTTCTGGGCTCCAGACCTGGGAGGGAATAAAACCCTGCTGTTTCAGGCCCCCCGGGGTGTGGTGCTTGGTGACAGCAGCCCCAAGACACTCTTGCACCCAGACAGCAGCTCAGGGTGGGGCCAAGCTGTGAGCCTGGCTGGAAATCTTGGCCCTGCCACTCTCTAGCTGTGCTCTCGGGCAAGTCCCTTAACCTCTCTGAATCTCTGTTTCTGCATCCTAAAATGGGAACAGCTCTAGAACCTACTAGGGGGTCAGGGTGATTATGTGAGTTGACAAGCAGGTGGGGAGGTCACCATTTCTAGGCCCCACTGGGCAGAGGTTCCATTCAAGTCTTCCAGGTCAAGTCTTCAAATCCTCACCCAGCTTTTAAAATAAATTGTAAACTTACCCTGCTAACTTTGATGTATGAGCCTGAAAAGATGAATGTTTTGGGGGGCTTTAGGGAGTGAGCATCATTCCCGCCCATATCAGAAGGGAGCCAGAGCCATAGGGGACAGGCCCAACCTTCCCAGGTGCCTTTGAGGAGCAAGGCACAGCCTCCCAAGCCACAGGAGAACTGAGGCCTGGCTCTGGTTGGAGGGTGGACGGGCATTTCCAGAGGAGAAGCCCCCCGGGTAGGAGTGGGAGCAGCCGAGGCCCGGCCCTACAGGGAGCCCCCACTGCCTGCCGGGCTCCTGCATGCCCACCCCACGACTGTCAGCGGGCAGGGCAGGTCAAGTCTTCAAATCCTCACGCAGCTTTTAAAATAAATTGTAAACTTACCCCTGCTAACTTTGATGTCTGAGCCTGAAAAGATGAATGTTAAAGGCAAGGCTCTGGGCCGGTGGAGGGTTCTCCACCAGCAAACTCGCTCCCCGGTGCTGCAGTGCAAACCCCGGGCTCCCTTGGCCACTGCAAAGTGCTCCCTTCCAGGATCTCTGCCAGCCTGGCTCTGCAAGGCCACTGCCAGGCGTCTCCCTGCCCCTCTGGACTCCGTCCTGCTCTCCTGCCCCTTCCCAGCCCAGCCCACCCAGCCCCCACCCGCGCCCCTGCCCTCACTGCCCAGGCTGAGGGAAGCCACCTGCCCCCTCCAGCCAGGCCACGCTCCCCCCCACCCTCACAGCTCCGGGACTATCGTTCACGGCACCCAGATAACATCGGCAGGAATAACTGCAGTCACAGGAATAGAAAAACACTTGTGAACACGCTTCCGAGAACTCCACACTCACGGATGCGCTGGCACCTGACAATAGGCACCTAAGGTCGGCGCTATGATTGTCCCCAGGTTACAGGAGAGCAAACAGAGGCACAGAGAAGCCTATACCTCACTCAGAGTCCCAGGACCCAGGACACCCCACAGGCTGTCTGAGTCTTTACCCTGTTGACACCGTCACAGTTAATGGTATAGCTGGAATCACGGGTAGTCAAAGCAAGGCCTCTCATGCCACCAGATTCTGAGCAGAGCCCTGTCTGAGTGCACATATGCTGGCTCCCCTGTCTCCTGGCACATAATAGTGACTCAATTAGCACATGAGGGATGAATAAATGCAAGGGTGGGTGGATAGATGGATGTGTGGATGGATGGATAGATGGGAGAATGGATGGATGGGTGGACAGGTGGGCAGGTGGGTGGATGGGTGGGTGTATGGATGGATGGATGGGTGGATGGAATGCATGAGTAGGTGAGTAGGTGGGTGGGTGAGTGGGTATATGGATGGATGGATGGATGGATGGATGGATGGATGGATGGATGGATGGGTGGATGGATAAGTGGGTGAGTAGGTGGGTGGGTGAGTGGGTATATGGATAGATGGATGGATAGATGGGAGAATGAATAGATGGATGGACAGGTGGACAGGTGGGTGGATGGATGGATGGATGGATGGATGGATGGATGGATGGATGGATGGATGGATGGATGGATAGATGGATGAGTGGGTGAATAGGTGGGTGGGTGAGTGGGTAAATGGAGGAGTGGATGGATAGATGGGAGAATGGATAGATGGATGGACAGGTGGACAGGTGGGTGGGTGGATGGATGGATGGGTGGGTGGATGGATGAGTGGGTGAGTAAGTGGGTGGGTGAGTGGGTAAATGGAGGAGTGGATGGATAGATGGGAGAATGGATAGATGGATGGACAGGTAGAAAGGTGGGTGGATGGATGGATGGATGGATGGATGGATGGATGGATGGATGGATGGATAGTTGAATGGGTGGATTTAGGGGGGCTCCCTCTGGGCTCCAAGGTCAAGTCAGAGGTCTGAGTTCTTGATTCTTTTCTCATACACACCTGCATTTGCAGAGCACAGTTTGCAAAGTGTTTTTGTGTGTCCTCCCTCACGTGTGCCCCCCAATGGGACCCGGCAGTCCTTGCCAGGAGTCAGCAGCCAGGGCTCTCAGGGAGGGGCTCCCCTGCCCACGGTCCCACAGGCAGTGTCCAGTGGGCCTGGGAATGACACAGACTCCCCTCTCCCAAGGGCAGGGCTCTTTGCCGATCACATGGTGGCACAGAGTAAAGAACACAGGCTCTGGGGCCACACAGACGTTTGACTCTGGGCAGCCACTGTCCACAAAGCGTAAGCCCCCACACTGACTTCTCGGGTCGTTGGAAGGACAAGCGCGGGTGCAGGGGTGCATCAGCGCATGCGGGGCTGTGCGCCGTGACCGGCAGCATTGCGGGACGCCGTGGTCCTGGCTCACGCGTTGTTGAGTTCCACGGAAACCCGAGGCTTGTGTCACTGAGTATTGCCCCCTCGTGGCTTCCTGCAGCTCAGGACTGTGACCCCAGGTTGCAAACAGGACCTGGATGGACAGACAGATCAGTCACCAAGAGGCACAGAAGTGGCCTCCAAGGCTCACTGGGCCATGACTCCATAGCCACAGCCAGGAGGCTCATCCTCAGGTGGCCCCGAGCTGCCCGGCCACACCCCCTTGTCGGGGCAGCTTTCTGGGTGGATTCACGCCAGCAGTGCGCAGCCTGCCGGGCACGGACTGGCAGCGCCACACGGCAGCAAAGACCATGCAATGCCCTGCGCTTGAGCCCACGGACCTCTCTCTCTCTTCCAAGTGGATGCGCTTCCCAAGGGGCCGAGAAACGCTCCCTGGCAGTTGCTGGTGCAGCTTCGCCCAAATGTAATTAAGAGAAGGAACACGATAATAACCTTCTAATCGCCGAGGGACTCTCGTGGGCAGGGCCTGCTCATTTCTGCTAATTGGAGGGAGCTGCTGCCAGGCACTCGGACTCAGGGCTCCCTCCCTCCACCCCGAGGTCCCTCGCCACCGCTCCCTTCAACAGGACTCCAGAGGGGATGAGACGAACCCCAAATGCCCTCTGAGTGGGCAAAATGGGACACCAGGGGTTCCAGGGTGAACAAGGTGCCCCTGTCCTGGTTCAAATGTGGTGAAGGCACCAGCTGTTTTCAGGAGACAGTGCAAGGTGCAGGCATGGCCCCCCACGCCGAGCCATGGGCCCTCTGAAGCCTCAGTGTTCTCATCTGTAAAACGGGAAGCTCTCACCTGCCTCCTTGGGAATGGTGAGAACAGAGCGCCCAGCGCAGTGCACAAAACAGAATTTCATTCATCTGCTGTCACTTTTGGTTTTTACAAGAAAGTAAAGGGGGGTGGTGGGACGTGGAGTCTGGGGTCCTCTGGTCTGGGGTCCAAGGCACATGGCGGGGGAGGGGCAGCTGGAGTTGAGAACCTGGTGGGGGCTGATGACGGCCATGGTGGGGCTGGCGCCCTAGGTCCCTCTCGTGGCCACACCCAGGACAGTCCCTCTACAGCCACTCTGGTGGGACCCACTCACTGTGGCCTGCTTTAGACTGGGCCTTTTTAACCTTAATAAAGAAATTTAAAATAAATGACAAGGTGCAGGAATTTTTAAAGCCCAGAGGATCCCCATGGAGGCTGAGCACCTGACCCTGGGTAGGTGGCCAGAACCTAAGCCTGGTGGCCCTGGACAGCAGGGCCCAGGTAGCTGCAGGGGAACAGCCCTGGGAGCTCCCTCCTCCCTCCAGCCCCAGAATCCAGACGTCTGTGTGGACTCGGCTCTGGGGTTTTAGGAGGCCCCAGACTCGGGTCTCCACCCTTGAACAGAGCAGGTCTCCGAACCCTCTGAGCACGCTCTGCTCTGACCCGCAAGCTCCTCGGCCGGTGTCCCAGGCCCCCTGGCACTCGCAGCCCGGCCGCTGCGCTGTCCCGTGGGCGTGAACATCCGCACAGAGCGCCAGCAGTAGTCAAGGCCACACTGGGACCGGATGCACGAGACGGAACTGGACCACCGCAGAATGTCACCTGGGCACAGACGAAAGTCGGGTCTCTGGCAAGTCAGAGAAGCTGCAGAGCCTCTGGGCCGGTCTGAGTCTTGCTGCCATTGTACCAGCTGCAGCCGAAGCCTCAGCCTGGTCCCCCCTCTCTGCAGACAAGATGTATAAAGATGCTGAGTCGTGGAGTTAGCCCATTTCCTAATGGCACCCAATCCACAGCAAACCCCACTGCCTTGGATCCCCCCCAACACAAGCCAAATGCTCTAATAAATCCTTTCTAACACCCTCTTATGGAGACACCCTGCAGGTCCCCGGAGTGGGCAGTCTCCTTTGCAGTAGCAGTGGACTGACTTGCCCAAGCATGGGTGTCCCTGCTGGCGTTTGGCTAGAGGACATGGACAGCTCCTCCTCACGCGAGCTCTTGCTAGTCTCTCTTCTGGAAATGCCCTAAAAACGCCCTTTCCTTCCCCGATACAGGTGGCCAATTTTTGCCCTGTCCTACAAATCTCCACTTGATGGCCCTTCCTTCGGGAAGACTTCCCAACCCTCCACACGGCGTCACCGTCCACGTCTGGCTCCCCGTGCACCCTCGGTCTGCTCCGTGCCCCGGGCTCAGCCCCCTCCCCATAGGACATGCACAGGGAAATCTTGGGGGCCATCTGGTCTCTCGCCCAGTCTGCCCCTGTAAGCCAGCGTTACCATCCTGGGAGTCTGTCCGCCCGACCAGGCCACCTGCCCCAGTGGCTGCAGGAATAAAGAGAGAGTCGCGTGGGAGCCCCGTGTCCCCCAAACACTGCAGCGGCTGAGACACTGGGGAGGGCTCATGACTTAGCCGACTCCCCTGTCAGTCCTTTCAGGAGCAAGCAGTCTCCGGAGGGGCAGGTGCCAGGCACCACATGGCAGGTACTCTCACGTGGAATGCTCCAGAAACAGGGAGGGGTCCAGGATTGGATTCCCAGGCCCTGCACAGAATTCTCTGGTCATGGGGCTTATTTTGACAACGAGAGTCTTTTGAAAACTGTTTTGTTGTTGTTGTTAAAAAATAAAAACAAGAGAAAAACAAACAAACAAAAAGAGGGTAAGAAAGGATTCCGGTGGGATGATTTTAACATGCAAAATGCCCCTGGGGTTTCTTTGCTTGCTTTCTTCCTCCTTGCCCTGCCCCCACCCGCACACACTTTCTGTAAAACTTGAAAATAGAAAGCAAAAACCCTCAACTGTTGTAAATCATGCAATTAAAGTTGATTACTTATAAATATGCACGTTCGACACGGTATAGCCTGTTAAATTTGATTTCTTATTACCTGTTGTTAAATAAACTGTGTGAGACAGAAAAAGAAAAAAAAAAAAGAGAGAGACTGGCACCTCTTGACACCTGCGCTGGTGAGATGCCCTCCACCTTGCTTGGGCTGAGGCCTTTCAGAGCCATGTCCCCTCTGGGAACCTTCTTCTCCCAAGGTCCCTGCCCTGAGGACAGAGGGGGATGGCCACACCCCCGCCCCAGGGCCCCTCAACAGCAGTGCCCAGCACGGGACACAGCCAGGACTCCGTCAGCACCCCCAGCCTGGCTGGTGGCAGAGTGGCCTGTGAGCTGGTGGCACAAGCCAGCACAACAGCTGCTCTCTAGGAACTCTTGTGTTTTAAAAGAGGAACAAGCCCTGGACATCCACGTGCAAAATAATTAATCTAGACATACACCTTATCCCATCACAAAAATCATTTCAAAAATGGATCATAGCCCTAAATGTAAATCGTGGAACTATTAAGACTCCTAAAAGATAACAGAGGAGAACACCCAGGGGACCTGGGGTTCGGCGATGGCATCTCACACACAATACCAAAGGCACGAGCCATGAAAGGAAAAATGGATATGTCGGACCTCATTAAAATCAAACACTTCTCTACGAAAGACACTGAGAAGAGAATGAAAGGACAAACCTCAGACTAGGAAAAACATTTGCAAAACACGTGTCTGATAAGGGAATATATTTAAAAATATGCAAAGAACTCTTAAAACTCAGCGTTAAGAAAATGAATGACCCAATTTAAAAGTGGGCGAAACACCTGAACAGACACCTCACCAAAGAAGAAGAGACACAGAGGGCAAGTGAGCCCAGGAGAAGAGGTTCCACGGCGTATGTCATCGGGAAATGTGAGCTGAAAGCACGAGATGCAGCCGCAAGCGGACAGGAAGGCTCGAAATCCAGGACAGTGACAGCAGCAGGCGCGGGCAGGGACGTGGAGCAGCAGTGCTCGCGGGCACTGCCGGCCGGAATGCAGAACGCTGCAGCCACTGCGGGAGACAGCTGACATTTTCTTGCAAAACAAAACATACTCTTACCAGGGGATCCAGCAATCACATGCCTTGGGGTTTTCTCGCTGAATCGACTCCCACATCCGCACAAAAGCCTGGACGTGAAAGTTCACAGCAGTTTTAATTGTCATCGCTCCACGTGGAGAAACCGTGGTACCTCCATTCAGTGGAATATTATTGAGCACGTAAAAGAAGCGAACTGTCAAGCCACCGAAAGACACAGGGAAGAAACGTAAATGCCGCCAGCCAGTAAAGAAGCCATCGTGACAGGCTGCGTACCATGTGGCGTGACCTGCAGGAAAAGGCAGAACTATGGGGACAGAAGAAGGATCAGGGGTCGGCAGGGGTGGGGCTGAGGGAGGAGTGAGCAGGGGGAGCACAGAGGATGTCTAGGGTAATAAAACTATTTTGTACCACTCTATAAGGGTGGGTACACGTCATTATACATTTCTCCAAACCCACGGAATGCACACCACCAAGAGTGGACTCCATCCAATTTCACTTAATCTGTTTTGGGGTTTTTTAATTTTTTATGGCCAATTAATTTCTTTCTATTTATAGTAGAGACGGGGGTCTCGCTCTTGCTCAGGCTGATTTCGAGCTTCTGACTTTGAGCAATCCGCCCGCTTTGGCCTCCCAGAGTGCTAGGATCACAGACGTGAGCCCCGCGCCCGGCCCACTTAATCTTTCTGTAAACCCAAAACTGCTTTAAAAAAAATGTACATTAACTTAAATTCAAAGAGAGGAGCCCGAAAGAAATAAGCCAGAGGGTGACGTGCTGCCAGCCGAGGGCCTTCCTTGGGGACCTTGAAACCGGCAGGTGACAGGCCTCCTGCACAGCCTGCCGAGCTCGGCTGCAATGGTGGGCCTGGAACCTGTCTAACCAGCAGCCTCCAGCCAGGGCCACAGGGACGAGGGGGCACCTGGGCATGAGAGTCATCAAACAGGTTTTCAAGGACCTTTGTTTGCTTACCTTACTCAACATTCATGCATGAGTTCATCCATTCATTCAAAGTGTTTAAGGCTAGCCTACTAAGTGTCCAGCACATTATGCCTCTATCTGTCCATTTGCTCATAGACTCATTCATTTATTCACTCAATCGCTGTCTTTGTCTAGGCGGAGAGCAAATATCTACTCCTGCCAACCCTGGACAGAATGATTTCAAACCCTAATTAGCGTTTGTTTCAGAAAAACCACCCAGCATGTAGTGGGCAGGGGCGCCTCACACGAGGAAGGGGCCTCTTCCCGAGCTGAGTGACCGAGAGAGATGCTAATTAAGCAGGGAGGTGCTCGAGGGGCCGCCCGGCCTCCCTGGGTGTGCAGACTCAGAGCCGGGGCCGGGGCTTCACTGCCGGAGTGGTTCTGCCAGCAGGGCAGGGCTGGCTGGGCAGCAGTGAGGGTGCCTGCCCTGGGTGGCCAGCAGCCTCCCAGACTCTAGCTCATGTTTATTGATAGCTACTAGCTACAAAGGGCACATGGACCCCCACTTGCTTATCTGTGCATTTTAATTATCTAATTCATATTCACACCCTCATTCATTTGGCCATTCATGCATTTTTCAGATGTTTAATAGACACCTACTATGTGCCAAGCAGCTTCGTAAACAAACCCACACATTTATTCCTAAATCCGTGCCTCTGTAGGCTCCAGCTATCACATATGTACTCAACCCCTTAAACTGGCCGGGGTTTGCAGGGACAGATCTGCCAGGGGGTCAGGAGCCCCCGGGATGGCGGGAAATGCCTCCCGAGGCGGGGCATCGAGCTCTGTGCAGGGAAGGCGTGAAGCAGCTCTGAGCTGAGCGCAGGGTGGCCACAGTAGCAGGTAGGTCCCAGGTACCTAAAACAGTGAGCCTTCCAGGTGGTCAAGCTCACGCCACCATCCAAGGCGTCAGGCTTATCGCCGGCCTCTTGACCGTCGGGGTTCCAGGTGTGCAGCCTGTGGGTCCCACGGCCCCGTGAGTCAGTCGGGCCCTGCCTGGCCGAGCCCCCCAATGCTCAGCAACGCACACACCGCGGCCAGCTCAGCGCAGCACGTGCTCGCTTCACAATGAAATATTCATGGCTGCTGGCAAAGGCTGGCCCTGAAACGTAGTTGGGAGAAGAAAAAAAGAGCCATCAGGCATTTAATAGCTGTGTTAACAACGCTTTATCTAGAAGTGGGTTCTCTCCGGCAGCACCCAGCCAGCAAGAGCCAGAGCCCGGCCGGCCCGGCCTGCTGGCCGGAGGTCGCCTCTCATTGCCAGGACCTCCGGGAGACGGCTCACCTGTGGGAGACGGCTCACCTGTGGGAGACGGCTCACCTGTGGGAGACACACCTGGGCAAGGCACAGACCTGGCTCGGGGCTTGGCCAACAGTCCTCCACTTAAGGGAGCCCATGAAATGATAACGATGTCCTGAGGTTTGCCAGAAAGCATCCGTTTTAAGTGGAAAGCAGGCAATGCCGTGCGGCGGCTGGGCAGATTCAGGCAGGCTGAGCAGCGGGGCCGAGTCGGCGAGGTTTTTCCCGGAGCAGCTTCCTTCGACACAAACACTCCACACCTGCCGCTTCCACCCACCTGCCCAGGCCACCCCACCTGCCAGCACCCCAGGCCGGGAGGCACCCCGGGCACCCTGCAAGGGTCTCTCAAGCTGACCCCGGCCGCCCCAGCGCAGCCCCGTACGTCTGCACTTCCTCCCCCCGCGGGCCTCCAACTCAGGGCCCCTCCCGCTGCAGGACAAAGGACGGGGGCCAGCCTTCCCGCCGCAGGATGCAGGACAGGGACACGCCTTCCAGCCGCAGCCTCCCGCGCCGGGTCTGCTCCTGGCTGCTCGTCCAGTGACCAGCGCCCTCCGGAAAGGGCTGTCTCGCACCCGCACGCCCCTCTGAGCTGCTTTCCAGAAGTAATTTCCATGTAATGAGAACACAGGAAAGCCTCATTATTCCAGACACCGCTAATTAGGGGTTTGCGATCAGCCGGTCTGGGGCCGGCGGAGGTTGACATTTGCTTTCTCCGCAGACGCTGCGCGCTCACAGCCAGGCTCGGTCACCGGGACCTTTAAAAAGCCAGAGGCAGCCACCGCCAGCCGTCAGAGGGGTGCCCTCATTACGAGACTGTCTCTCCTTGGCAGCAGGGCAGGTCGCCAAAGGGTGGGTGTCCAGGGCGCCCCTGCAGGCTTGGGGTGCTCTTCCCCCAGACGCCCCAAAGCAGGCCTAGGGGGGCCACACGGGTATCAGCCCCATTTCACAGGGGAGGAAGCCGAGGCCCGGAGGGGTGAGGGCTCTTCCTGGGTCACACACTGGGGACACAGCAGAGACGTGCCCAAGGCCACCAGGCCCCACTGCCTCTGGGATCCTGCCAACTCCCGCAGGGTCAGTGGACAGAGAGGAGAGGGAGCGGCAGGACTCGGAGCCCCTGGAGAGGGGTTCCCCCCGTGGCCACAGTTCTTCCTCAGGACAAGAGAGGGACGAGCTGGCTCCGCCAACTGCACCCCAGCAGGAAGACCTGGGGGTACAGAGCAGCCGGCCACTTCTCCTCTGTAAATTATGAGGTCCATGGAGGTCAACAAAGAGGAGGCCGTGAGGGCACAGGGGTGGAGGCCCTTGTGAGTGCAGGCCTGGAGACCCCATCGCCGGGGGAGGTACCCCCAAGGGGTGCACAGCGAGGTCTTGGCCACCACAGTGCCTGCTGGGCAGTGGGAGCCACGGAAGGTCACGGAGCAGGAGCTGGTGCTGGACATCCTGAGCCCAGGCTGCCCCATCCAAGACCACCCGCGCCTACGCAGTGGACGTGGAGGGAGGGAGAAGGCCCCAGGAGAGCAGGGAGGGGAGCAGGGCCCACGTGGGTTCTTGGGGAAGGGTCCGGACAGGAGGCAGCGTGGGTACTGGGGGAGCATTCATGAACACCCCAGCTCCTGCCTCCCCGAGCTGTCTCCCGGTGCCAAGTTATCCCCTCGCCCAGGGACCTGTGCTGCCAAAGGACAGTGAGGGCCACGCCGTCCCCACGCACTCACTCTGCCGCGCTCACCCACTCCTCCTGCCCGCGCCTGCCCCGGGGTACGGGACCCTGCTGCCGGGAACGCCTGCCCCCTCCCAAGTGGGTCCACGGCCAAGGGGCCGTGTTGGGGGGTGAGAGGGGCCTGGGGAGAGTCACACTGCCCACGAGGGGCCGCTCTGCAGGGAGGCGGGGGTGAGGTCCTGCCCACAAGGGGCCACTCTGCAGGGAGGCGGGGGTGAGGTCCTGCCCACAAGGGGCCACTCTGCAGGGAGGTGGGGTGAGGGGCTGCTCTGCAGGGAGGCGGGGGTGAGGTCCTGCCCACGAGGGGCCGCTCTGCAGGGAGGCGGGGGTGAGGTCCTGCCCACAAGGGGCCACTCTGCAGGGAGGTGGGGTGAGGTCCTTCCTACGAGGGGCTGCTCTGCAGGGAGGTGGGGTGAGGTCCTTCCCACGAGGGGCTGCTCTGCAGGGAGGTGGGGGTGAGGTCCTGCCCACGAGGGGCCGCTCTGCAGGGAGGCAGGGGTGAGGTCCTGCCGAAGTCTCTCCTCCAGCAGGGAAGGCTGCTGCTCCCTGAATGAGAGTCAGGGAAGGGCAGAGCCACACCCTCCCGTCCCCGTGCCCTCAGAGGCTTGGTCCTCCTCTGCCTTCACCCACAAAAGCCCCAGCTGTAGACCGGCCTCCGCCCTGTGTGCCCCGGCCTCAAGCCGGCTCCGGCCACCTGGGGAGGCCCAGTGCAGATGTGCAGGGCACCGGGGGCAGGTCAGGAGCTGGGAGTTGGCCTGGGTGGAGCCCAGGGGCCTCCAGAGGATGCTCTCTGGGAGGGAGGGAGCGAGGGGCTGAGGCAGGGCTAAGGCAGGGTGGGGCAGGGCTGAGCGTGGTGCCTTTGGGTCCGTGGCTCTTCCGTGGTCAGGTATTTTGGGACACCTGGTGTCCCCCAGGCCCTGTGTAGGCCCCGGGTCCCAGCAGCACCCAGGCCCCCTGAGGCCTGTGGATATGCTTTTCGGGCAGCCCGGGCAGTGTGGCCGTGCAGACAGAGGACTGCCCAGCACAGCGTGCAGGAAGCAGGGTCCGTGAGCACTTAGCAAAGTGAACTGTGATGATCTGAGTTTCCGGCAGCAGTTTAATCAAATCTGGAAATCTGAGCGGGAACCTGGCTGTGGGCTCGTCCCTGGTTGCTAGGAAACCGGCAGCCTGCAGAGCCTACCCTGCCCAGGTGTCAGGAGACAGTGGGACAGACCCGAGGCCAGGGCTGCGCACAGCCGGGGAAGGAGAGGGACAGGAGTGGCCTTTTCACCGGCTGACTCCATGGAGGGAGGGCGAGGCTGACAGAGCTCACACTGCACCAGCGCGGGGGGTGCTGCCATCCCTGTGGGCCCCACCCAGACACCACAGGGCCTTTGGGCTCCTCCCCATGCCCCTCCGAACCCCTCCCCCCTTCCTACGTCCACAGAGTCTGAGCTTGTCTCTGCTGCTCCGTATGGCTTGGTACCCTGTGGCATGTTCCTTTGCATGTGGCTTGGCCTGGACACTGTAAATGCTCCAGGAGCAGGGCCACACCACACCTGTCTCCTTCTGGTTTCCCCAGTGTCCTGCAGGGTGTCGGCACTTCAGACACCTTCCTCGGCGCCGGGAGGGAGGGATGCTGGTGGGAAGGACCCATGCAGCTCCTGATGAGGCGGTGAGTGGTGGCAGGCAACGAGGCTGCAGCCTCACCCAGCCTCGCCCAGCTGGCCTCACCAGGGCGCTTGCCCAAGAATGCCGGGGCCACTGCACTTCCTCCAGGTGTGCCAGGGCTGAGCGGACACCTGGGTCCTCGGCAGAATCCTCCTTCCCTGGGAACAATCGGCCCTTTGCTGTTTCCTTTCTTCTCGTTTCAATAGTTCTTACAACCCATGTTGTGTAAATAAAATTATTCTTCCCCCAAAAAAATCATTAGCAGGGCCTGACATTAATTCCCCTGCAATCTGTGTAATTAACTGCACGCAGCACAGGGCGTTGAAGGACCTGTTTGCTAATCCCCGATGCTCCGCTCCACGCCGCACCTAATCACACCTGCTCCCTGTTTATACGCTCTCGGGACCCTCTGCAAAGACACCCACCAGGCTGTTCCAATAAATCACCATCCCGCGGGTGTCAGAGGGTGCGGTCCCACTGCGTGTGTTCCCCTCGCATTCCCACTGCCAAGGTCCCCCCACCCCTGCAGTCCCACCTCCCCGTGATTCAGCTGTGGCTCCTGCAGGGGCAGGAGGGCCCGGATGCCACGTGTCCAGGGAGGTGGCACAGAAGGCGGTGACCTCAGGAGCCAGCAAGGGCCCCAGCAGCAGCACACCTCCCTCGGGTCTGGGGTCCTTCCTACTGCAGCACCAGGCTCCCCTCGCCCCCTCCCTGACTGGGTTCTGGGTCGCTGGACCACTCCCCAGGGCTCCTGGTCCGTCACCGAGTCTAAGGACACTGTGGGGAATGATGCTGCCTGTCACCAGAGCCCCGGCCAGGGGGCCCCAAAAGCCAGTACAAGTATCCTTATAAGGGGGAGGGAGCTTTGACACCACAGAAGGGAAGTCCAGGTGCAGACAGAGACACTGAAGGGACGCCTGGAGCCACCGGGAGCTGGCGGGGGCAGGAGGGGTCCCCCGCCACCCCCGGATGCTGGACGTCCCGCCCGTAGAACTGGGAGGAAATAAATCTCTGTTGCTCCAAGCCACCAGTCTTGGCTGTTCGGTGCAGGCAGTTCTGCTCCAAGAGCCTTCTGGGGCTGCCTCGGTGATTGTCGGAGCGAGACCCGGTCTGAACCCAACACTAATAACAATGGCGGCAGACACCTTGACCCCAGGAGAGCTGCCATAGCATCACCCGAACTGGGAAACTGAGGCAGAAAATCTGTTAACTTAGCCAAGAGCTCGTACCTAGCAAGGAGCTGAGCTGGAATGTGAACCCGGCACTCTGGGCTACAAAACCTGTTCCCTTGACCAAGGGGCCAAGCCCGCTCTCCCCGCTACGGCCCCCACCTACGCCCCGGCACACAGCGCTGGGGATAACAGGCACACCGGTGTCAGCAACATGCCATCCACCTGAGCACAGGAGCTGGGATGGGAGGCTGAACCCCGACGGCCGGACTCACCTTGCGAGAGGAGGCTTGGATTCATGCTGAGAGCGTGCGGAGCCTGGACGGGCCACAGGCCATCTCTGCCAGACAAGCTCAGGGTGGCATGGGCCCTGAGGTGGCCCGGGGGAGATGGCACCACCCACCGCAGCCACCAGTGACTTGGGGCCTATCCAGGGCAGAGGGCGGGTGTGCTCTGCGCAGGCACGGGGGTGCCCAAGTGACCCCATCCCGCCTCCCCACAGCTGCCCCCTGTGGCACTACCCAGGTGCCAGTCCCACCTGAGGCCCAGGAGGGCTTGACTCCGTGTCTGGGCCAGTCCCCTGGACGCCATCCCTGACTCAGTGCGGCAGGGCAGGAAGCCGGGCTGCACGCGGGAGGCGGCGGGCTTCAGCGCCGTCTCGACAGAGGCCCAGGCTCACACCGCAGGAGCCTGGGGCTGCCCCAGCTCAGTGCGAGGGGCCGAGACTTTCCAAAGCCACACGTGAACAGGCCGCGGACGCTGGCTGCCCTCAGAAGAGGCATGAACTTCGGCCAGGCTCTCTTCTCTTTGGCCAAGGGCAAGGCTGAGAGCTGCCGCAACGCTCCCAGCGGCAGAGGGAGGCCCGCTTTGGCACTGCACGAGGAATCGGCAGCGGGGCCGGGTGTCCCGCACACCCACAGCCCCACCGCCCGCCCAGCCTGGGCGCCACCACCCAACACTCCCCTCACCCGGCCCTGCCCCACACGGCTGCCGCCGGCCCGCCAGCCTGGACACCTGCTTGCTGGTCAGCGCGGAGGGCCTGGATCCGCAGGTGGAGGCCGGGGCAGAGCCTGGGGGGCAGAGCTATCTCTCCACCTTGCTTTAGGGGTCAGTGGCATCAACCACCACCGGCCCCTATGGTCCTCCACGTTCATATTTAGCCAGGCGTCCTGCCAAGCCTGTCTCCAGCAATTTCCCCGTGTTAATAATGCCTCCATTAGCCCTGCACAGCAAATCTGTCACAACTGGCCCCCTTCTGGCCCATATTTTTTACTTTTAATTATGATCAAATGTAGAATATTGAGTGGTTTGATGCATGTTAGATGTCTACAGAGATTTCTTTTTAATAATGCATTCGCAGGGCTCTAATGGCTCATAACCGGAGTCATTACTGAAGCATGTATGCAGCGGCGTCTCCAAACTTGGGGTTTCTCGCCTAAGACGGGGATGGGGTGGTGATGGGCGGGTTGGAGACAGCACGGGGAGTCGTTATAAAGGTGAAGGTCTTCTCCCATCCCGGGAGCGAGCCCCTTCCTCCGCCAGCCTGGGAAGGCCCCGGGGAGCGAGTACAACGCCTCGCACCTGGGCGCATGCACCCTGCGGCGGCTGCTGCTCCCCCTCATCGCAAAAGGATCCCCCGGCGGGGAAGGAGGCGTGATCCGCAACGCGCGACCCTTCACTCACCTCACTGCACGGGAGGTAGCTGGTGGCAGGGGGCACTCGGGGTCAGGTGGACCCGAGCTTGAACCCAACCTCTCTGAGCCTCACCACGCCCCTCCCTGAAATGGGGCGTCTGGGTACAGTGCGGGGGCTGAACGCGATAGGCCCCGACACCTGCTTTCGTTGGGCCTGGTTGTCCACAGCAAGTCGACTGTCTACAAGCTGCAGGTGCTGTGTGATTACTCTGGACCAAAGGGTCTTGTCCCAAAAACGTGGATTGGGATAGTGGATCTGGGGTCCAGGTATTTCTAGCTCAGGGAGAGATTATTGGGGGAGCAGAGAAGTCAGAAGCTTCCAGGGGTTTGGAGGGCAGTGGGGGCAGGGCAAGGACAAAGGCTGCAAGCTGCCTCCCCGCTCTGAGCTCAGCTCCGTAAAACGGGTGTGCAAATCAAATCGCAGTGAAAGGGCGTGGTCCCCCACTGAAGTGGGGACAAGCAGAGCCGGGGCTGCCTCGCTGCCAGCCCACCACCTCGCCCTCTTCCTCCCTCTTGGACGGGCAGGGATGCCGGCTCTGCCGTCACGGCCCTGGGGGCTCTTCCCTCCCCTTCACCTCTCACCACCTGGGACTGTTGCCCCTCCCGTGGGCTCCCGTGCCCACGCCCTGCCCACGGTCACTCCCTTAATGGGAATTTATCGAGAACCTACTACCTGCCAGGTGCTGTCTGGCCAAAGGGGACACGTTCTGGGGAGGTTATTGGGAGGGACAGTGAACAAATGAATCCCGGGCCGCCCACACTGTGTATGCTCAGAACTTCTCTTTCCACCAACCGCACTCTGTGGGTGCCCCCAGCACCCTGCTTTCTCGCTGGGAGACTGAACACCCCCCATGAGTCTATTCAGTGTTGAGAAACTTCAGTCTGTCAGGCTGGGGGGCTGTCTACCCTCCCGCCCAGCACTCACACGTAGGTGACGGGATTCCCCGTCCCGGAAGGGGACCCAGGACAGGAAAAGGGCATGAGTGGGAAGCTGGTGGGGCCCCCAGGAGCCCCGAGTCCAGGTAGCAGTGGCGTTCCAGCACAGGGCTGCCGTGACACCACATGGTGGCCACAGGGGGACCCAGGGAGGGGCTGTTGGGAACTCAGGGCGATCTTTGCAACTTTTCTATACTTCTAAACTCATTCCAAAATAAAGTATTTTTAAGAATAATCTGGTCCTGCCCGACTAAACACCTTCATCTCCAGGCTGATTGAAAGCCCCTTGCCCCAGCACAAGCTACAGGCCGGTGGGGGCTGGGGTGGGGTATCCCTGTGGCCTTGGGACTCCCAAGATGGTTCCACAGCTCCAGATCCTTTCTTGGTGGAGCCTGAGTTGGGATAAGATAAGCGGGATTGTTAGAGGTGCCCGCAAAGCCGCTCGCCCACCCGTGGTCGGCACAGCCAGGGGGCTTCCGCGAGCGGGGGAGCTGCGACTGCCAACGCCCTTCTAGCACCCGGCACCACCCAGCCCCAGAGCCCGCACGCTGCTGTCCAGGCCCGGTCTCAGGAGCAGGTGCTGAGTGGAGTCAGGGTGCATGGGACACACCTGGCACCCACACCTGCCGGACTGGGGGGAAGCAGCACCGGGCAGGGGGAGCTGAGTATCCATGCAGACCCCACAAGGCCTCGGCCAGCCAGGTGGGGGGCTCGGGAGAGGTGCCCAGTGTCCCCATCCAGCTGAAATGGCCGGACCTTTGTGCCCCCTTCTTCAGTCCCCGGCCGTGGGCTGCCCCGGGAGGGGCATGAGCGTGGCCAGACGGGCCTCTGCAGCTGAGGGGACCCTGGTGGGCTGGGAGCCCTCGTCCTCCCTCAAGGGGGTCTCCCTGCTTCATGCAGACCACCCCAGCGATGCCTGGTGGAGGGCACATGGCTCTCCCCTCCTGGAGTGTGTGTCCGCATGTGACCGTGTGCCTCAGTGGGTCTGGAGAGCGGTCTGTCTGTAGGGGACGGGGTCTCTGGGTGGTCAGAGTGTGGCTCTGTGTGCCTGCCTGGGTCTGAGCCACCCCCAAACCCTCAGCCCCACGCCGAGGCAGGAGGGCCCCCCCCCCGCCCTGCAGAGGCTGCAGCTTTTCCTCCGTCCCCGGAAGCCCCGCTCGGCAGCAGGCACAGCCCTGCCCACGGCAGCAGAGCCCCCCTGCTCCAGGCCCGGCCTCCGCGCCGCGCCCTCGCGTCTGGCTGTGCACTGAGTGAGGCTCTAACAGCCCTAAACTACGGCCCTGATTTATGGCCATTTTCTCAGCAAAAAATCTGTTGGGTTCCCCGAAGACTCCTGACTTCGCTTCTGCAGATCCATGCATCACCCTCCTACTCGGCCCAGCACGGGGAGGGAGCCGCACCCGCCTCCTAGTCAGGGCTGGCAGCAGGAGCCTGACGCCACCTCTGTGTCCCCGCATCTCCCCTATCCTTGCAGGTCAGGCAAAGGAGCGAAGGCAGAGCCACAGGCAGTGCCCTTACGGCCATGGTCCCCACTGGTTCGTGGACGCTGGACAGGTCTGCAGCCTCCTGGGGGGCCTTCCTGCTCCTGCACCCCAGGTCACCTTTCCCCTTCCGGAGGCTGCTCTCTGGCCCGCGTTGTCTCTTACACATGGCCTCGCCTTGGCCCTAGAAGCACTGTCTGCTTTTTGGTGAGGTTTCCATGCATGTCCTCCTGGAAGTGACCTCTGGCTGGACATGACTTTTAGAGGCTGGCAGCACCAATGCACCCCTGGAGGTGAGAGCCACCACCTTAGCACTTCCTCTGAGACCCACCATGTGGCAGTTTCCAAGTGACCTGCACATCCTAGAGCCGTTCCACCAACGCCTGCCCCTCCCGCCCTCTGCACCTGTGAGAGGACCTGGGGGATCCAGCAGGAGGCTGGGAAGGCAGGATGGCTTTCATAGAAGGCTCCCTTCCAAGAAAGAGTGCCCTGCCCCTGCCATGTGCAGGGAAGCGGTGCTGCCACTGCAGGTGCAGCGAGGGGCCCGGGGCTGTGACTCCTACTGGGTAGTCCAGGCAAGGCGTGAGGCTGGAGCCCCCCACTGCAGACTGTCAGTGAGGCTGGCCAGGGCCGCCTTGCCACGCCTGGGGACAGGGACATAGGTGGGCTTCTCTAGGAGGGGGCTGGGCTCAGGTCATCTTAAAAGAGACCCCTCCCACGGGACCACTTGGAGAGGCCAGGTGACCCCTGAGAGGAGGCAGCGGCAGGTGGGAGATCCTCCGAGATGGTGTCTCCTGCACCCACATAAGGACACCAGTCTTGGTCCTTTCGTGCTGCTATAGCAAAATGCCTGCGTCTGGGCAACGTATAAAGAACAGAAATCCATTGCTCACAGCTGGGGAGGCTGGAGTCCAGCACCGAGGTGCCGGCAGGTTCTGCTGTCTGCGCAGGGCTGCGTCATCCGGAAGGGAGGAGCCCTGCGTCCCTTACAGCACTGTTGCTTTGGGGTTTAAGTTTCCAACATATGGACCTGGGGGGACACACTCAGACCACGGGAACCCTGAGGACTCTGCCACAGCCAGCAGTCACCCAGGACAGATACTACCATGTTTCCTCGAAAATAAGACAGGGTCTTATATTTATTTTTCCTCCAGAAGACACCTTAGGGCTTATTTTCAGGGAATGTGTTATTTTCCCCTCAAAGCCTCAGCTTGCAACACGCACAGGATGGCCGGGACCTGACGGGGGAGCCGACCTTGTTGGTGTGGCTTCCTGAACTTTTCAGGTCACCTCTGGGATGGTAGCTGTCACGATGGGGCAGATGAGAGGGGCTGCTCGTCTTCTTTACCGCTCCCTGCCGAAATGCATGGATTGTGCAGATGCGCTGCACAGCCACGGCCATCACTAAGTCTTATTTTCAGAGTAGGACTTCTATTGTGCACATGCTTAGAAATCCTGCTAGAGCTTATTTTATGGGTAGGTCTTATTTTCAGGGAAACAGGGTAGATACCCATCCTGGGAGCCGTTCTGCCCCCCGGCCCCTGGCACTCTGCCGGAGCCAGGTGGGGGGGAGGCAGATGCCAACTGGGGCTAGGAGAATAAGCCCTCCAGGCCCCACACCCACTTCCCACCCTGAGGGGCCTTACCCGGGAAGGCTGGGGCTTACCCCTGGACCAGCGTGTGCAGCTGTGTGATCGCCCAGACACCACGGGCCACAGGTGTCACCCTGGGCAGAAGTAGCCGAGGGGCAGGTTTAACAGGGAGAGCGAGAGAAGGCAGTGCTGTCTGCTCACACCTGCCCCATCCGCTCTTTCACTAAACCCGTCACACACCCGAGTGTCCATCAGTGGGTGATGGATAAATAAAACACGGTCAGTCCACACAATGGAATACTACTCAGCCCTAAAAAGGGAGGAAATTCTGACTCATGCTCCAACTCGGATGAACCTTGAGGACTCTGTGCTCAGTGAAATGAACCCCTCACAAACACAAACCTGCACCATCCCACTTACAAGCAGGCCCTGGAGGAATCATATCCATGGAGACAGGAAGTGGAATGAGGTTGCCAGGGGCTGGGGAGGGGGCGGGAGTCAGTGTTTCACGGGGACAGAGCGTCAGTTTGGGGAGACGGAAAGTTCTGGAGAGGAAGGGGGCGGCGGCTGCCCAACAATGTGAGTGCACTTAACGCCACTGAGCTCTGCACGCAAACATGCTCAAGGTGGTGAACTTCACGTCGTGTGTGTTTTGCCACAGTGGCATGTGGTTATTTTTGCCGAAGTTCTCTGCAAGAGCCCACGCAGAGCCAGAGCCGCGCCTACTGTGCGCAGGCCTGGGGTTGGCTGCCACGTGTGTCCATCCGCTTCTGCCCGTGTTTTCTGCACGAACGTGCATCGTCTGAGTCTAAACCAGCAGAGGCCCGCTGGCCAGTGCGTTCAGTGTAACAGGGAGGGGTGCAAGGAGCCAGACTGTCTGGAGACCCACAGATGGACGTCTGGGGACTGGCCCCACCCAGGCCCACGGGTCAGCCTCAGAGCTGGGGTCGGGTCTGCCTTGAGTGACCCAGTGCGTGACTAAGCTCTTGGAGAAGAAGCAGAAAACATGCTCTCTGGGGACCCAGAGGACAGCAAGGGTCCGTGTGCAGGGTCACTGAGCCTCCAGGCAGGCCTCCGCCCTCCCACGCCCACGCTGTGGGCGGAGCCGCCGGGCAGTGGCGCAGAAACGGCAAATCGCCCCTGCTTGTTTGAGCAAGTGGGCTCCCAGCCCATCAATAAATGATGAGTGGTTGCCACGGCAACAGCCCCGGCCCATATTTCATCTCCCAGAGATTCAGGCAGGCTCCAGCAATGCCGCAAAAGCCAGGCTGCAAAGGAAGGGGCGTGAGCCCTGGCGTTGGCGAGCCGACAGTGCTCTGCCTGCGGGGCCCGGTGAGACCCGGGTTTGGAGGGAAGAGAGGGATGGGTTTGGGACAAAAAAGAGTGGTTACAGCTTGGGGAATGAACGGGAGCTGAGTCCAGCTCTGGGCTTTGCCCCCTTGCAAGGTGTGTCTGGTCGTGTCACGCGGCCCCTCCAAGCCTCAGTGGCGCCATCCATAAAATGGAGACAGAAGTTGCACCGGCCCCTGCAGGTGCTTGTGCAAGTGGAAAGTGATGGGATATGCAAGATGCTGGGCACGTATAAGCATTCAGTAAAGGCTACCTAATGTTGCTATTGTTTGTAAGGACAATTAAATTATTAAAAAATCTCTTATGCATATATATGAGAGAGAGAGAGAGAATTTGCACACGTGTTACCATTTCTGGTGGTTTTATTCCATCTGCATTGCTTTCCTTCTTCCTGAAAGACATCTTTTAACATTCCTTGTACTGCAGGTGATGGGTGTGCAGTTCTTTCAGCTTTGTGCATCTGAACATTCTTTATTTGGCCTTCATTTTGGGAAAGATGTTTTCGCTGGGCATAGAATCCTGGACTGACAGGTTTTCTTCTTCCTGTGCTTTAAGATACGGCTCCATTGTCCTCTTATTTGTTTCTGATGGAAAAATCTGCTGTTGCCTTTGTTTCTCTGAATACAATGTGTCTCTTCTTCTCTGACTTCTCTCAAACCTCTCTCTGCATCACTGACTTTGAGCAGGGTGACCGTCACGTGCCTTTCTGAAGCTTTCCTCGTGCTTCTTGTGCCTGGGGTTCTCGGAGCTTCCTGGATCTGTGGGTTTGTGGTTAGCAAATTTGGAAATTTATCAGTCGTTATTTCTGCAAATATTTCCCTGCTCGCGGCTCTCTTCTCCCTCCGGGACGACAACTGAGCATGTCTCGGGCTGCCTCACACCATTCCTCCGCTCTCTGACGCACTGTTCACATTTTGGGGCCATTTTCTCTCCATGTTTCACTTTGGCATCTCCTGCTGCTGTCTTCAAGTTCACTCATCTTTTTCTGTGCATGTCTGATCCAATCCAGTGCATTCCCCACCCCACCCCACCCCGACACTGTAGTTCTCGTCTCCAGAAGTTTGATTCGGGCCTATTTTATCGTCTCCACACCTCTCCTTAATGTGTTCTGTCTCCTCCAGCTTTTTGAACACATGGAACAGTTACAACAACTGTTTGAATATCTCTGCCTGCTAATTCCAACATCTGTGGGAGTTCTCAGCTGGTTTCAATCGATTGATTTTTCTTCACTCTATGAGTCATATTTTCCTGCCTTTTTGTTGAATTTTTTATGCAATGCCCAACATTGTGAAGTTCACCCTGTTGGGTGCTGAATATTTTTTTGTTCATATAAATATGCTTTAGCTCTGTTTGGGAGATGAGTTTATTTTGAAACAGTTTGATCCTTTTGGGTCTTGTTTTTCGGTTTCATTGTGCAGGACCAGAACCCTGTTTAATCCAGGTGTGGTTACCCCTCGGTGCTGAGGCAAGACCCTTCTGCGTGCTCCCCCCAGTGACTCACGAGTCACCTGGGTTTCCAGTCTGGCTGGGGACACAGACACGAGTCCCGACTCAGCATCAGCTCTGAACGCTGTTCCCCCTACTTTGCTCGGATGGTGGGTGCCTCCCGCTATGTCGATGCTTTTGTCACATTCAGGCGAGTCCCCAAGGGCCCTCCGCAAACCCCTCTGCGTGCTGCTTCTCCCGTGCAGCTCTCTCCTCCCCTCTCTCCTCTCCGGCGCTCTGCCCCGAGAGCCCTGGGCGCCTCGGCCTCCCCCAACCCCAGGTGCGTTTCTTCAACTCAGGACCTCTGCCAGGTCCTCCCGGGTTCTCCCTCCCGTGCCAAGGCCCCGAGACTCCCCAGAAGCAGTACTCTAGGGCATGCAGAGGCTCCGCTCTCTGTTCACACCTCTCAGGAGTCGCTATCCTTCATTGCCCGATGTCCAGTGTCATATGTTATGTCCGGATTTGGGGGACGAGGGGATCACCGAAGCTTTGGGCAGATTCCTGCTGGGACCACAGAGGGCTCTGAGTTCCAAGTGTGGGAACACCGAGCCACCAGAGCCGGCCCACGTCTGGGCCACAGTGTCACCCCCAGCAGCATTGCCGTCAGCATCATTTATAGCTCATAGCTACAGCTCCTTGTAGCTATAGGAGAGAGGAGGGCAACGGGGAAGGGGATCTCACAGCCACGGGGTCTTGTCTTCCATTCGCGACGATGCTGCCTCGCTCCCTGTAGGTAGGAAAGGCTGGGCCTCACCTCTCGGTGCTCCTGCGGAGGTGGGGGGTGCAGGGCCCGCAAAGGCTCTTTGTAAACCCCAGTCAGCTCGCCTAAGACCGCCCGGGGGAGCAGCGACGGCCAGGCAGGCCCAGGGCTCGGGCGTGTCCGGACCCGTCAGAAGGAGGGAGGCCCACGGGGCAGCTGGAAACCCGTCCTGCGCCCTGGCAACGCCGGGGCCCGGGGCCAGGAGCGGGGGGAGAGTGTGCCCAGGCAGTAATGAAGACGGGATGCTCAGCGCAGCCCCGGGGGCCTGCCATGATGACTTTCTTCATCCTCGCCATCACCATCATCGTGCGTGGCCTGCTACTGGAGCAGGCCTCGGCCTGAGTTCTCTCCAAGGTCCTCCTCACCCTCCCGCCGCGCCGCGGCTCGGCACCGGGGCTCGGTGGGGGCTGCGTCCGGACACGGGGCCGGCAGCTTCTCCCTGGTTCTGACTCTCCTGTGTCCCCTCAGCTCCTCCCGCCCGCCCCAGGGACAGGAGCAGCCACCGGGTCTCTCTGATATTAATAAAACATCCACCGCAAGTACGGGGAACGTTTAAAAGCCGTATTTTACTGCTAACAAGGGAGGCAGATGGCAGCACCTTCTGAGGAAGGATTTTCCAGGCATTTTATAAATCAAAGCAACAGAATAAATAAATACACCAGCGAGGGCTGTGAGGAGCGAGGAGCCCATTGGAGAAAGAGCTTCTCAGAGCGCAGGGAGGGGATGGCCAGGGCTCCAGGGGCCACCGGCAACGCTGGCCCCTCCAGCGCGACTCCCGCACCCCCGTGCGGACTGTGAGGGCAGGAGATTAGGGGTAGGGCTGGGGGGAGCCTCTTCTCACCCGCAGCTGATAGTAACCACGTCCCACGACCGACAGGGCTAGTCACGTCTCCAATTCCCACATGAAGAAACTGAGGTCCCAAGAGCTCCAAGGATGTGTCCAAGGCCCCCCAAATCTCTCTCCCAGAGTCCAGAGTCCCTGCCGCCTCCTCCCCTTGGGTTCTTAAATGCTCTGCTAACTGTCTGGTGTGATTGTCGCTGTGCCCACCCCCGTCGCTTGGAGACACTGGGAGTCTGGGAGTCGAGCCCCAGGCCAGCCTCTGCCTCCCTTCCCTGCTCCCCTCTTCTCCCTCACCCAGGAACCAGGTCCCCAAGCCCGAAACACACCTCAGAGTGCAGAGTCCACAGGCCATCCTGGGAGGGAAGCCGGGTGCACACGTGTTAGGAAATCTTGTCCCCAACACATTGGAGGACGCTGGTTTTCCATTTGTCCCCTAGTGTCGCAGGATTAATGGCCCATCTCCTCCAAGACAGCCCTTAGAGATGGGACGGTTCCGACCTGGAACATCAGGACCAGCAGGGCCGGGAGACGGGGAGCAAGAGGAGCCTGGCCAGGGCCAGCGGCGTCCTGTAGGAAGGACCTGCAGCCCGGCTTCCACACCCGCTCCTCCTCTGGGGGCCGGAGTCTCCCTCCACATCCCTCCAAGAGGAAGGATACCTTCAGTAGCTCTTCAGCAGAGAGGAGGGAAGTGCCAGGGTGCCCGGCCGACCCCACCGCCCCAGCCCCAGTGAGGCCAGCGTGCCCCGCCGTCCCCCCACGGTGGCAGCGTCCACAGGTGGGGACCAGAAGGACACAGCCAGTTCTCACCCAAGTCAACATGCCTGGCCCGGGCAGTGAGGCCAGCGACTAATTGCCTTCCCCGCAGAAGGTCTCTGTGCTTTGTGTTATTTTTAATGAAGCCGTGAGTCTGAGCCTCTAATTATCACCTTCAATTCTCTCCGCAGGTCAGGCCACCAACAGCGCTGTCCTCTTCCTGCAAGAGGCTGGTCAGGAGCTTCTGAGAGCAGACCTTGCGTGGCCACAGCGAGGAAAGGCGGGAGAAAAGGGAGTCGGGAGGCGCCAGGCCCTGGGCAAGGCCTGCCCCCCGCTGGGCTGAGACCCTTGCGCCCAACACCCGCCCCTTCTCCAAGGCTCCTAGCCCAGAGAGCCCCTTCTCCTCACCTGCCTTCCCGACCAGACCATGTCGGGGCCTCCTTAGGACCCCCTGCCACCACTCTGGGACTAGCCAGGCCCCCTCAGCCCTTCCGCCTTGCTCCTGTGCCCAGACCTCGTGCTGTGCCCCACCCAAGCCTGGAACGCCTGTCTTCCTGCCCCTTCCTCTGAATGCCTCCTGCAGTGCCTCCCCTTCCAGCTGAGCGGCTGCCTGCACCCCAGGGGTACCCCACAGCCCCCATCGCTCCCTCCATCCTCGAGGGCACCACCCTGCAGGGCAGTCGTCCCATTTCTTCCCTGTCCCCCACAGACTATGAGTCCCAGGAAGGCAGCAGAGGGTCTGCAGTGTTCACTGTAGAAAATACGGCCCGAGCAATGTCAGTGACACTTCAGTTGTCGCAACTGAGGGGTGCCACTGCAGGGCTCCAGGTGGGCCGAGGCCAGGATGCTGCACAACCCCCTGTGACGCCCAGGCCACTCCCTGACAGCAAAGAACCATCCAGCCCCGAATGGCCACCGAGAAACCCGCCACGGCTGCTACCAGGCCAGGGCCAGCGCACAGTGGGAGCTCAGGGAACGTGCACGGGAGAACCACCGAAAATCGATTTCATTGCTAGCAAACGAGTGAGCAATGCCGTCCCAAGGTCAGGAAGGGATTGGCATGTATTTTAAGAACACAGACAGGCACACATACACACACACACTCCCTGTCTCTCATACACAGGGAAACATCGTTTGCAAAAGTAAGGAGTTCGTTCGACGTTCCCCGGCGCACGCCTCCCTGCACGATTCTGTCCTGCCCAGTGCTCGCACACCTGACCCGGGCCGGACACACCCGCCCAGCCGGTGCGTTCCACCCAGCAAGCCCTCACGCCCGGCCCTCGTCCCAAAGAGGGGGAGGCCCAGGCTTCGGGGCTTGAGGCACCGACTCAGCCCTGTCCCTCACGGACTCCTGGCTTGGACGGGTCCCCGACTCTCAGCGTCCACTGCTGTGAGGCAGCCCTGGGCCCTGCCTCTTTGCCAACTCCTAGGATGCTCACAGGAACGGAACAAAGCACTGAATACGGAAGCACCACGTAAACTGTAAAGTGCTGCACCCGGGAGGAGCGGCCCACGGGTCCTGCTGAGCTCGCCAGGCCTGCCCCTTCTCCACCAGGGCAGGAGCGTGCCGGGCACCTTGGGGGGCAGCAGTCCGGGGCCCACGTGTGCAGCTGGCAACCATGCTGGGAGCCAGGCAGCCCACGGGCTCCGTTGCTCGGAGAAGGGAAGGAACGAGGCAGATGGTTGTGGGCAGGCTGGTGGCACCACCCCCGCGCGGGCGGCCAGCACAGACTTCTCCGTGCCGCCTCCTCCGCACCGTATCTGAGACGCCATGGCGAGAACTGGTTTGGCCCAGAAGACAAGGCCTCAGGGTCTCTGCTTTGCTGTCCCCCAGGATGCCCCACCCCCTCCACAGGCACGGCCCCTCTGTCCCCCTAAGCACCATGGAGCCCTCATCCCACCTTCCCCACATGGATGGATGCGGCCATGTTGCTTGCCTGTCATCCCAGCAGACGGGGCTCCGTCAGGGCAGAAGCTGTATCTGACTCTCCCTTTCGAGCTCCCCCCTCCCACTCCCAGCCCTAGACTGGCATATTTGAGCAGTTCGAGCAAAAATGCTGGGAGGATGAGGGGATGCATGGGTGGGTGGATGGATGGATGGACAGTCGGGTGGGTGGATACATGCATGCATTGATGCAGGAATGCACGGGTGGATGGATGGATGGATGGATGGATGGATGGATGGATGGATGGATGGACGGGTGAATGGATGGATGGATGCATGGATGCATGGATGCAGGAATGCATGGGTGGGTGGATGGATGGATGGATGGATGGATGGATGGATGGATGGATGGATAGGTAGATGGATGGATGCATGGATGCAGGAATGGATGGATGGATGGATGCATGGATGGATGGATGCATGCATGGATGCAGGAATGCATGGGTGGATGGATGGATCCATGGATGGATGGATGGATGGATGGATGGATGGATGGATGGATGGACAGGTGGATAGATGGATGGATAGATAGATGGATGGATGGACAGGTGGATGGATGGATGCATGCATGGATGCAGGAATGCATGGGTGGATGGATGGATGAATGGATGGATGGACAGGTGGATGGATGGATGGATGAATGGAGGCATGCATGGATGCAGGAATGCATGGGTGGATGGATGGATGAATGGATGGATGCATGGCTGCATGGATCATGGGTTGTGGATGAGTGGATGGACTGGTAGATGGGTGCAGGGACAGATGGACATGCTTACACACAAGTGGAGGGATGGTGAACAGTGCAGAGGAGCAGGAGGTGGACACAGGCAGGGCATGGAGCAAGGCAGGTAGCCTGAGGACAGTGAGCCCAGAGAGGACAGTGAGCCCAGAGAGGAAGGACCACATGCTACACAGAGCCAAGAGCCTGGGGAATCCCCCTGAGGGCACAGCCCTGCAGCCCCAGCAGGGTGCTGGTAGGAGAAATCTCATCAGAAATAGAAACCAAGGCCTGAGCTGCATGCAGCCTGGCACCGCCACACTCCTGACAAAGCGCCTCAGAGTCCAGCCACAGCCCTGGAGTCTCCAACATTGAAGAAACCCTTGAACCCAGAGCAGCACCAAGTCCCTACCTTAGGGTGACTCACATGTCCCCTTTCTTCACCAGGTTAAATTCAAGGATCCAAATGCCAAGAACTTCAAAAAACACCCAGCTTGGAACCACCCTCGGGGGGGCTCGGCCAGTCCCCACAGCCCCACTCCCTGCCAGTCTTCCCTCCTCCACTGTGCCCCGCAGGTCCTGCCTGTTGGAGCCCTACGTGAGGGTGTGTGAAGCCTCCGTGTCCTTGAACAAGAGGGCACAGTCCAGGAGCCCAGCCCACCCTAGATCCAGGCCCTCCCCAACTGCCCAATCACCTGCTGCGATCCACTCGCTGACTCAGAGGGACCTGAATGGCCACCTGATGGAAGTGGACAGGCCAAGTCTCGGACCCTGAATGCCCCTGGAATCCAGGTGGCAGGGGGGAGGCCCAGGGACCTCCCAAAGCCCACTCCCAAAGCCGACCGGCACCTGGGACACTCAGGCCCCCCTAACAGGCACGTGCCTGAGAGGCAGGTGTGGTCACCTGTGTTACAGGCGAGGGAGCCAGGCCAGACAGGTCTCAGCACCCTCAGTGCCTGCAGGACGGAGGTTGGGAAAATGGCCCTTCCCGATGCCCCTCACTAGGGGTCAGGGCTTCGGTGCCTGTCTCGGCTCTAGTGTGCCGAGTGACCCCAGGCAGGTCCCCTCCCCTCTCTGAACCCCACCTTTGCCCTCTCTAAGGTGGAGCGGCGGAGACAAGCCCACCGCTGAGGCCCCTGGGAGCTCCGAGGGTGGAGGATTCTGCTCCTGGGCTGCCCCACAGCTCCCCAAGGCCCGTCCATTTCTGGAACTATCTGAGCACGGGACTAGGTGTCCCAAGGGACAGCACCCCAGGGACTTTCCACGTGATAAAAAAGAACAAGGGCTGTTTTATGGGAAGGGATTGTGAGTTGGAGCCAGCTAAGGATTTCTGTGCTTGGTGACCCAGTTTCTCAAGGGGGGATTTTTGCATCAAGCTGAAACAAATTAAAATGCATTTGTCTTTCGTTCCGAAGGGGTCCAGCCCGGCAGGGAGGCAGGCACGGTCTGATTCCAGCATGCCCGAGGCCAGGGTAGTTTGCAGGGAGCAGCACACTTCTGGCTCAGGGACAGAGTGGCAGGCGCTCGGGACGGGGGCTGTGGCCCACCCCAAGCCTGTGCCATCAGCCGGGAGCCCTGGTCTCACTCCCCAGGAGGGGCCGGTCCACACTCTGCCCACGTGGTGAGGATATTCGCTTCCTCGAGTGCCTCACCTGGCACACAGCATCCCAGACGTGAGCAGGGGTCCAAGATGTTACCTGTGGTCGTAGTGACAATGGCATTAAGGCTCACATCTATGGAACACGATATGCCAGGCATGGGGTTAAGCGCTTCATGTGTATTAACTTGTTTCATTCTCACAGCAAATGTGATTATCCGAATTCAGCTGGGGACACTGAGGCACGGTGTGGCAGACCACACCAGGAGTGTAGAGGACTTTTCATGCATTCATTTAACAAATACTCCTGTGCACCTGCTACAAGCCACATCCTGGGCTGGGGGAGGGGAGGCTAGATTGGACGGACAAGGCAGATAGTGCCACCCTTGGGGGCTGCACTGGGGGATGGCACCACAGGATGGTCACAAATAGCTCCATATCTCCAGCAGGACCACAGGATGGAAACCCGGCAGAGCAGATGGGCCAGGAGCAAAGCTTGCATGGGGCCAGGGAGTGACTATTCAGCTGGGACCCGATGGCTGGAGATGCACCAGGCTGTGCAGGGGCAGGGGGACCGGCGTGTGCAAGGCCTGAGCCCGCTCCAGGTGGACAGCAGGCCTTGGGATGCCAGGCCAGGCCCTTAGAGTGTCCCAAGGCTATGAGGTCTTCTCCACAGGACAGGAGAGGACATCTCAGGCTTGCAGAGGCCTCCTGGCCACCGTGCAGAGGAGGGGCCCAAGGGGCACAGGACAGGCAGGAGGTGGAGGATGGGGAGCGGCTCGTAGTGCTTGGAGGGACACCCCCGACCTGGGCTGGGGTCACAGCAGGACCAGACAGAAAAGGAAGCTGTGCTTGGGGCTGCAGCAGGTGATGGGCTGGTTGGCTGGGAGGGGTTGGCTGGTGGGCTGGGAGGGGCCCCCATCGCTCCCCCTTGGCCACCAGCCGTGTGCTGGGTCCTGGGCTCAGTCTGCCATCCTCATGGCCTCACTAGGGTCCTCACTCTGCACGGAGGGTGCTGGGGCCCCTTGGGATGAGCGGACTTTTCCTTGCTTGATGTGCTCACCCACCGCTAGAACTCGGTGCCTGCCCTCCCACCTCCCCAGCCGGGCCCACCCCAGGGGCTGCTCTCCCGGCCCCATCTCGGCCACCCTCCGCCTTGGCCCAGCCCCTCGGCATGAAATAGATGGCAGAGGTGGCTGACCAGGGCTGAGGGCCTGTGCAACCCACGTGCACTGCCCAGTCAGGTGCATACTGGGACTCAAGGTGTAGGTGTGAGTCTGCACCCCCCCTAGGGGGACCCCAGACTGGGGCTGGAAGGACCTGCCGCTGACAGGCGGGGGCAGGTGCCGCAGGGGACTCCAAAGCCCCTGCCTGGCTGGGAGCAGGGAGCCTCCAGGAGCCTAGGGAGGGGCTTTGGGGCAGAGGGCTCAGGGCAGGGGCGGGTCTTCCCCAGTGGCCTGGACAGGACGGAGCAGGAAGCTGAATGCCGCGGTGAGGACTGACCTCGCTGGAGGGGAGGCGACGGGAGTGTCCGCAGACAGGGATGGGAGAGAGGGCAGAGGGGCCCAGTGCTGCTCTCAGGGCCTTGAGCAGGCACAGGAGAAAGACCCCAGGAAAGAGCCCTCAGTGCCGGCTTCCTGGGCTCCGGCTCGGTCTTCCTTCCACCCTCACGTGCACCCACCCACCACTCCCAGCTCCCAGCGCTCCTCCGAGTGGAGAAAGAGCCCCCTTCCCCGCATCCGCCTGGCTCGTTCCCTCCTTCCTGCAGGAATGCCACTCAGCAGAGAGGAGGCGCCGCCATGTACAGTGACAGCAGCCCCACCCAGGGCCCCCCACCCCGGCCTGCTTTGGTTCCCCTCCCAGCGTCCTCCCACCTCCGAGCGCTATCTGTCTGTGGTCCTTCGTTCCGGGCGTGGACTTGCACGGCAGCTCCGAGGGGCGAGGACCCCGCCCCCTTTGCTCAGAGCCGCTTCCCCAGAGCCCACCAGCCCACGCCCGAGGGGCACCTGCCGGAAGAGAGAATGAGCTACCAGGAAAACGCCGCTCGAGCTTCGGGGTGGGAAAGCGGACAGATATATTTTCTCATAAAAATCGTGCCATCAATCCTGGCTGGCTGAGCCGGCCCACGGCAACCTGCCCGACAGGTGCCAGGGCGGCTGGTGCTTTTGCTAGGACCACGCCCCACCAGCCACCGTGTGGGACCTGGGGCAGACCGGCGCCCCGTTCTTCCTGGAGGCCTGATGAGAGGGGACAAGGGGGACCGCGCAACAGGCACCCACAGCGGGCGGCGGTCCAGCTGAACCTTGTCCTCTAATTTCCCTATTTTTTCACAGCTCAGGGAGATGCACACTTCTGCTTTTCTGTGGCTCGGACAATAATAGGGTCACTTTCCCACTCATTAAAGCGCAGGAAGTGGAAGAGGAGAGGAGGGGCAGGCCCTCCCCAGTCCCTGCAGTCCTTGAGCGGGAGGCGGAGCTGCTCTGGAAGGAAGGGCAAGGTTCCAGAGGAAATGCCACCCACCTGTGCAGCCACCAGGGCAGCACCAGCAGAGCAGCTCAGTTGTTTGCAAGCCCACACGACACTGGACACTTGGGCAGCACTGACCCTGTGCCGGGCCATGTGCTAAGCCCTCTGCAAACACCAATTTGCCTAATCCTAGTGACCATCCTATCAGGTGGCTAGCCCCATTCTACAGACAGAAACGGAGGCAGGCAGAGACACTTACCCCAGGTCATGCAGCCGTGAAGTGGGGCTTTTCACCCCAGCTCCTTGGGCCAGCCCTGACCTCCCCCCCCCCCGTGACCAGTGTCCTCGGCTGTGGACCCTGAGCTGGACACTGGGAAAACCCAGAAAAGCAGCTCCCAGCGGGGCCTCGAGAGGTGGGGCAGCCAGTATTTCCCTCTGTGTCTCGTAGTACTGAGTTGGCGCCCGAGGCAGGCATCGGGGGTGCTGAGGGTGGGGGTTGTGTCCAGTTGCCATCCGGACCCAGGGGCTTAGAAGCAGATGGCACTCCCGGGCCCAAGACACACCCCCATCTCTCGTTCACACATGGCCGCTGTCACTGTCACTCGCCCATACGCTCATTAATTCGTGTATCTATAGCAAAGTGAACACCCCACGCCCCGCGTCCAAGAGAAGAAGCGCCAGTGTGCTCTCTCTCTCCCGTCCCACCTGCTGCCGCCCCCCACCCGCCCAGAGGGATGCACAGCCTGAACCGCGTGTTTATTGGACTTCTTTGAAACAGTTTTTATCACATAAATATGTACCTAAGTCACATATTGTTTTGTTTTAGTTGTGTTTCAACTTACCCCGCTGCAGGTTGTGTTTGGGGACTTGCCTTTCCCACGGAACTTCGCTGCTGAGACCAGCCCCGCCTGGCTGGTGCTCTGGCGCACCTGTGCCCACGGCTGCGAGCTGTTCCACCGTGTGAATGCGGCCGCCCGCCTTCCCACGGGCGTGCTCTGGGGCGTCTCTGGTTTTTTGCACCAACTGTGCTCCTGGGCGGTTGTTCAAGAGCTCTGGGGGCCTTGGGGCCTGTGGATGTTCGACTTCACAACATGAGCCCAAATTTTCCCAGAGCAGTTGCTCAAATTTACCCTTCCCAAGAACAGAAGGTCCTGCAGAGCCAACTCCCTTCTGTCACTTGGTGAGACCGTGGACCAAGAGAGGTCTGGCGGGGGTCACCTCCCTGACCCTCATCTGGCTTCCTGGCGCCTACCAAGGCCGAGCACCTCCTGCCATGCTGTCGACCCTCTGTCCTCCCTCTTTGAGACGCCTGCTCATGTCCTTTGCGGATTTCGCCATTGGGTCACGTGTTCTTTCCCTGCTGGCCTGCAGGCGGTCTTTATCTGCACTGGCACGGATACCTGGCCAGGTGTCTGTGAGGACAACACCTTCTCCAAGTTCATAGCTTGTCTTTTTGCTGAATTGGATCTGCCCCTTAAGGAACAGAAATTCCTAATTTTAATGTCTTCACGTTGAAATCTCTCTCCTTTCATAGGCACAGGGAAGCCGGTGCCCAGCCCTTCCCCGGACAGCCCAGCGAACCCGGAGTCGCAGGCTCAGGCTGTCCCATAGAGCGACCCGTGCAGCAGCGTTTTCCGAGGCAAGAAGAAACAGGGACATCCATCCCAAAAGTGTTGTCATTCCCGCATGGAACCAACATAAGAGTTATTAAAGAGATGTTCTCGCGTTTGTTTTTCTACAGCCTTCAAAGTCGGGCACGGACTTGACACCTGGACAGCACGTCCCACTGGGCCCCGCCCCTGCGGTGCTCAAGGGCAGCAGCAAGGCCAAACCGTAGGAACTCACAGGGCCCCTCCCACGCCCCCTGCATGACCCCCCTTCCACGCCCCCTGCACGCCTCTCCCACGCCCCTGCACGCCCCCTTCCACGCCCCTGCACGCCTCTCCCTCGCCCCTGCACAACCCCCCTCCCACGCCCCTGCACGCCCCCTCCCACGCCCCTGCACGCCCCCTCCCACGCCCCTGCACGCCCCCTCCCACGCCCCTGCACGCCCCCTCCCATGCCCCTGCACGCCTCTCCCACGCCCCTGCACGCCCCCTCCCACGCCCCTGCACGCCCCCCCTCCCATGCCCCTGCACGACCCCCTTCCACGCCCCTGCACGCCCCCTCCCACGCCCCTGCACGCCCGGGATGGGGGCGATAGGAATAAGGAAACTGGGGGGTCACTTTGTGTGAAAAGAGCGCAGGGCCGTTGCGGGCTCCAGGCCGCTCCCCGCGACCGCAACCCCAGCGCAGCCCGGGAAGCGCGCGCGCGCCCCCTGCCGGACGCCGCCGCGCGCCGCGCCTTCCGCGGGGACAGCCTGGCACCCAGCGGGCGCGGCCGGCATCGCCACGGGGAGCGAGAGGCGGGCGCGGGAAAGCTCGGCATCGAGACAGAAACGTGCACTCGTCCTAACAGTCATAATTCATGCAAAAATATCCATGGCGAGCCAAATAGCAAACATTAAATAAAGAGCAGATCTGCCCCTGTTCTCCCCTGCGGCTGCCCTGGCGGTGGGGAAACCGAGGTACCTTGGCAGGACTCTCAGTTGCCCGATGCTCTTTCTGGAAGCTCAGGCTGCCCTAAACAAATGCCCCGGACTGGGGGCTTAAACAACAGGCGTTGACCTCCTGGTTCCGGCCACCCCGGGCCGAGGCCCTGACCCCCAGTGGTTGCAACACGGCTTCTCCCGGCACCTGGTGTCTTGGGAGATCTCGCAAGAGGTTCTGGGCTCCTTTACTCACAAACGTGGCTGGGGTGTGGGGAGGACCCTGTCTGCAGCTTTCTCCCTGGGAGGCACGACTAGTGCCGGGCTGGGGGACTTGGGCACAGAGTTGTCCCCTTGCACAGCCACCCCCTGCATTGACCTGTGGCTTCTCTAAAAAATAAACAAAAAGTGCTTTTCCAGAAGAACTGGGAACAGGCATTCAAACAAAACTCTGCACCCGAGCGTTCGCAGCAGCACCGTTCACGGTGGCCAGACGTCCACCGCCAGGGGAAATGCCACAACAGTGGCCTGTCCCCACGGTGGAACACCATGCAGCCAGAAAAAGGAAAGAAATCCCGAGATTTGAAAACATTATGCGCAGTGAAAGGAGCCACAAAAGGACACGCGCTGTGATTATTTTTACGTGAAATGAGAGAATAAGCAAATCCGTGGAGACGAAAAGGAGATCGGTGGCTGCCAGAGGCTGTGGGGACGGGGAACGGACTGCACGGTGCCCATGGTGCAGGTTTCCTTATGGTGACAGCACCTTGGAACCAGGTGGAGGTCGTGGCGGCACACCGTCGGGAATGCACTAAATGCCGCTGAACTGTGCACTTTAAAACGGCTCGTCAATCCTCGCTAAATATGTGCAGTTCCTATAAACCAATCATACCTCGGTAAAGGTGCTTTTAAACATGGTTAATTTTATGTGATGTGAACTTTACCTCGATTCTTTAAAGTGCTTTCATCCCTTGCAGGATACCCTGTCTAGCAGGGACCCAGAGGTGAAGCTTGCGGTAGCTCTTAGGGGAGTTCCCGGTTACGTGGGGGGACTTTGAAACTCGAGGCTCCTCCTAGTTCTTCACAGCAGGCCTCTCTGTCCCCCGGCCACGCAGGGGAGAAGCGAGCCCCTTCGTTCAGGACTTTTGCAGGAAGCTGCCTTCCAGCCTTGAAGAACCGCCAGGGGAACTGTGAAGGTCTTAGATCTTAGGATTCAGGGTGGCAGGTCTAAAACACAGCCACAAAGTCCTTAACTTTCTTCCCAGTGAGAGGTGGGGGCTCTGTCCCTCCCCCTGAACCTGGGCCGGCTGTGACTGCTTCCCCCAACAAAGGCCAGCAGCGGTGGGGCCAGGTGTGCTGGAGGCTGGGCAGCAGAGGCTGGGCAGCTCCACCCGGTACTCCCGGAATGCCGGCTCCCTGGCCCTTCCAACTCAGAAGCTCTGTCTTGGAACCTGGCCACCAAGCTGGGAGAAGCCCAAGCCACTTGGGAGACCACAAGGCTTTGCTCTGGTTGACAGTCGCCAGCGGGCCTGCCCTCATCACCCACACCTGTGATGGTCCAGCTTCAGGTCACCCCAGCCGGTGGCACCTTCCCATTGTGACCCCAGACAGCAGGGAACAGAACCAAAGCCGCCCCACTGCACCCCGCATGCACCCCAGGCTCCAAGAGCATGAAGAGATAGCGGTGTTTCATCTCACCAAGCAAAGGTGGGACGGTTTGTTACACAGAAGTTGGCAACCAGATCAATAGGTCTCTTTATTCGACTGGTAGCTGTCCAGCTGCTTCCAATTTGAACAACATGATAGGGATGCTGTTTTTCTGCCTAAAATCTCATCTTTTGCAAACTTTTGAGTCTAAGTTAACTTTAATGACCTATGAGCTTGACCACTGAGACATGGTGTACAGCTATATTTTCAGGAAATATTGGGCCAGCTTCAAAGCTCTCTCATTGCTCAGAACTCTTTCAGGGCAGAAGTGGGACCCTAACCAGCTTATCCCCAGAAAGGAAGGTACCAGTAGGGTGGAGGCAGCCTTGGGATGGAGAGCCCAAGGTAAAGTTATAGGACATTTCTGCCACCTTCCCACCCTCTCCCTCTCTCTCTCTTTCTGCCTCCCTCTCCCCCACCTCTGCTATCATTTGAACATACGTACCTATCCAGAATTCATACGTTGAAACTTATTTGGCAAGGCATTAAGAGGTCGGGCCTTTAGGAGGCAGTTAAGTCATGCCCCCCTCCCCATGGATGGGACTAGCAACCCTATAAAAGAGCCGGAGGAAACTAGCTAGGCTCTTCCACCAGCCACGGTGCCTGTCCCCTCCAGAGAACACAGAAACAAGGCACCGTCTTGGAATCGGAGAGTAGCCCTCAGCAGACGCCCAATCAGTGGCGCTGTGAACTTGGACTTCACAGCCTCCAGAGCTGTGAGCGGTAAATTCATGCTGCTGACCAGGCATCCTCAAACTACGGCCCTCGGGCCACATGCAGCCTGCCGAGGACATTTATCCGGCCCGCTGGGTGTTTTTGCCGCTGCTGCCTGCCCTGCTTAGCAGCCGACTCGTCCCAGGTGGGCACATATGGAATGTGCGCCGCACTCTCCAAAGGCCCTCCAACAGTCTGAGGGACAGTGAACTGGCCCCCTGTTTAAAAAGTTTAGGACCCCTGCTGTTAATAAATTACCCAGTCTGTGCTATCCTGTAGCAGCACAAACGGACAAACCACTCTCTCTTTCCTCCTCTTCCCCGGCCCCTGCTGCTGGCCTCGTTCCCTCCTGCAGGCCAGCCTCCTTCTCTCCTCTGGGCTCCGGGCTGACAGCGTCCGGGTCAACACGCCCCTCCTCAGTGTGTGACCCACACACATGTGCACACACACGAGAAACACTCTATATAGTGAGACTTGGGGTCATAATTGTATTTCCTTATGAGCTGCAATTGTATGAGGAATTTCCTGGCAAGCTCCCCTGCCCCAGGCCAGGGGTGCCTAAACTAAATTATATCCACTGCATCTCACTGCGTCACTCAACTATAGGCAGAGGTTTAATTTTGAAAATTAGTTGAGACGTTCAGCGCTTTGTCATCTTCGCATTCACCAATTCAAAGGTTAGCTTTTAGGCTTTTAGGCGCTCAGGAGGAACGAGCCAGGTGGCCGTTTTCAGCGTGGGTCGGGGGGACAGTCCTCTATGTAAATGAGTGTTTCTGCAAAGCCCCTGCCACCCCAGAACCGTGCTCCTGCCACCAATGTACTTGAAGTGCTCACGGCCTCTCCCCTGCACGGCCAGGTCAGACAGCGGCAGGGGCTGGACGTGCGCACCGCATTAGTCAGCTTTGCCGCAGTAACAAACACGCCCTGGACGCCAGCGGCACACGCAGATGCTCCCGTGTGATGGGCTGGCTCTGCCACTCCTCTGCTCGTCGCCGAAGGAGCAGTCCCTACTGGGGACATGCCAGTGACAAAGTTTTCCTTACCGTCTTTTAACACGTGTAATGACGGAATTATCTTTTTAATTTACACTGCCCTCTGGTGGCTTCTGCCCAGACAGGCTGACGTCTTGGCATGCCTTGACACCCGCTGGGGGGGGGGGGGGGGGGGGGCTGCAATCGAGCGTCAGCGATGAGGGAGTGCTGGGGCGTGCACAAGTGGGCACGGTCCCCCGCAGACCCCGAGGGGTCACCACGCGTGGCAGCTGCAGGGCAGGAAGTCAATGGCAGGGCTCTCTCCTGGGCTGTCGTCCCACCCGGGTGCTGCTCCGGAACCAACCAGAAGGCCGGTGGCTCTTGGGGCGTCTGAAGAGCAGCACCCCGAGTCTTGCGGGCGAGGCGATTGTGTGTGTGTGTTGGGGGGTGAGGAGAGCAGAGGGAGGGCACGGAACCGGGCTGGACTTGGACAAGGCGGGTGGCAGACTCAGGCTTCCGGGACCCAAGGGCCGCGTGGCGTGCCTGGGAGCCGGGCAGGTGGGCAGCGGTGGGCCCGGGCCCCGCCACGGCCACACCCGTCCTTCCCACCCCGGCCGACCCCCAGCCCCGACTGAGACCCTGCCTCCAAGGAGAGCGGTGAGACCCCCACCCAGGAAGGCCCCCAAGGCCTCTCCCGCCTCCTTCCTGCCTCAGCCCTGTTCTCGAAGCGTGCAGAACTCTCCGAGAGACTCACACACCCCAACAAGCAAACCCCGCTGACCGGAAGCTTCCCCCACCCACCCTCCCCCTGCGCTGCTAGCCTCTCTCAAGAGAAATGGCTGCCCGTGGGTCCAGGGCTCCCCAGGGTGTGCCTTTCCAGAACCTTCTGTAGTAGCCAGGCCTGTAAACGTGACCTCAAGACACCACATGTCCTGGCCTGACCCTCCTAATTTTCCCGTGTATGAAACGGCTTCCCTTTTATCCAGAGCATAGAAATTCATGGAATATTCCGTAAGGGCAACAGGGAGGGAGCCTTTCATTTTCCAAATGGTGACTGGAAAATAATAATTTCTGAGGCAGGATAGAAAATCGATTGCCCCAATAGGGCGTGGGATTGATGGGGAGGTGTGATCGTCAAACACCAGGGGGGCACAGCGCCCTTCGTTTCTTCTTCCCAGAGACAGCACTGCGGGAATGCCCGGCCCGGCCACCCCCACCCTGGTGGGCCTGGTCCCCACCCGCACCTCCTGGGAGGGCGTCACACACCACCCAAGTGAGGGACAGGTGGGGTGAGGTGTCAGGGACAGCCCACCCACTGCCTTCTCCCTTCTTGGGAGAAGAAGCTCACTGTGCCCTGCTGGGGCTGTGGGGCCCTCACGGGTTGCTCCAAGCCAAGGTGACCGGGAACAGACTGTGGAAACTCCTGTTCCCGGCAGTTCTCCCTGTCACCTCCGCCGGACAAGGCCTAGACCCAGGTGCCAAGCTTCTCCTCCCTCCCTTTCTCAGCAGGCAGCAGGACTGCACTTTAACTCGGGTGAGGGGCTGTCCCGGCTAGAACGCATTTCCAAAGGAGACCTCCCACGTGCACAGATACACACGCATGAGCCGCTGTGCACATGCACGCGTGCGCGCACACACCCATGCGCTTCTCCGCACGGCTCGTTTACGACCTTAAGTCCCTAATGGCCCTGGCTCCCAGCCGGCAGTGGGGGCACTTTGCAGCCCAGGGAGTGGCCTAGCTACCTCTTTCTAACAACACCTTCTGTGAGGAAGGCAGGCAGACTTTTAAAAAGACATCGAACAGAAGGAAATATTTGCAATAAAACGTACAAATTGCTACACCAAAGAGCATTTTTAATTATTGCTTTAAAGCTGGAAGATGCCTTGGGAAGATGCAAATTTCGGGAGACTCAATTTTCTCCCTTCTCTTGCTGCAGTTATTTCTCCTGTCCACCAGGGAGGGACAGGGGTCCTCCCTGGCACCCCCCGCCGGCTGGAAACAGCATAAACCCTCCTATCTCAAAGCTGGTCTGGGCTTCGAAAGGAAAGAGATGCAGCTGCTCGGTGGGGGCTGATATTGAGCTGCCTCAGCCGGCATTTCTCGCCTTTATTTATTCTACAAATATTTATCGAGCATATTCTACGGGCCAGACATGTGCATCCATCACGGGAAACTCGACTTCAGGTTGGATCATGTGAACTAATTAATTCTTTAAGCCAGCCGTGATGGAAAAGCACCGCCAACACTTGCCCGCGTCCCAGGACACGCTGAGACGGTGTTTCAGCTGGGGTGGGGGCGCTCTTTCCTTTAGGATAAACATGTTTTTACATGAAAATATAAAACCTCATATATTCTTTTCTGCCAGAATTCAGAGTCCCATCCCCTGTTCCTGGGAGCAGCGCTTCCCTCCGGCTGTGAATGACTCCTGCTGGGTACCTTCCTGTCGTGGGGACTGCGGGGCATTCCGGGACATTCAGCAGCATCCCTGGCCTCCCCCTCTCAGAGGCCAACAGAACTCCCCCTCAGGGTGACAACCACAGATGTCCCCAGCCATCCTGGACCGCAAGGTCACCTCCAGGGGAGAGCCCCAAGGGCGTCATTCTCTCTCTCCTCGGAGCCTGGCTGGAGAGACCGAGTCTCCGTCACCGGCCGTGGGAAAGATCTTTCTAGAACATTTGACCAAGAACGTTTCCTTCAAGGACAGACCCCACAGAGCGGGACAGTTTTACATGAACCTTTTCCAACTGCGAATCTTTTTTTTTTTTTTTTTGAGACAGAGTCTCGCTCTGTTGCCCAGGCTATAGTGAGTGCCATGGTGTCATCGTAGCTCACAGCAACCTCACACTCCTGGGCTCAAGCAATCCTCCTGCCTCAGCCTCCCGAGTAGCTGGGACTACAGGCATGCGCCACCATGGCCGGCTAATTTTTTCTATATCTATTAGTTGACCAATTCATTTATTTCTATTTATAGTAGAGACGAGTCTTGCTCTTGCTCGGGCTGGTTTTGAACTCCTGACCTTGAGCGATCCGCCCGCCTGGGCCTCCCAGAGAGCTAGGATTACAGGCGTGAGCCACCGCGCCTGGCCCCAACTGCAAATCTTGACAGACCTCCTCCCCTGTCCCACTTACGCTTCGTTTTCTCCGTAATTATTAGAAGTACTATTTCAGGCTTCTATTTTGGACTCAGCTTTGTCATTCCTGACACATTTTCAGCCTCCTCTTCCACTACACAGGGTTTGAATGAGTTTTCTGTGAGGGGAATTTCAAGGCAGAGCCTTTCATCTGTAACACAACGGGAAAGAGACCTGTCCCTATCAGAGAGAGTCGCTGGGAACCACGACTGCATAATTGTCTCAAAGAGAGAAGGCCCTGGAGGCTGCTCCTCCCCGAAAGGCTGCCCAGCGAGATAGCTCTTATCCATGCGGTCCCTCTGGAGCCCTCCCTCCCGCTGTCAGCCCTGTCCCTGGGAGCTGGCGGCCTCCCAGCCTCTCTGCCCCGTCTGGTGGGGTCCCTCCCTCACTCGCCACGCAGTCTCGGGGAGCCACCCAGAGCCAGGGGCCCCGATATCAACGACATGAACAACTGACGCTTGCACCCTCTCCTTCTGAGAAGTATCAGAAAGGAGAAATGATGATTTCCCCTGGAGGCTTTTATACCAGCAACCATGATACCAAGCAGCGGACAATGAAAAAGTAAAGTGCCCAGTTCATGTTTTTTGGTGTGTTTTTTTTAAGGAAAATCTGATGAAATTTGTCCTCTTAGTTTACTCTACTGGAAGGGTTTGTTTATTTGAACTTAATAAATTATCACAAGATGTGCTTTTTGCTTTATTTTTATTTTTTTTTTTTTGAGTCAGGGTCTCATTGTCGCCTAGGGCTGGAGCGCAGTGGCATCATCATAGTTCACAGCAACCTCAGACTCCTGAGCTCAGGTGATCCTCCTGTCTGAGCCTCCCGAGTAGCTGAGACTACAGGCATGCACCAACACACATGGCTAATTTTTTTTTTTTTTTTTTTTTTTTGTATTCTATAGAGGCGGGGTCTGGCTCTTGCTCAGGCTGGTCTCAAATTCCTGGCCTCGAGTGATCCTACCGCCTCGACCTCCCAAAGGGCTAGGATTACAGGCATGAGCCACCGTGCCTGGCCAAGATGTACTTTTTCCCTCCAGCTTTATTGAGGTATAGTTGACAAATAAAAAGTGTATACATTCAAGAGGTGCAATGTGATGATCTGATATAGTATCCACTCTGAAATGATTACCGCAATCAGGCTAATTAACACATCCATCACAGTAACCATTCTCGTGTGCGAGTGTGTGCGTGTGTGTGCGTGCATGTGTGTGTGGGTGTGTGTGTGCGTGTGTGTGCATGCAAGTGTGTGTGCATGCGTGTGCGTGTATGTGTGTGTGTGTGTGTGTGTGTGTGTTGAGGGGTGAGGACATTTCAGATCTACTCTTTTAGCAAATTCCAGGTATCCAGTACAGAATGATTGACTGCAGTCCTCACGCTATAGGTTACACCCCAGCCCTCACATATTTGTACCTGAAACTTTGTATCCTTTGGCCAACATCTCCTCAGGGCTCCCGCTCCCCATCTGTACCTTTTGTGAAGTTATAATGTTATGACAGATATTCCTAAAACCAAGATGGCCCCAAAATTTCTTTCAGGAGAAATGACTTTTGGCTTTAGCTTAAATAAATAAATAAATAAATAAATAAATAAACCTGAACAGAATCTCCTAAGGGGATCATTGTGTTTTTCAAAACCTGAAATATTTACTAGAAAAGCATGAGCTTGGACTTGCTGTTATGAACATGGCTGTGTAAATCTGGATTTGTACCACCTAGAAACCACACAAAACAAAGAGAAATCTCTAGCGCCATAGGTAGCGGACAACAACTAACAGAAAACAAAATATAAAAGAACAGGAAGGAACCTGGGAAAGCGTTATCTGCAATAGCGTTAAATGCAAACGGGCTTCACGGAAGACATTCTCCAAGTGAAATAAGACAAGACACAGAGAGACAAACGCTGTGTGAGCTCATTCGGATGTGGAATCTCAAAAAGTCAAACTCATAAAACGTGAGAGCAAAACAGTGGCCGTCAAGGGTTGGGGGTGGAGGGAACAGGGAGATGCTGACCACAGGCCACAAACCTTCAGTCATAAGGCGAACAAAGTCCGGGCATCTAACTTACAGCATGGGCGGTGATGAGCACGGTAATTAATTTGGTTGTGACGATTGTTACACATACATCAAATCACACTGTACACCTTGCACATACGCATTCTTTATTTGCCAATCAAATATTTAAATAAAAAACAAAACTAAAAATATAAATGTGCCTAACTCATATAATAAAAGAAATATACTTTCAGATTTTCAGATCAAAAAGCAAAACCCAACTCTTTGCTGTGGGCGAGAAATACATTTAAAAAGTTACTTGAGAAGGTTGAAAATAAACAGTCAATAGTATATCGGGAAATCAGAAAAAAAGGCAACTAAAATTGGATATTAAAAGAGGGGGAGAGCAAATACGGTAATTTCATGGTTGCTCACAGTTGTCTGCTAATAGATGATAATATATAAAGAAAAAAAAGAACTTAATTATATACAATGCAAGCAACACAAACACAAACTTCTAACCTTCTTAAATAGCACAGTTAAATATGAATCTCAAATAGAGGAGGAAGAAATGAAGAAAAATGAAAATAAAAGTATTTTTATTTTTACAGGTGAACATTGAATATATAAATCAAAAGCATAGAAAGTACAGAAGAGAATGTAAGATTCCTGGAGCACAGAGTGAAAAACCCAACACACATTTCCCTAGGGTTCCAGAAGGGGAGGAGAGAATGGACGGGCAGTGTTTGAAGAGGTAATGGCTGAGAAATTTGCAACATTGGTTAAAGACATCAGTCTGTAGATTCAAGAAGGCTTATAAATCCTAAGGAGAATAAAAAAATCTATAGTTAGACATTCACTGTGGTATAATCACTAAAAACACCCCTATAATAAAGAGACATCTTAGGCAGCCTATAAGAAATAATAGTTTACCTACAAACCAGAATACAATGATGAAATGATCTCTCAGAAGTGCTAACAGAGAATAATAGTCAACATATTAATAGAATTATCAGAAGGGTTGTGGGGTAGAGGAAGCTATATACTCTTTATAGGAAATAAACCTAAAGCGTAAGTATACTGAAAAATTAAAAGGATGGGAAAAGATAGCATATAAACACTAACCAAAAGAAAGTTATAGCATAGTTATATTTTATATATATAGTTATAGTATATTATACATAGTATATTAAAGTTACAGTATAATTATATTAATATTAGAAAAATAAACTTTAAAGCAAAATACATTATTTGAGAAAAGAAAAACACTTCACATGGATAAAATCATGAATTTATCAAGAATATATTAATAAAACAATTCTAAAGTGATGGAGAAAAACACTGCAGCCCAGTGCAGTGGCTCATGCCTGTAATCTCAGCACTCTGGGAAGCCAAAGCAGGAGGATCACTTGAGCTCTGGAGTTCAAGACCAGCCTGAGCAACACAGCAAGAACCCATCTCTACAAAAAAAAAAAAAATAGAAAAATTAAACATTCACGGTGGCACATGCCTGTAGTCCCAACTACTCAGGAGGCTGAGGCAGGAGGATCTCTTGAGCCCAGGAATCTGAGGTTGCAGTAACTTGTGATGACACCACTACACTCTAGCCAGAGTGACAGAGCAAGACCTTGTCTCAAAAACAAAAACACTTCACATTGACAAAACCATCAATTTATCAAGAATATGTAACAATTCTAAAGTTTTATGTACCTAATAAAATAGCCTCAAAATACACAAAGCAAATTTTTAAAAAAATAGGTAAATCCACAATCATGGAAGATTTCAATATATTCTGTCAGTGATTAACTAGAACAAGCAGACAGAAAAATGGTATAGATATAAAATACTTGAACAACACAACTAACAAAATCAACTGAGATTTTATTACAACTAACAACTGCAGAGTGTATTTTCTTCTCAAACACACCCAGAGCATTTACAAAAATTAACTGAGTCATAAAGGAAGCCTCAAAAAATTTCCAAGTGCTGGTATCACGCAGAGTGCAATCTTTGACCACAGGAGCGCAGCAGATGGCATTTTCCAAAAATGGCCACGACAACATTTCTGTTCCAAGGTCTTCCAGGACCTTGCCACTCCCCGTGAAGAGATGGAGTTTAATTCCCCTTCGTGGAACTTGGCAGGTCAAAGTAGTGTCTGCCTCCAGGACTAGAATCCAGTGGAACTGATGCTGCGTGACATTGAGGCTGGGTCAAAAAGGTGATACTGCCTGCATCTGACTCTCTCCCAGGAAGCACTCGCCCTCAGGGCTCAGTCACGATGTTGTGAGGAAGCTGAGGGCCCAGGGAGGCGTCTTACGGAGGTGTTCTGGCCAAGAGCCCCAGCTAAGATCCCAGCTGAGAGACAACCACTTTATCTGCTCATCATTCTCTGAGCCAGCACCTTGGGCTGTGCTCAGCTGGGCTGTTCTTCTGCTGTTCTCAGCTGCAACCTGCCCCCAACCCAGGTTTCAGGTGTAGGTGACATTACGGATGGGCACGCCTCAGTAGGAATGGTGACTGCTGGAGGAGAGAGTGCTGGCTCTGTTGGGGCCATTTTCAGTCCCAGGCACTTTATTGATTGATTGATTGATTGATTTTAATTATTGGGCATATAATAAGCAACTTATTCTTTTTTTTTTTTTCTTGAGACAGAGTCTCACTCTGTTGCCTGGGCTAGAGTGCCATGGCATCAGCCTAGCAAACAGCAACCTCAAACTTCTGGGCTCAGGCAATTCTCCTGCATCAGCCTCCTAAATAGCTGGGACTACAGGCATGTGCCACCATGCCCGGCTAATATTTTCTACATATTTTTAGTTGGCTAATTACTTTCTTTCTATTTTTAGTAGAGACGGGGTCTCACTCTTGCTCAGGCTGGTTTCAAACTCCTGCCCTTGAGCGATCCTCCTGCCTCGGCCTCCCAGAGTGCTAGGATTACAGGCGGGAGCCATTGCACCCGGCCAAGCAACTTATTCTTAGTTCCCAAATGGCTAACTTTTTTCCTGGCAGACAATCCACTCCCCCTTCTAAGGGTTGGCCTCTCCACCCCCTGCCCATCCTATACTCCTGAGCACAGCTAATTACAGCAGACACCTGACCCAAGGACACAAAACCACACACTGGTGTGTCAGCTGTGACTTGGGAGTCCAGCTCATAAAGATGAACCGTGCCGGCCAAACTCTTCCCCTCAGAACTGCGGCCGGGCGCTGTGGCTCACGCCTGTAATCCTAGCTCTCTGGGAGGCCGAGGCGGGTGGATCGTTGGAGCTCAGAAGTTCAAGACCAGCCTGAGCAAGAGCCGAGACCCCGTCTCTACTAAAAATAAAAAAAAAAAAAAAAAAAAACGTTAATTGGCCAACTGAAAATGGAAAAAAAAAAATAAAGGAATAAAAAAAAATTAAAAAGAACTGAGCTTCAGCATCAGAAACGGAGCTGGTGGTGGGGCCTTGAGCCAAGCATTGGGGGTGCAACAGAGTCTGGTGGCTGTGCTCTGTCCGCTGGCTGTGGGCCCTCAAGAGAAGCTGCTCTCTGGAGCAAAGTCCTGGGAGGCTGGCCCAGAAAAGCAGCGAAATCCACCTCGAATGGAAGCTCCCACTACCCTCTGCCCCACATGCCTGCCACACCGGTAATCCTCGGGCCCCTCCAGGACAGCCCTGCTTCCCAAAACTGCAAGCTCCCTGTCGTTTGAGCCTGCTTGGACAGCTCTGTGCGCTTTCTCCTCCCTCATTGTCCCAAATCAGTCAACCAGAGGCCCCCTTCCTCCCCGTCCCTCCTGCCTACCCTCTCCGTACCCAAATGGGACACCCCACTTCCCCTGAATGACCCTGCTGGCCTCCCAACTGTCTTGTGTCCACTCCTGTCACCACAAAGGTGTCTCCACAGCAGCCAGCAAAGCTTTCTAGAACACACACGAGAACATGGCACTCCTGCCCCAAATATACCCAAGTCACAGCCCCTCGTCAGACGGCTCGTCCCCCGCCCGACCACATTCCCCAGGACGTCTTCCCTTCACCCTGCGTCCACTCTCCTCTCTCCCCCACCCGTGCCCCTGGTTCCATGGCCTCTGGCCTCTGGCTGAGATCAGCTCGTGGGGCCCTGGCAGGAGATGAGGGGGTGGGAGGGAGGAAGGAGGTCACCCACCTCCCCAGCCCTGCAGGGCCCTGGCTTGCCGGGCAGCCTCACCCCTCAGGCTGGAGGCGCTGACAGCTCCCACCCACCGTTCTCCTAACCCTACCCCTGCTTGCTAAATCGGCCCCTCATTAGCCCCCTTTATAAACACCCGCTGGGGAATTTAAATAAAGTGTAGCTGTTTGTGTATTAAAATGTAAATCTGTTTGGGAAGAATAAAAATGTGATATGAAAGGGAAAAATGTTTCTGCATCTATGCATCTCCACCCTCTTCCTCCTCCTCCCCACGCCACCAAGCCAACACAGGCCTGCTGACCCATCAGCACTGGGACCCCCTGAGACCCCCGGCTGGGAGGATCAGGACTCAGAAGGTGGGACCAGGGGGCCTGGCTGTGCAGGGTGGGGACTGGGTGCATGTTGGGGACTGGGTGCAGGGTGGAGATTGGGAACTGGGTGCAGGGTGGAGATTGGGGACTGGGTGCATGATGGGGACTGGGTGCAGGGTGGAGATTGGGGGACAGGGTTGCGGACTGGGTACATGTTGGGGAATGAGTACAGGGTGGAGATTGGTGGGCAGGGCTGGGGAAGGGGTGCATGTTGGGGACTGAGTGCAGGGTGGAGATTGGGGGGCAGGGCTGGGGACTGGGTGCAGGGTGGAGATTGGGGGGCAGGGCTGGGGACTGGGTGCAGGGTGGAGATTGGGGGGCAGGGTTGGGAACTGGGTGCAAGGTGGAGTTTGGGGGGCAGGGCTGGGGACTGGGTGCAGGGTCGAGATTGGGGAGCAGGGTTGGGGATTGGGTGCAGGGTAGAGATTGGGGGCAGGGTTGGGAACTGGGTGCAGGGTGGAGATTGGGGAGCAGGGTTGGGGATTGGGTGCAGGGTCGAGATTGGGGAGCAAGGTTGGGGATTGGGTGCAGGGTGGAGATTGGGGAGCAGGGTTGGGGACTGGGTGCAGGGTGGAGATTGGGGAGCAGGGTTGGGAACTGGGTGCAGGGTGGAGATTGGGGGGCAGGGCTGGGTACAGGGTGAAGATTGGGGGGCAGGGTTGGGGACTGGGTGCAGGGTGGAGATTGGGGGGCAGGGCTGGGTGCAGGGTGGAGATTGGGGGGCAGGGCTGGGGACTGGGTGCAGAGTGGAGATTGGGGGCAGGGTTGGGGACTGGGTGCAGGGTGGAGATTGGGGGCAGGGCTGGGGACTGGGTGCAGGGTGGAGATTGGGGGCAGGGCTAGGGACTGGGTGCAGGGTGGGGACTGGGCAAGGATCAGGATGGAGGCACCACCATGGGGAGAACATGGTTCCTTCAGAAAGACTGAGCCGCCCTCCCGAGAGATCATCCATGACAACCCCGCAGGGCTGTGGAACCCTGGAGTGTTCTCAGAACGTTCACATCTTCCTCTGCAAGGGAGAAATGCCACCACTTGCCACTTCACACACAGTGTTCCTATCAGAGGAAGGGGATGTGGTCACCAGCTTGTGTCCTGCTCACGCATGAATCTCTCTTGTCGACGTCCCCAAGGTGGTCGTGGGAGACAGGCGGTGGGGAGAGTTCAAGGTTTGGGGCCCTCAGGACAGTTTAAAGAAGAAAGTTCCTCAGCGGAGAGCTGAGAAGCCAGCACGGCTAATACCCGATTATCACTGGGTGCTTTCTGGAATAGGAATGAAAGAGACTCGGCTGAAAAGCCCTTTTAAGCACCATCTGTCTCCTGGAGTCCCAGTCTCCCCAAGCCTCGTAAAAAGAACCAATTAATGGCTTTACTGTCTGGCGGGGAGAAGGAGTCTCCTCCGGGTTGGGGCCATGAAGCCTCCTCGCCTGCAGGCCTTTTCTCCCTGGGCTCTTCCCGCCTCTGGGCTGGCTCGGTGGGCCAGGCTGGGCCTCGCTGGCTTGCCACCTCCCCCAACCCCCACACGGGGCAGGGCCTGCCTGCTAGGGCAGGTGCTCAGGAGGATACAGGAGATGGAAGCCGTGAGAAACAGCCGCCTGGGCTTGGGGACGGGCTGGATCTCTTCCTCCTGAGCCTCTATTTCTTCATCTGCACGTAGGATGGCTGGGTGGCCCGCCCACGGTCATACTCTGGGGGTGGTGCTCTCTGAGCAGTACGTCTGAGAGCATAGCCCCTCGGACCCAATATTCTGGGATGTTTCTGGGGACATGAGTCCTGCCAGTGCAAACAAGAATGGCCTAGCCCAAGAGGCCAGGACTGCCCAGGAAAGCCGAGTTTGTGGTTTCTGAAAGTCACAAAAGGACAGGAAGGAAGGTCCCTCTGGGTTGGATGGTCTACCAGGCTTCCCGGGGGGAGGATCTCAAAGGTTCAGGCAACCTGGGATGGGGGAACATGCAGCAAGGACAAGGAGAGGAGACCACACATCTCACGCTGTGGACTGTGCATGACCTTCTCAGAGTGGAGATTAGAACGCTCCCGTCACCCCCAAATTTTAGACCTGCTGCTCTGTTATCAATACCTCCTTGCCCCCCTCCCGCCGCCAGCTCAACCGCTGCTCCGCTTTGTGTCCATGAAGTTTTGCAAGTTCTAGGATTTTATATAAATGAAACCATGCAGTCCATTCCCTTGTGCCTGGCTCCTGTCACTTAGTCTGATGCTTCTGGGATCTGCCCACGTCGAGTGTCAGGAGTTCATTCTTTCTTAGTGCTGCATAGGGGCTGTAGTAAACAAAGCCACCGCGAGCGTTAATGCGGAAGGTTTTGTGTGGACACATTTTAATTTCTCTTGGGTCAATATCTAGAAGTGGAATTTCTGGGTCATGTGGTAAGTGTATATTTGAGCTTACAAAAAAAAAAAACAAAAAACCTGCCGAACCTTTCTCCCAAGTGGCTGCGACAACATTTTCCACTTCCGGACCGGCTTTCCCACAACTTCCCCACCGGCTTTCCCACAACCTCCCCAGTTGTAGCACAGAAAATCTTAACGCATTGGGAAGCCTTCCGTTCTCGTAAACTCTCCTGCTATGCCATGTGATGGGTCAAGATATTGACACCCTCAGCTTTGGGGACCACAGAGCAGCACTTGGGGAGGCTGAGGTTCCTGGATCCAAAATCTCCAGCCCTGGGGGCCACGTGCCTTTGCCCAAACGGCCTGTGCAGACGCCGCTGTTTTCCCCGGGGGAGGGTCGCAGCTGGTCCACAGCTTCGCCAAGGCTTGGTGCCGCCACCTGTTTCCATTCTAACTGTCCCCGTGTGTGCGGTGGCCTCTTGCTGCGGTTTACGAAGACCCTCTCAAAACCCACGTCTAACTGCCGTACTCCTTTCTGAAAGGAGCATGGCAACTGCCCAGTCCGGGGCAATTGGAACAGCAAACTAAATAATGACAGCAACTAATCATAACCCACAAAATAAAGCAGCAGCCCGCGAGCCCACCCTTACACACACACACACACACACACACGGACGTGCGTACCCGCGTTCAAAGGGAGAAGGGAGCGTCTCCTTCGTGTGGTATGCCGGCGAGGGAGCCGGGAAAACCGCAGGTTGGAGGCGGTCACAGGGACGTCATTTTCAAGCAAGCCTCGTGGGTGGATCTAAAACTAGCGGGCAAAGTATGGCAAGAAGCAGGATATCCACATAGTCCCGAACCGTCCCCTCCATGCCCCCAGCAAGGTGGTTATTGGTCACAAGGGGGAAAGAGCGAGTTCCCGGTGGCAACTCCTGACACCCCCTAACCGGGTGGTCAGCATCGCCCCGAGAATGAGCCACGGCAGCACCCTCGCCGTCTGACGGGACGGGTAGAGGACACAGCCTCACCCTGCCGTGTCCCTGCCCAAAAGGGCACGCTCTCGACCTGAGCCTTAGACGACAGCAGAAGAAAACAACCAAGAACACATCGAGGCTGTCTGCCAAACAACAGCCTGGACTCTTCGAGATCCCCCGGGGTCACCAGGGAGGAGGTCGGGGCAGCCGAACTGAAACAAGTCATAGAGTGAACGCAGATGGGACAGGTGCACGGTCCCGGGCCGGAGAGGGTCCTTCCTTTGCTGTGAAGGCGTCACTCTGAGGGCTGGTGGAGTTCAGACGCAGTCCCTCGACGGGAGAACGGCGCTGTGTCGGCGCTGACGTCCTGTCTAGGGCTGCGCCGTGCCTGCCGAGAGGAAGGATGCCCTTGTTCTCCCCAAACGCATGCACGGTGCTCGGCGGTAAGGGGGCTGTGTCTGCAACCGACTCTCACGAAAAACATGAGCGCGAATGAGAATGATACAAACAAATGTGATTATACATCTCCAGGCTTAACCTGTGTCAACAGAAAAAAGCCAAACTCTGCAAAATAATTTTAAAGAGATTTTATTCTGAGCCAAATTTGAGGACCATGACCCGGAGCCACTGCCAAGAGGCCGTGGGCAAGTGGACTCGCTGTGGCTGGGTTACAGTTTGGTTTTTACACATTTCAGGGAGATGGGGATTGCAGGTAAAGTCATCGATCAGTACGTGGGAGGCATACATTGGTTTGGCCCAAAAGGGTGGGTGTACCCTTTAGCCATCACCCCCTACCTCCCCGAGCCCAGTCCTGGCCACCAAAAATCTACTCTCTGTTCCTATAGGTTTCCCCATTCTGGACATTTCGTATTGGCTTCTTTTGCTTAGTTATTTTTATCTGGACTTTGATGAGTGATCCAGCCCTGCCATTCTCTCCCTTAGGGTCTCCAGGGTGGAGGTGGAGAATGTCACCTCTGTGCTTGTGTGTTCCCTCCCAGGGGCTCCACCCAGAGCCGAGGGTCTGGTTTGACTGTAGGGCAAGCCGACACCTGCTGGCGTCGTCTCCTCTGTAACTACTGCTCGTCACCCCAACCCTGGAAGTCACTTTGGGGAGAGTGCTGATTGAAGAAAGGGGTGGTTTGAGCTTACTCCAGCCTGGAGCCAGAGGACAGACTGGTCGTGGCTTAGGAATTTTACAGGGAGACCGAGGACAGCCACAGGGGAGCTGGAATGGTGCAGATTATGCTGAGGGGTGAGCTGATTCGCTAAAGGGTGTCACGTGCCGGTTCCCAGCTGCCACCCAGGGAGCCGGGGGGGTTCCAGGCTCAGAGGGGATTAGCAGAGAATGTCTGACTTCTGTGACCCAGGTCCCAGGCATCGGGGCATTCGGCTCAGACTGAGAGAATTTTCCAAGTAAGGGAATCTCACTCCCTTAGATGTCAAATCTTTGTGACTTTTTTCTTCTTCACTTTTACTGCTTTTGAAGAAACCCCAATTATCTCCCAACTTGGGCAACTTGTAAATGTAAGTCACAATTTTGTGGCCAGAGGCCATGGACATCCAGGGCGCTGCAGATGTGTGGTGGGCTTGGAGTTAGGACCCCTGCTCGGCCTGACTTGGTGGCTAAAACTCTCTCCCTTGTAAGAGGAGGGAGCCTCCCACATGGTCCCTGAAGACCTTTCCAGCGTTTGTATTTAAGATCCCCCTAAATATCCCAGCATGCCCCCGATCTCCACACTGGCGGGCCCGCAAACACCCCCGGCCACCTGCCCCCCACGGGCAGTAGGGTCCGGATGGGAGAGGACAGGCACACGCCCTGGCCCAGAGCCCCGTTGGCTGTTAAAAAGCTAGAAAAGGAAGCACAAACAAGCCCAAAGTAAGGAGAAGAACGGAAATAGCAAGCAGACAGAAAACAGAAGAGGAACTATCGGAAATTCAGAGACCCGACCCAGGAGGTACAACAGCGAGAGCAGCAGAGAAAAGAACAGAGCGAGACACTTCTGCCTTCGGTCTCCTCGCGTGCAGGGGTCGGGGGTCACCCCGGGGCTGGAGAGTCTCCGCGACACCTGCTGACCTGGAGCGGAAACCCCGCGAGCCCTAGCTGGCGGGAAAAGTCACTAGGTGACTGGGAGAACTGCTGGAGGCTGCGTGTGGACTGCACCGGCGTGAGAAAGTCCGGGGGTCTCCAGTCTAGGGGGTGCCCCACGCTTTCACGGGTTTCCCTCCAGGAACCCCACCTGGTTCTAGCTGAGAAAGACCCTGTAGGCGCTGGTGGGGGATGGGTAGAGAATTTTCTGGAAACACCCAGAAGCTTCTTCATAACCACGGCCTCTGCTCCAGGGGAAAGACTTTTCCAGAGCCCATCCCAGCCGGGGAAGGGACTCCTCTCCCTGCAGCCCCTCCAGCCTTCCTGCCCCACCTAAGGGAGGGAACACACACACACACACACACACACACGCACGCACACGCACACGCACACGCATGCGCACGCACACACACCCCACAGACAGAAAAACTGTCTAAAGAGACAAGCAAACCTCAGAACCAGATTCAGACACGGCCGTGACCTGGGGGTTATCAGATCAGGAATCAAAGTAAGCATGGTTAACAGGCTCAAGGGCTCCAGTGGGAAAAGCGGACAGCATGCAGCTGGATACCCTAACGGAGAGACGGAGATGTACTTTGATGTCAAGTGTTGTAGTTGACAAACTTTTCCCAAAATCAAATTTCAAATTCTAAATTCAATCTTTTTTACCTCCAACTAACTTTTGGACATTAGGGTTCCTGGAAGTCCAAATAGGGCCCCTGGAAGTCCAAGACAGACGTATTAGGCTTCTTTGGCGTGTTAAAATCACACGGGATTTTACCTGTCAAATAAGACGTGGCATTTAACTTTCTTGGAGTCATGTTCATGTAAAGGTGGTATTAGTATGTGCTCTAGAATTGTATGAGTTTCCTAAAAATCTGATACATCTTGGTTTATGCTATCAATCATAATTATGGCTGTTATGTTAAATTATTGTAGGCCACAGAAATAAGCAAATATCCTTGTCGACTGTCTCTTCAGCCATGACTGTATTAAGCCTTGCTCACAGTTAATGACTTAATGCTGATGCGCTTTCTGAAACATCTTCATAAGTAATTATAATCCTAGAGTTTTGTGTTTCCAAGGACGGATGGAATAGACAAGCATCCTGAACACAGGTTTCTGGTGACTTTAGGATCGTGCCATTGGAACTGGGCAGGAATTCCCAGGACTCTAATGAAAAGCTTGACTGATTTATAAAACTGCTAACCAAAATAGGACACGAATTAATTGAATACCAAGGAAATTCTCTGCCAGGTTTCCATGCTAAATCAGCCAGTACTGAAATTGTTAAGATATGCAATTTGAATGAACTCCATGGTCCAAATCAAATTACCTGTGATAACCTATCCAATAAACAGCCCTATGCACCTGAATTGGAGAAATAAAATCGGTGTGTAAGAGGCTACACATCCATTGTTAAGCTGGGACTCATGGGAAGCCTGGACACATGCCTGGGCCTTCCTGAGTCCTTAAATCTTGCATGATTAAAACTCAGCACTCTGTGACCCATCATGGAAGAGATAAAAATGACCCAAATTATATTAAAAAAAAAAAAACATATATATTGGTGTGGTGACTGTTAAATGGCTAACATGGTTTATGGCCAATGCTTTGTTTGTCAAACCCATAATCCCAAGAAGACAATCAAAACTCCAGGTGCATTTCTGCTACCTGATGGGCCATCCGCACATTTATAGATGGATTTCATTCAACTGCCATCTTCAATGCACGTTTCCCAGTTGTATAGAAGCTTTCCTATTCAAGAAGGCCAATGCTATAACGGTAGCTAAAACGTTATTAGGAAATGTGTTTCTCTCGTGGGACGGTCCTGGAGCAATCTCCAGCGACAAAGGCATTTGTTTCACTGGACAAGTTGTAAAACAGGTAAATACGGCATCGCAGACACCACAGCATTGGGCAAAGCTAACGGCATCTACTGCACGGCCTTGGTCAGAGGTGTCGCAGGTTGACGACACCTAGTCCCATCAGAGCTTGGGAGCGGAAGACAAGTGAGGTTCTATTATTAGGACAATGGGCCTTCCCGGGACCATTTCATAAGAGGTCAACTCCTGTTCCCCACTGAAAGTGGAGCCTTCTAGCATCGAGGGAGTATGAAACAATTCATTGATCATCATTGCTCTCCAGAAGAAAGATTTTGGCCAAAAGGGGGAAAGGAGAACGAAGTTGCACAAATACAAGATTAACTACATTACAACGGCCGAAGAAAAGTGGGTCTGAGGCCACCATTACCCCCCAAAAATTCTTGGACTCCTCTTGCTCATGTGAAGAATTCCAGGGACTGGGTTAATCGCAAACTGATAATGATGATTCCAAGAGGCGCTATGGAATTTAGCCAATTATCCCTTAGCTTGTTCCCGTTAATCCACAGTGTTTCTACAGGAGCGGGCCGAGACCGTCTTCCTAAACCTCCCCATTGTGTCCTTTAAAATCTGCCTGCAAGTGCTCAGAGCAGCAGCTGTGCTTGTCCTCAGCCTTGGCCCAAATAAACTCTCTGCTTGAATGTTGCCGCAGCTTCTTGCTTTAAGGTCGACGTTTCTCTTAGCCTCCAAAAGCGATCACTTTGTTACAGGGATTTTTTTTTTTTTATATCACAGCGAACTCATAGACTCAAATGTATTTGTGGGTTTCGATGGACTGCAATTACTATCCTCACTGAAGCTCAAGTTCTCCCATCTCTGGCATGGGCAGAACCTCTTCAAGATTTACTCATTCATCTTTCTTTATTTTATAGTGGCCGGCAGGAGGGCATCGCAGCCTGCCTCTCCAGAGGAGGAGCCCCCTGAAGCGAAGCCTGTCGCAGGAGCCCAGCTCCAGGAAGACGACCCCCCGGCTTCAACCTTCCCCAAAACGAAGGCCTCAGGTACCATGCTACTCTGTCCACTTGGGGCCTTCAGCTGAGTCGCGGTCCCAGTGGGCAGGAAACCTAGGTCATGCGAGGATAGAGACTGCAGCATATTTACGAAACTTTTACAGTTCTTACTAAGGCGGGCTAAGAGTGCTGAGTTTGGGGCAGGACACTGTGAACGGGGCTCGCTCTGCAATCAGCCCAGCCAGAGCCCAGGGCCTCTGGGTCCCCAGGGTCAGGCAGCCCCAGACACAGCTCTGTCTTCCCTCCAGCCCAGGAACTGGCGTCGGTGCTTGGGCATGCCTGAGAAGTTTCCTTCTTCCCCTCAAAGAGCAGGCTTGCTTTCCTTTGCTTACCTGAGGGGTTCTGGGCGGAACAGCTGGTCCCTGCCGCCCGGAAGTGTTCACTCTTCAGGTCTTTCAGCCTTAAGGGCCAGGTGGGGTCCTCTGCACCCCACACTGCCTCCTCTCCCCATCTCGGTGACCCCGTGGGGCTGGTTCTCAGACGGCTCTGGAGCCACGTGTGTTCGGGCATGGTGCGGTGTTCACGTCCACACTAAGCTTTCTTCTTTTTTATTTTTTTAATTTATTATTATTATTTTTGAGACAGAGTTTCACTCTCTTGCCCAGGCTAGAGTGTCGTGATGTCAGCCTAGCTCACAGCAACCTCAGACTCCTAAGCTCAAGCGATCCTCTTGCCTCAGCCTCCCGAGTAGCTGGGACTACAGGCATGCGCCACCATGCCCGGCTAACTTTTTCCTATATATATATTTTTTTTTTTATTTCCCTCTGAAAACCATGGGGATTTCCTATATATTTTTAGTTTTCCAGCTAATTTCCTTCTATTTTTAGTAGAGATGGGGTCTCGCTCTTGCTCAGGCTGGTCTAGAACTCCTGAGCTCAATCCGCCCGCCTCAGCCTCCCAGAGTGCTAGGATTACAGGCGTGAGCCACTGTGCTCGGCCCACACTAAGGTTCTGCTGCTCGCCTTTGACCTTGGGCTGAACCCTTGACTTGTTGCACAGGGTGTCATCTCGAGCGGAGCCTTAAGGAGCAGGGCCCTGCTTTTCCAGTCAGTTCTGGATTCTTAGGGTGAATTTTCACAAGACAGGCCCCACCCACTGAAATCACAAATATCCTGTTCCTGGTTCCACCCTAGACACCCCAGGCTGCGGTCTTCAGACAACACTTAAAGTCACTCTCTCTGCAGCCCACATATCAAGACCAGCTCTGGGTTCTTAAGAAGATCTAGCAGACTCACAAAGAGACCTCTTTTTTCTCCAGGTCCTAAGTGTAAGATTTTAAACAGCACTTTGTTCTTTCCGAGAGGCTCAGCCAAAGATATCAAGGAAAATTCTCAAGAGCAGAAACCAGTTGTAAAACACACTTTCTCTCTTTGGCATCACCATTAAATGCCCGCGCTCCCTCCTTCAAGATTTCGGGTGTGAGCTGCCTCTTCTCCAGCAGGCCAGGGACACAGGGAGGCCGTCAGAGCAGGCCCGTGCGTGGAGGAGCTGGTCCGCGTTCCCGCAATCCTCACGGTGCCTGGCCACGGCCGTCGCCGTGGAGACCTCAATCTCGCCGGCACGTTCTGTTCCAGTCTTTAAGAGCAGGCGTGGCTGCTTAGCGGGGAGTTTGCACCACACCCCCTCCTTTCTTATCCTTGGTGACAGAGGCTACAGATAACAGCAGTGGCCTGGGTCCCCCCCCCAAGGCCTGGCCAGCTGCTGCCCTCTTTCCCCCCACCCAGAGGATCCGCCCCTGAGCCCGTCTGCCGTCCTGACACCCACTTCCCTGAACGCCCCTTGCTTGCTGAGCAGAACAGAAGACACAAAGCCCCTACTGTGTTGGTGCGTCGTGGAAGAGACCCAGAGCATTCTTGGGCTGCCTGGGAGTGGGTTACACATGCACAGGGAAAGGTCACCTCTGTCCAACTGCTAACCAGATGGCTGGTCACCCAGCTCAGACACTTGGATAAAAGCCTCAGTAGTCAAAGTTCTTTAACCCAGCTTCCACTGGGGTAAGAAAAGAGCCATGTGTCGGGTTCACATCCATCTTACTGTCAACCTCCCCCTGCCTCTCCCTGGTGTGGCCGAGCGTTAGGTTGGGAACGCAGGTGTTCGGTTCTGCAGCTGCTGCTGCAGAAACGAGCAGAGGATTAGGGTTAAGGGCTTTGTCTCCAACCAAGGGTTTCAGCTCCTTGCCCCACCCCAGCCCTCCCCAGGCACACGCCATCTCCACAGGGCCTGGCAGGGGCAGCTCACCCCGTGTTTTGTCCCCCACCCCGGGGTCGGGGCAAGTGGGCATGTGGGTGGCCACACCCACCCTACTACCCAGGTCTGAAGGCCAGGCACAGTCACCAGGCACGCTCCAGGGAGTGAAACAAAACACGCTGATCAAATACTCTAAAAGAGGGCTGGGCGTGGTGGCTCACGCCTATAATCCTAGCACTCTGGAAGGCCGAGGCGGAGGGATTGCTTGAGCTCAGGAGTTAGAGACCGGCCTGAGCAAGAGTGAGACCCTGTCTCTACTATAAATAGAAATTAGCCAAACAACTAAAAATAGGAAAAAAAAAAATTAGCCGAGCATGGTGGCGCATGCCTGTAGTCCCAGCTACTCGGGAGGCTGAGGCAGGAGGATCGCTTGAGCCCAGGAGTGTGAGGTTGCTGTGAGGTAGGCTGATGCCACGCCACTCACTCTAGCCCGGGCAACAAAGTGAGACTCTGTCTCAAAAACAAACAAAAAAAATAACAAACTCTAAAAGAGGAAAATGAAAAGCCTAGACTCCCAGGGAATAGCTGCCTCTGGCTTTCTGATTCGAGGGAGGGAAAAGCAAACCCACCCGTCCTCAGGCTCCTACCCCCTCCGCTCCTCCCTCACCCGCGGTTTCTGGCCGTCCCCGCAGCTGGCCGGGCAAGCAGCTCAGGAAGGGGTCTCCCTCCGCCCCGGACCCCACGTCAGTGGACGGACCCCCAAGGGTCGCCGAGCGTGGCAAAGGGAGCCGGCCCTAAGACTCGGCGTGGCGTTGACCGCACACAAATGCCCGGGGCCACCTCCTCCCTCCCCCACGTGGCCCTGGACTCCCAGCTCTCAGGGTGCTGGGAACAGTGGCAGCAGACGCGGCCACCTCCTTTCCCAAAGCCTGCCTGTTTGTGACACGGCTGAGGGGACAGTGGACAGTCACTCTGCCCAGGCACGTCCCAGGAGCCAACACCGCGGTGCTGTCATGGGGGCATCGCTGACCGTGGCCTCGGTTCGCAGTGTCGCTGCGCCTTCCGGAGCACAGAGGGGCCTGGACGAGCCGCGGGCTGGCCCCAGGGGTGACCCTTCCATGCCCTCAGCTTGACACGGAGCTTTGAGGGCGCAGATGGTCCAGCCCTCTGTGCAAACGTCCGTACAAAAAAATACTACAAATCTCCACCGAGCTCTCAGATGCCTGCTGCCTACCACCCCGATCCCAGGATAAGGTGACTCGGGACAGAAGTAGACTTTGATACAAAAATACAAAATGTTCTACGTTGCCTTTCCAAACTCCAGAGAATGTGCGTTAGATTCCCTCTGCTCTCTGCCAAATGCTAACTGAAATAGAATAATTTCCATGGATTTAGGGGAAACTTCTGAGACCCAAGAGAAGTGTGAACTTTCTCGTTTTTACTCCGAGCCACATTCCTTTACCAAGAGCGTGGAAACTTCCTTGTGGGAAGTTTTGCCAGAATCTATTTCCTCCTTCACGCCGGCCATCATTTTAATCCTGATTGTTGAAATTCTACTTCAGACTTTTATAGCTAAGTCTTAAAAGTCTTATGATTTCTGACACATTTTCAGCAGCCCCTTCCACTGAATATAGTTTGGATAAAATTTCTCAAGAAGATTTAACAAGTCAACTAAAGTACGGAGGCAGCGAGCTCCTGGCAGTTTCTGAAGATTCCAGGAGCGCAGGCCGGGCGCAGTGGCTCACGCCTGTAATCCTAGCATTCTGAAAGGCCGAGGCGGGAGTATCGCTCAAGATCAGGAGTTCGAAACCAGCCTGAGCAAGAGCAAGACCCCCATCTCTATTAAAAAAAAAAAATAGAAATAAATTAATCAGTCACCTAAAAATATACAGAAAAAATTAGCCGAGCATGGTGGTGCATGCCTGTAGTCCCAGCTACTCAGGAGGCTGAGGCAGGAGGATCACTTGAGCCCAGGAGTTTGAGGTTGCTGTGAGCTAGGATGACGCCACGGCACTCACTCCAGCCTGGGCAACAGAGTGAGACTCTGTCTCAAAAAAAAAAAAAAAAGGATACCAGGAGCTGCTTCAAACACGAGAACCCCGGGTGGTTTGTGGTGGACACAGGGCAGCTGTGTCCCCGGCCCCCCTCAAAGCAGGGGTGCTCGGTGGTCCCCTCCGTGAGGAGTGCTTCCTGCTGCCACTGGCCGTGTGGGGGTATGAAGGCCCAGCCCCTCTCCTCATCAAGGCCATCTGAGGGGCCACCCCTGCTCCAGAGCACCCCCAGGGGTTAGCCGAGGCCTCTGCTATGACCACATGGCAAACCAGCTGCCCCTGCCCAGTCCTGCCCCAAGGGCACCCCAATCCCCACAGGCCTCTCCTCAGGTCTGTGTGGGGCCCCGGCATTGCTGCTTTTGCCTTAGCTTCTTTTTTTTTTTTCCTTTGAGACAGAGTCTCACTCTGTTGCCCGGGCTAGAGTGAGTGCCGTGGAGTCAGCCTAGCCCACAGCAACCTCAGACTCCTGGGCTCAAGCTGATGTGGAAAATGCCGGGCGCCAGGCCTCGGCTGCTTGCCACCTCCCCATCGCTCCGCATCTCCCCAGGCCAGCGCTGTGCCTGGCCAGTTGGAAGGCACGCTGCTGGGGCCAGGCCCAGCGTGCCGGAATGCCCCCAGGCCATGTGCTGCTGCCTGTTTCCCGCCACGCTGCTTGTGTGATCCTGATTGGGTAATTTTTGAATCCCACTGTTTTTGATTGGATGTTAAAGCTTATTGTCGATTGGATGTTAAACCTTGTAGTTAACTGGACGCTTTTTGAGCCCTACCAAGGGTATAAAAGCAGGGGCAGAAGGGGCAGAAGGGCCAGGAGATCTGAAGACAGGAGGAGAGCTGTAACACTAGGTGTGCTGAGCCTGCTGGGGAGGAATAAAGGCTGTTCTCCGACTCTTCGTGTGCCACTCGGTTCTTTCCCTGGTCAAACGAATAAGAGCTGTGACAAGAGTTGTAATGCTAGCTGTACACACTGCGCAACAAAGCGATCCTCCTGCCTCAGCCTCCCGAGTAGCTGGGACTACAGGCATGCACCACCATGCCCGGCTAATTTTTTCTATATATTTTTAGTTGGACAATTAATTTCTTTCTATTTTTAGTAGAGACGGGGTCTCACTCAGGCTGGTTTAGAACTCCTGACCTTGAGCAACCCTCCCGCCTCGGCCTCCCAGAGTGCTAGGATTACAGGGGTGAGCCACCGCGCCCGGCCCGCTTTTGCCTTTTTTCTCAAATTTTTTCCCACCTTTGAAGAGGGGACCAGCCATCCTGACCCACCTGTCCCGGCCCCCCGAGGTGTTCTCCAAGTCCCCCCACACGCAGGTTCCACCAGGCCCTCCTGTTTAAGGACAGGAGCAAACTCAGGCAAAACGTCTAACAAGAACGAGGGCCTTTGCCCGATGTATTTTCTGCAAAGAATCAGAGCGAGAAAATCACTTTCCTCTCAGATCCTGAATTGGAAAGTCTCCTGCTCTTTCCTGGATAAATCCGAGGTGATGTGTCCTCGTTCTCCGCTTGTGATGCACACTGGGCCCTCCTGAATAATTCCGTCTCAGGAGACTTATTTTCTGCTCCAGCTTAACATGCTACCTTATAAATAGATCATCATAGAGTCAAGTTGTCCCCTGAAATTGTAAGTAATAAATTGGGTAAAATTCATGCCAGGAAAATTCTAAGAACCTAACGCTCAAGAAATGAAACTGAAGGAGGTCATTCAAAGAAGTCATTGTTGAGGTAAAAGGTTTTAAAAATTGTTTTGCAGAAATAGAATTTCCAAGGATTGGATCAGCGAGTTCCCTGGACCCGCCCAGAGTGGGCTGTCTCCCTTTCTGGGCTCGGGTGAAGGGTTTCAGCCCCCTGTCTGTGGCGGGTCTCCCACCCACACACAGGTGAGTGTGTACGGCCGCGTCTGCATTCACGAATATTCATGCATGCTCGTTAAATATTTTTTGTGAGTTGATTTATGTATATATGAGAGCAAAGCTTGTGATTAAAAAAATTTAAAAGCCGTAAGCTGGGCACGGTGGCTGAGCCTGCAATCCCAGCACTCTGGGAGACCAAGATGGGAGGATCGCTTGAGCCCAGGAATTGGAGACCAGCCTGGGCAACATAGCGACAGCCCATGTCTACAAAATATTAAAAAGTGAGCCAAGCTCGGTAGCATGTGTCTATAGTCCCAGCTACTCGGGAGGCTGAGGCAGGAGGATGGTTTGAGCCCAGGAGTTTGAGGTTGCTGTGAGCTAGGCTGACACCACTGCACTCTAGCCTGGGAGACAGAGCAAGACCCTGCCTCAAAAAAAAAAAAAAAAGTCAGTGGTATAAAGGAAGACAACACAAACAATAAAACGTCCCCTATCCCCTGCACGGCTCCTCCCAGGCCACTCCCCAGCGACCACACATCCTTGGCATCTGTGCCTGCGTTCTGCCAAGCGGTCGGTCACTCTGCCGCACTCCCACCCTTTTTAAAAGCGAGCCTGGACAGACGCGTGAGCATAATGCAAGGACAATCCCTAAAAGTGTTGTCACTGCGCAAATGTTACCTGCATTACATATAACAGACACGGCAAGGATGGCCTCCCAGAGGGGGTACCATGTGGCTCCCCGCCAGCGGGCTCTGGGGTGCCCGCACGGGACTGCCAAGCTTCCTCCCGTGTGGGGGTAAATGGTGCCTTCTTTCATTTGAGTTTCTTTAATTATGAAAGTGTCGTTAATTCTGGAAAGGAAAACAGGAACGGAGAAACCGCTTACTTTCTCATTAGCACCGACACCGGCCCCCGGCGGGCTGTCGGCCGCCTCTCCCTGGACATCTCTCCACTGCATACGGACAGGGACCACGAGGAGGTCCCAACAGAAGTCCCCTGTGGCCTTTACAGGGGGCCACACAGAGGCCCAGAGGGGAGCAATGGCTGCACAGGACTCCAGAGCCCCTCATGTAAGATGTCACGCCCACTGCCCTTGTCCCCAGTCCCCACCGCCCTCCCACACAGAGACAGCAGAGTGACCAACTGTCATCCTGGGAGCATCGGCGCCAGGCTGAGTGGAAAGATGCCAGGAGCCCCGTCTTCCTCCACGGCAGGTGAGTCTACAGAAAGGACAGGTGGAAGGTAACCTGGGGGGCTGATCCTGGGAGACACGGAACCTGCAGGGTTAGGAGCCCACCAGAGGGGAGTCTGCAACGCCAAAGCCAGCTCAGGACCAGAGAGTTGTGACAAAGACAGATGCCTCTTCTTGTTGTCCAAGGAAGACCTCAGAAGGCTCAAGGGAGGCCTCCTAAAAGTTTAAAAAAAAAATCAAACAACCAACATCTGAAGGTCAACAGCTTCAAAAAGAAGTAAAGAAAGTGTTCTCCCTTTTGAGAAACTGTTTATTACCCGCCACACACGCCGGCATCAGAATGCCACGGGAAGCCTTGGTCACATCTCTCCACGTCTCCGGTGGTTCATCTTATTTTGAAATTCAGGCATTAAACTGGTGAATGCTCATGAAATCTCAGAGTGGTAAAAGCTGCCCCAGGCCTTACCCCAAAGCCAGAAATCATAAAAGAAAAGCTGATAGACTTAGCTACAGAAAAGTTTCAAACTTGTGCGCAGCAAACAAAACAAACAAAAAAACTAAATCCAAAGTCAAAAGAAAGATGACAACCTGGGTAAAATAAATGCAATGCACACAAGGTGTATGGCAGAGACAGGCTAAATACTTTCATATAAAAAGCTCTTAGAATCCAACAGGAAAAGACACGCAGCCCAGTAGAAAAATAAAAACTGGGCAAAGAACCCATACAGGCAATTTTCCAAATGGCCAATCATAACATGATGTTCAACATCACCAGCAGTCAAAGAAATCAAAACTAAAGTGATGAAAAGTCCTGTTTTACCTCTCAGATTGCCAAAGACGAAATGGCATGACACCACCACGGACTGGCCGGAACACAGCCACACTCACCCGCCGGCAGAGGACGGCAAAGTGGCCCCACGTTTCTGGGGGCATTGGCAAAAGACATCATGGTCTTTGGCCCCACACTCCGCTCTCGGGATCTTGAGCCTAAGGAAATAAATACTCAGAGCGGCTCCAGGGACATAGCATCAGAGATGCTCGCCACACCACTGCTTTAAACACCGCGATGAAACATGTCAAAATATCAATAGTCGTATCTCTGGGAGATTACACTATTAATTAGATCAGTTCCCCCAAATTTTGGTAATGAAAAGGTATTACTTTATAATGAGGGAAAAAAGCTTATTGAAAAAACAAGGCATTAAAACAATGTTTTAATGGGTTTCTTGACCGCAAAGTTGGCCCCCAAATTCCCCAGGCTGGCACGACTGGAAATAAGTATCTCCCTTTCCCTCCTCTGGAGAAGAAAGGAAGTCTCGGTTTCTGATGCTATCAAAGCCTCTGACACTTTCGAGACAGGAAGCCAACCCCAGTTCCTCAGCAGACACCCTCCTCAGAGGCCTAGGAGGTCAACAGCACAGGTCCTCGTCCTGCCTGCGGTCAGCCCCTGCCACAGTGGGCACGGGGGGCGGGGCAGGGATGTCTGGCAGCACCTGGGATGCCACCAGCCTTGGGCACATCTCTCTCCACTGTTCAAAAAAAAAATAAACTGGAAAGATTTCCAAGGTCACAAGGTCAGTGAACAGCAGAGACAGAAACAGAACCCGACCTACAGCCCAGGGCACGTTCCTAGAAAACAGTGCCCCTGTCCCCACACCTGACCCCCCCCCCAGTTCCCCAGCCTCCTGGCCCGGGGGCACGCTTCCCTTGCGCCCCTGCCACACGACCCCCACCCTCAGCCCCAGGACCCTTGGCCCCGAGTTAGGGTGAGGCAGGGAGGGAGCTCAGACACACATCTGCATCACCAAACCCGCAGCCAAAGGCCGCTGGAGCCCGCGCGGCGCGTGAGCGCGGGGACCGGGGGACTCGCAGGGGCGCGGGCTTACCCACGCTCCGCGCCCGCTGCAGGCGGGGAGTCCACCTCGGCGGCGCGCCCCGGCCCCGCGAGCGCTTTCCCACGGCCACGCCCCCGCGGGCCAGCTTCCCGGCCCCGGGGACCCGCTGCGCCCCGAGGGCCCGGCCGCGGCGCGAACTGCGCGGGGCCCGGGCCGGGCGCGCGGCGGGGATCGGGGAGCGGGCAGCCGGGAGCCGGGAGCGGGCAGCCAGGAGCGGGCAGCGGGGAGCGGGCAGCGGGGCCCGCGCGGGGCAGGGCGCAGCCTCGGCCGCCTCCCGGGCGGGCGCTCGGGCCCTGGGCGGCGCGGCGGCAGGTGGGCGCGCTCTCGCGGGCGGGGGTCCGGCCGGGCCGCGCGCCTCCCCCGGAACTCGGCCGTGCCATTCCCATGATGCCCAGCCACCGGGCACGGCTTCCGGAGCGCGGCCGCCGCCGCCGGCGCCCGGTAGGTCGCGGGGAGGGGGTGGCCCGGGGGGGTCGCCCCGCCCCCCGCCCCGCCCCTCCCGCGCGTCTCTCCGCGCAGCCCGGGCGCGGGGCGCGGGGCGGCGGCGCGCGGGGAGGCGGGGGCCCGGCCGGACGGCCCGCGGCCCCCTCCCCGCGCCCGGGCCGAGGGCGGAGCGCGCCGGCCCCGCCGCCTCCGACCCGCCCCCGGCCCGCCGCCTCCTCCCCCGGGACGCGGGGCGGGGCGGCGCGGCGGGCGGCGGGCCGGGCCGGCGGGCGGAGGTGAGCGAGCGCGGGAGGGGGCCGGGCCGGGGGCGGTGCGCCGTGCAGGCCGCGGCAGGCCGGCGGCGCGGGGTCCCCGGGGAAAGGGCGCCGCGGCGGGCGGGGGACTGTCTGCCGGGCGCAGGGGCTGGCCCTGCCCCGGGAGGGGGTCGCGGTCTCCGAGGCGTCTCCCGGCTCCCGCCTCCGCGCGCGCCTAGCCCTCCGCGCGTTCCTCGAGCACCGGCGGCCGCGCGCCGGCCCAGGTGAGGCGCAGGTGAGGGCCCGCGGCGGGGAGCCTCCGGCCTGCTCTGGGCGGCCGCTGCCCTTCGAGAAAGGCCGAGGGCCTGGCGGGTTTCTGGACTGTCGCTCACGCCCTACGCCAGGCGGAGCTTCCGGGAGGGTCGCGGAGCTCCCAGGCCCCAAGCTCCCAAGTCCTGGCATCCCAGAAAAATAGCTCCGGGCGTCGGAGACCGGCTCGGAGGCCTGACCTCTTCCCCAGGGGGTGTATATTCGCGCTCACCTGGCCGGGGACCAGGCTGCTGCTCCGGGGCTGGGGTGGCCGCCCCCGCAGGGAGATGAGCCCCCTCGCACTCCAGGCTGTGAGTAGCCCCTGCCCAGGTGGGAGGTGAGAGCGGGGGCAGCTGTGAGCGTCTCCCCTGGCCAGTCTGCGGACACGGGAAAGGCGTCGCAGCTTTGCTGGGGGAGCTTGTGATCCTGTAAAATCTCAGCTTCTGGCAGGCTGGGAACTGAATTCTAGCCCACGCCCACTTCAGGTTGGCTGGAGAGGGCCCTCCTGCTGCCGCCTCCCTCCTGGACCGCTGCTCCTCCTCCCTGGCATGCAGACCCTGGCCTCCCCTAACCCTGGGGTGGGGGAACCCCCATTTGGGAGGTAAGAACACGAGCTGAACCGCTTTTTGGTAAATGGAGAAATGTATCTGGGGACATTTCTCGAGGGGAGCCATGCTGTTAAGGTGACAAGGGTTTGAGTGGGGTTTTGTTCTCCCCAGAAGGTTGGTGTCTAGGCTGAGAAGATGGCCAGTGCCCTCCAGCCCCGTGCAGGACGGCAGCTGGACAAAGCCTGAGCCCCTGGCGTGGGCCCACAGTTTGATACGGTTTAGGGGAGTTTTCCGGAATGGTTCATCTCATGTAGTGGATTGTTTCAAAGCTGCAGTCTGCCTCTGGGACACTCCCCCCAGTTTTTTAATCTCATTCTTGGGCTAAGTAATTTGACAGTCGGGAAAACTGTTCACGAGGAGTCCAGTCTCTGCAGTCATTTAAAGGCCCTGAACATGTTTGTGGAGATGAGAGTGTTATTCCTCGGGGGAACTCCCTCCCCCCAACTTTGTCACCTGGTGTAAAAATCATTCCTTGTTTGCCCTGGGCCTGTTTTTAAGGTAGTGTGGCTGCTTAAAGAGTTAATGGTCTTGATTTAGGCTCTTCACAGTCCAAGGCTCATGCAAATGTTTTGTAATTTCTGTAATTTTGCCATGGCAATTTGAATCATTAAGGTGGGCACAGTCCCCTAGCCAGTGCAAGAGCCCCTCCCCCCACTGCAGGTGACTTTGTGGAGGAAGTCAGGACTGTAGCTGGTTGCTTGACTCTGAGACGTACCCCAGCCCCGCCCCGTCAGCATCAGATCTGCTGTCCAGGATGGCTGCGGATTAGCTGTGGTTAAATGTATTTGGTCTCAGGGTAAGGCCATGTGCTTTCAAAATTTACTTTTGAGCCCTTAAGTTGACGATATTTCTTGCCAAAAAACATATAAATTTTAGCTCCAGCCTCTAATCAGATGCCTCTGATTCTCTTTAATTCTGATAGTCAAAAGTCTGTTTAAAAAGCAGGCAAAGGACGCTTTGGCGTGCGAGTGGAGCGATGAAGACCGCATCCCGGCAGCGTTCGGAACATCACAGGGAACCTGGATTCGAAAAGCATCTCAAGTAATTGCAATAAATTCTCACTTCTCAGATTTACCTTTAAAGCAAAAATTGGTAACAGCAAAAGACTTGCTTCCGAATTTGTCACACCTGCTGGTTAACTGCTGGGCCATGCCTGTGTCTGGGAGGTCGACACCAGATTGTGTGCCTGCCAGGAAGGCAGCTCCGGGTTAAGTGGAGAACACTCCGGGTAGAGAGGGACGCGCAGCCGCGGCAGAGCGAGCCCGCAGGGCAGTTGCAGGCGCCCATCGAGGCCCCCCAGGTGGCAGTGGCCTCACAAACTCCATTCCTGAAGGGACTTCTGTTTCCTGTGTCCATAGCCTTGCGGGGCTCTCCTCTTGGATTTGAACTGCTTTCCACTCCAATTTGGGGGGTGTAGGCAGGAGGGGACCAGCAACACGTTAAGAGTTATCGGCTGTATGATGCGCCCTGTCCGTTACGTTCCTCCGGCAGTGGCGGTCCTCAGGCCTGGCCTACGCAGGCCGTTTGGGAACAGGTCTTGAGAATGTTCCCGAGAGCAGCCCAGCAGTCCTGCTGAGGCAGCCACACCTGGCTGTGACACGGAAGCACAGGACGAAAGGGGCACGCGACTGTGTTTGGGACAACTTTTAGTTAGTTAGCTAAAAATAATGCTACGGCCCCATGAGACCATCTGGCAAATATACATTCCACGTTTTAAGATGAAAAGGCTTTAGTAAAAACACGTCTCTCAGATGTTTGGGGAAATAATTTCTGAGTTGCTCACATCATGCAACTTTTTGTTCCAGAAGCTTATTGGTCGTTGGAAGAATGAACCTACCCTCGAAGTCTTGCTGATGCTGGATTCATAGTAGCCATTTTTTTTAACCTGCAGAGAAGCATTTGTAGACTTCATCTCTTGGGCACTGCTTGGCAACCTTTCAAGGTAAATCAAACCTCTGTTCTCTTCTTAGGGAGAAGGTGGAAGCCCAGAGTAAGAAAGGCATGGACAGGGAGGTGACAGGTGTGCTGGGTGGCGTGGGACATTTTCTTATCGAATCTGCACAGCAGCCCTGGGCGGAAAGGAGTAAATTGCCCCTTTCACGTCTGAGTAAACTGAGGCCCAGGAAGCATGAGTAACTTGCCCAGGGATGCCCAGCTGGATGGCGGGTTCTCACCCGGGTGTCTGGGCTTCATAACCCCGGCATGCTATTCCTCTGTGGCCGCACATGGGGTTAACTGTCCAGCTGATTCCTTAGGTGCATCACGCCCATGTGCTTTCTTTCCTCCCAGGATGTGACACCAGCAGAATAGGACAGCATCGCCTCTCTGCGCGTCCCTCCCCGTCTGCTAGAATGTTTCTCATGAACGCCCCTCCAGTGGTTGCTCTCCAGTCCAAATGGGAGACCTTTGGACCACCGGGGAGCTTTAGGTTTCCCGGGTGCTTCTCGGAGTCGAAAGAGGGCGTTGAGAGAGCTTCCGTGAGTGCCAAAGTGCAGATGATCATCAGCTCGCTGCAGCGCGACGAGGCTGCTCTGGGCATGAACCATGAGCGTGCGCCGCCCAGAAGCCAGAGGGCAGAGAGATGCCAAGACGCCAGGCTGGCCGCCAGTCCCGCCATGTGCAAAGAGCAGCCTCCCTTTGCTGCCTGTGGTCTTGCTGCTAATTTCGACCCCATGGGGGAGGAGGAAGCTGCAGGCTTTGGTCCCTTGGCCCTGGACTCGGACAGTGACGATTCTGTGGACCGGGACATCGAAGAGGCCATCCAGGAGTATCTGAAGGCGAAGAGTGGAGCCACACAGCCCGTGTCCTGCGGGGCCCAGCGTTTTGGGGCCACGGGTGGGGGCGGTCGATGCAAACCAGAACCTGCTCACAGCAGCACCCCAACCACCCTGTGTGCCCCAAAACTTGCACCTGGCTCAGGCGGCTTCCCTGGCATCCACGTGGGAGCCAGCATGGACCAAGGCTCTGCCTCCCCTGCTAGCGTGAGCAGCGACGACTCCTTTGAACAGAGCATCAGGGCAGAAATAGAGCAGTTTCTGAACGAGAAAAGACAGCACGAGACCCAAAAGTGTGACGGGTCTGTGGACAAGAAACTAGATCCCAACGGAAATTCAGCCAAATCACCGTTTAAATCCGGCAAAGAGCTGGCCGTTAAGGGGGCGCTCCGGCAGGATCCCACGGGAGCCTGTAAGGAGTTTGTCTTCCGCAAACCCCCCAGGGTAGCCAAGGCGAACGCACAGCCCAGGAGCCTCAGGTCTAAGGCCGCGGCCGGGCCGGAGAGCGTGGGCAGCACCAAGCCGGCAGCCCCCAAGGCCCCCGGTCCCTGCCGCCCTGCGGAAGCTACGCAGGGCAGAGGCGGGGTTAGGAGGAATGTGGGCGCCGCGAGGCGGGGAAAGCGGGCGAGGAGCGCGGCCCTGGCGCCGGAGGCGTCCGACTCCAGCAGCGACGACGGCATCGAGGCGGCCATCCGGCTCTACCAGCTGGAGAAGACCAGGAAGGAGGCCGGCGGGGACCCGCCTCCGAGAGCCCAGCGCCGGGAGGAAAAGAGGCCCGACCCGCCCGCGGACGGCACAGGCAGCGCTGCGAAAGGTGCCTTGCCCGACACGCACAGGAGAGCACCCAGCAGGAAGAAGCCCGTGGCCGCGAAGCCTACGGACCCCTGCCCGGGGGGCCTTGACGCGGACCCTCCCTCCAAGCTACCGAAGGAAACCAAAGCTGCCCCCGCGGCGAGCACAGCTTCCAGAAGCGAGTTTGCGGAACGGCCCTCGTGCCGGGCAGACACGTCCGCCGAGCTGATGTGCGCTGAAGCCATCCTGGACATCTCCAAGACGATCCTGCCAGCCCCCGTGGAGGGTGGCGACAGGGTGCTGCCCACCAGCCCGCTCTTCTGCTCCCCCAGCGTGCCTTCCTGCCCCGGCGGCGACAGCAGCCCTGTGGACAGCGACGACAGCATAGAGCAGGAAATCCGGACATTTTTGGCCCTCAAGGCGCAGTCCGGGAGCTTGCCGGCCAGGCCAGACGGTGGCCCCCAGGCTGCACAGGGCCCGCCGGAGCCTCCAGGCCCCAACAGCCAGGCTGGTGGACCCAGGGCCCTGGTCCCTAAAACACCAGACCTGTCGCCCAGCTGCAGAAGGAAACGTAGGGGCGGCGGCCACGCGGTGAGGCCATCCACACCCAAGAAGACGAGGGAAGTGGCGAAAGAGGGTGGCCAGGATGCTGACCACGGCACAGGGACAGCGGAGCCCGGCTATGGGGGACAAGACCCACCCGGCCAGGGCAAAGCCGGCGAGGCCCCCGGGCGGGAGGGCGAGGCCACAGCGGCCAGTGGAGCGCCCGTGCCGCAGGGCCACCGCAACACAGCGGAGACGAGGGGTGTGGATGAGAAGGAGAGCTCTGAGGACAAGAGCAGCTCGCTGGACAGTGACGAGGACCTCGACACAGCCATTAAGGACTTGCTAAGGTCTAAGCGGAAGCTTAAGAAGAGGTGCAGGGACCCCAGGGCCGGGTGCAAGAAGAAGGTCAGGTTCAGCACCACCGAGACGCAGTTTTTGGATAAGCTAGGCGGGTTCCGGAGAGACTGGAAAGACAGAGACCCACCGGTGCTGAAAAGCTGCCTCTCCAAGTCCAAGAGAGACAGCGGAGAGAGCCCCGTGAAAAAACCTGCCAGCGTCTTCGGCAGTGTGACAGAGAGAGCCAAGCCGGAGGGTGCTGGGGACCAAGATGTGGCGCTGGCCTTCCGGTTAAGGAGGAATGCCTCCGAGGGGACGCTGCTCCCGGGTGATCACCAGGGCCCGGCTCCCTGCCCCAGCTCCATGTCTGACGACAGCAGTTCCGTGGACAGCGATGACAGCATCGAACTGGAGATTAGGAGGTTTTTGGCAGAAAAGGCCAAGGAGTCGGTGAGCAGTTCGGAAATTCACGCAGAGGGCCCCATGGCTCTCGGCACGGGGGCCCCAGCCAGGCCAGAGGGGCCGGGCAGGAAGGAGCCAGCCCCGCAGCCCGGCGTGTGCACTCGGAGCCAGAGGGCCAAGGGGGCCCCCCAGCCGGCCCAAGGACTGCGGGGCGCAGAGAGAGCCGGAGCGCAGAGTGCAGCCAGCCTCTTCAGCCCCGGCGGGAAGGGCCCTGCCGCTCCGGCCAGGTGTGACCTGGGGCCGCCCAGGGGCCCCGGTGGAAATGTCTCTGCCAAGGGGTCTCCAGCGAGTAGGAGAAACGTCTACGTCCACAAAGACCAGAGCCCTCGCGGGGCGGAGCCTGCTGCTACCGCGGAAAGTGCTTTCGGTCAGCTGCCCGGCTGTGCCAAAGCGGGCACCGAGGCAGGAGGGGCCGGGGGTACCTTTCATGTGGGTTACGGGAGCCGGAGCCTCCTGACTCCCAGCTCGGGAGCCGAGAGGGACACTCGACCCCAGGCTGACCTCACCCTGCCTTGGAGCGACTTCACCCACCAGAGCAGGCTGCCCAGCCCATGGGCGCTGAACTCGGAAGGCAGAGACTCTGCGTGGAGGGGGGTCCTGGGGGGTGAGAGGGAGAAGGGGCCCGAGGGCGCCCCCAGAGGCCCCCCCAGCCTGCCCTTTGCGGGCTTCTCCCCGCTGCTGTCCACCCAGCTTTTCCACTTCGGAAAGAGCGTGCCCTGGGGGGCCAAGCCCGCCGGCCTCTTCAGCCCCCACCCGGGGCTGCCTCTGCAGGGCCCGTCCTTCTCGGCCTTCAGGGAGGCCCAGGCCGGGCCCAGCCCCGTGTTCGGGAGCCCACGCCTGCTGGGCAAGGACAGCGGGCCCTGGCCGTGCAGGAAGGCGCAGGCCGGCCTCGCTCTGCACGACAGGAGGAGCTCGGGCCCGGAGGAAAGCGTCTTAGACCTGAGGTACCGCCGAACGGGCACGCACGGCCAGGACCAGGAGGCCCTGGGCAGTGACGCCAGTGACTTCAGTGACACCTCCGTGGAGGATGGTGGTGGCCGCTCAGTAGTGAAGGGCAAAGCTCTCAAGTTGTGAGTAAGCTCCCTGGGTTTCCTGGCGCTACGGGAAGCGGTGCGTGCGTGCGCGTGCCTGTGCACGGGCTGGGGGGGTGCTCGGGAGTCAGGGCGGGGGAGACGGAGCCCGCACACGCGGCCCTGCGTGTATATATGTACACTGACGCGGAACGACGTTTTTATTTAACAGATGTGTCCTGGTAAATTTGATTTTTGTAGCTTTTTGTAAATTATTTAAAGTGCTGTAAAAAATATTTTTGGAACATGTTGTCGTTGACTTTTGTAGGGCGTTCCTAACTGCAGTTTTCTGCGGTCTGCTTACAAGTCTTAGATTAGCAAAGGTTTGGTTCCTCCCGTCACAGCCGGGTTCAGAGAGACTCTGAGAGCGACAGTCGCTGGCCAGCTGGGGAGACGTCGCGCTGTCCGTCCCTGAGGTGGGTGGCGCTCACCTGCCCGAGAATCGCTGAAACGCCCAAAGGTGCCCGCTGGGAAGCTCCCGGGACAGCACTTTTTGTACAAAGGACCCCCGCCCCCGTCCCTTGAGGCCAGAGCCTGTCTTCTGAACTCTGCAGCCACAGCCTTCGGTTGGGAAAATGTCTCGAAGCACAACAGCCAGCCCCAGGCTGGCTGGGCCAGGGAGAGGGGTCGCTCTGCCGCCTGGCCCTGAGCTCCGGTCGGTTAAGTCTGTTCAGTCACTAGATGATTCTAACATCTAAATAAACCGCTTTTTATATGGGAGTCCCGTTCTTCATTTCTAACCCTGTTTCTGAATTTCCCTTTTCTTGATTTACGCACACAAATAAGCATCGCGTAGAGCTGCGTTGGTTTTGGTCCCCGGACACCGTGGCACTGACATGCGAAGCCTGGTGACTGGGAACCAACCTCCCCGTGGCTGCCCTCGGAACTGGAGCCCAGTCGAGGGGTGCCCAGACAACAGAGCCCAGCCTTTGGTGGCTTTCTGTGGGCCTCCCTCCCTGGGCAGGACGGGAAGGGCCCTTGTCCTGCACCGAGGCCTGGTCAGAGGCAGTGGCTTTGGTGCTCAGCACTTGGGCTGAGCAGTGCTGCCCGACACCCTGTGCCTTCCGCTCTGAGGCCACCGCGGTGCCCGTGGCGGCTGTGGGGACAGAAGCTGGGCCGGGCACTGATGGGTCACAGCGTTTACATTGTGATTGTCCAGCAAACTGTCACCGGTTGCCTGGGTTTACGACTCAACGTCCTGATCTAGCTGCGATGCAGGGTTTGCTGTGCAGCTGAATTTTGTCGACGTTCTAACACACGTGAATTGCCCACACGTTGTGCCCCTGGGTTTCAGCAGTAATTTGTACCCAGATGTGGGCATGTGCCACCAGACATCTGCGGTCGGCGTCCCCAGGGTCGGGGGCTGTGACAGTCGGGCCCCCTCACTCCCTGTGACTGTCCAGTGCCCTCTTGCTGTCATTTGGTATCGTCACTGTGGCATATTCATTCACTTAAGTGCTTCTAGGAAAAACAATTCCATGTGATCCATGCTTTAATTTTTTAAAGAGTGCTTTTAACCCTCAAAAAGAAAAATCGGCTTGTTTTGTATATAAGAACTGTTTTTTTATTACTAATAAATCAAGCACCATCCGTGAGTCAGTTTTGGAGTTTGTGTTCTGCACAGTCTGCAAGTGGAGTCTCTTCAGGGTGCTGGTGGGAGAACCCCGTCGTCCCGGGGCCTTCACGGGCAGGAGCCTCCGCTGCAGCGGGTTCGGTGCCTGCCCCCCCCCCCAGCCGCTGCCGCCCAGGAAGGACGACCTCCCCAAGTAGAGGGACGTGGCACCCGTAACACTGTCATCAGCTCTCGTTAGCATGTTCCACACATACACGCATGTAGGGCATCCTGTTGACATGCAGAGCAGTTGGCAACGGGCCTCTGGGCACCGTGGGTTATTCGAGTACTGGGGAGAACGCTCCAGGACCTCCCTTCCTCTTTACGGGACAC